>NC_064565.1:92672650-92978588 GCF_937001465.1 Orcinus orca
CTCATGTAATCGTGGATGAGACTAGCTAGACAGAAAAATCCAAGCAAAGATGCCTTGTGATCTGATTATGTTTGAGTTCTGTGTGCATTCAACATAGTGACTCTCCGTGAACCTACCTGGTTCCTGGCTCATGATGGAGGTTTCTATAGAACCCAGGTACAACTTCCTATGGCCAGCAGGTCCCAGTAAGAACGTGTGGTGATGGCAAAGGTGAGGCCATACCTTCAATTCTCAACCCCACATTGAACCAGAAATTGAAGTTCAGGTGATGGGGTCAAAGGGGGCCTGGAGTCACAAAAAGGACTTAATTTTAGAAATCATCACTATTGAATGGAGTGCCCAGGGAGAGGTATAAACGGGATATCAACTTTACCTGCAATGTTTTGTTTCTTAAAAAAGATTTAAAGCAAGTTGTAATGGTTAATTAATTTTATGTGTCAACTTGGCTGGGCTACTGTGCCCAGATATTTGGTCCAACATTATTCTGATTCTTTTTGTGAAGGTGTTTTCTGGATGAGATCAGCATTTAAATCAGTAGACTTTGAGTAAAGCAGATTACTCTCCATTATGTGGGTGGACCTCATCCAATCAGTTGAAGGCCTTAAAAGAACAAAGGCTGACCTTTCCTGAGCAAGAAGGAATTCTGCCAGCAGACCGCCTTCAGACTTGAATTGCAACTCTTTTCTTTTTTCTTTTTTTTTTTTTTTGCGGTATGCGGGCCTCTCACTGCTGTGGCCTCTCCCGTTGCAGAGCACAGGCTCCGGACGCGCAGACTCAGTGGCCATGGCTCACGGGCCCAGCCGCTCTGCGGCATGTGGGATCTTCCCGGACCGGGGCACGAACCCGTGTCCCCTGCATCGGCAGGCGGACCCTCAACCACTGTGCCACCAGGGAAGCCCTGAATTGCAACTCTTCCTTGAGTCTCAATCCTGCCAGCCTACCCCATCAGATTTTGGACTGGTCAAGCCACTACAATCACATAAGCCTATTCAGTAAATTAATTTTCTCTTTATGTATATATACACATCCTGTTGTTTCTGTTTCTCTGGAGGACCCTGACTAATACACATATAAGAAAATTATTAACATTTGTTGTCTCTGGGATGATAGGTCCATAGATGTTCATTATATTACCTTCTATACTTTCGAAATTATGCACATGTTTTTAAATCACTACTCTGAAATGGTTGAGAAAAAAAAAACTTTAGAAACTTTTTTTTTTTTTTTTTTTGCGGTATGCGTACCTCTCACTGTTGTGGCCTCTCCCGTTGTGGAGCACAGGCTCCGGACGCGCAGGCTCAGCGGCCATGGCTCACGGGCCCAGCTGCTCCGCGGCACGTGGGATCTTCCCTGACCGGGGCACGAACCCGTGTCCCCTGCATCAGCAGGCGGACTCTCCACCCCTGTGCCACCAGGGAAGCCCTAGAAACTTTTTTTTAATTGTAACATATAAACATTAAACTTTATTCGATTCAGCTCTCCAACAATAATCGGAGAGGAAACAGGATGCCACTGATTTAAATAAATTCTTCACCGAATTGGTTTAATTATTTTGGACCATTCTTGCTGTGGCTACATCTGCTAAAGCCTTGGATGGGACGTAAAAATGGGAATAAAGTCAGAGCATTCCATGGGAATGGATTAACTATAAAGAGAGTAATGTTGCACCCTACAGGAGAATCAGTTGGGAGAGGACACTGCAAGCCAGAAAGGTTGCCTGGTGGCCTAGACAAGGAAAAGTGCTGCACCTGGGGAGGCCAGACGCCAGAATGTGGAGTCCATTCCACCACTGACTGCTGTGGCCATGGCCGTGGCCAAGCCTCCTGGCTCTTCTGCACCCCAGTCTCAGGTGTCATCTAAAATGTGATGAGCCTGGTTAACAGCACCCAGAGCGCCTTTCACCCTAACATTCCACAACTCCATAAAGGCTGGCATGTGTTGTCATTCTTCTAACTCAAAAATTTAAAAAACATTTGTTGGTAGAACATCTGTCCTACCTCAGTTCCTTGACTGGGGTGGGGGAGTGGCACTTCCTTAGCTTAGATGCCTTTTTTTTTTTTTTGTGGTACGCGGGCCTCTCACTGTTGTGGCCTCTCCCGTTGCAGAGCACAGGCTCCGGACGCGCAGGCTCAGCGGCCATGGCTCATGGGCCCAGCCGCACCGTGGCACGTGGGATCTTCCCAGACCGGGACACGAACCTGTGTCCCCTGCATCGGCAGGTGGACTCTCAACCACTGCGCCACCAGGGAAGCCCAAGATTCCTCTTTAAAAAGCAAAAGATTTAGCGTTTGCTCTAACCTATTCTTGTTTTGTAATTCTGAGCCAGTCCTTTGAATTTCAGAAACACCAATTATAAAATGTGAGTCTCTTGGTTGTTGGGACAGCTTCCTCTTAGACCCATTCTTCCTCCCCCTTACCACTCAATGTGGCATAATATGCAAAGATTTTTTTTTTTCCGGCCATACCACACGGCTTGCGGGATCTTAGTTCCCTGACCAGCGAATGAACCCGCACCCTCAGCAGTGAAAGCACAGAGTCCTAACCACGGGACCGCCCGGGAATTCTCATAAAGATTTTTAAAATATGAGCATCTTCCATTCCCACTAGGCTGGAGGTTAGGAGACCCTGTTGAGGCTACCTTGGACGAGTTCATTTTCCTCTCTGTGTTTTCGTGTTTCCTCCTCTGTAAAAAAAAGCACTGAATGATTGAAGAGGTTTCTGCCAGCTGTCCAGTTCAGTGACTTCCATGCATTGAGTCTCTGTGCCTGGTTGAAAGAGGACCATTTGCACAGACTCTGTTCAGCTTAGATTTGAATTCAGCCAGTTGCCCCTCTTTTCTGTCTATAGAATTTTAATGAAAACAAGACTCTGGCTGGAAATACACATAAAAGAGCTGCTGGAAAGATGTCAGCTGCCTCATGCATTAGCTGTTTCATAGAAACCAACCCGCCCCCAGAAGTCACAGCCCCCATTTTCTATAGGAATATCATGCCCTGAAGAAAATCTGTACACTCCCTGCAGGTCCCCGCTCTGCACCCCGGCATCTATGGTACAGGTCCTTCAGACCGTGTTCTATTAACAGATTCCCCTTTCAGAATCTCTCACCAACTGAGTGATCCCAATGCTTCTGTTCTCTCCGTGCTTCTGGAGGCGTGCTTGAGCATCCACTGGGCTGGGGCTCACAGGCATCCGGAAAATAGATGCTTTTTTTTTGGTTGCTAGGAAACGGTGACTGAATGAAAATAGTTTGTTTTTTAAATACACCCACACTCCCTGAAGGGGGAGAAAAAGTCATACATTTGGGACAGGAGTATGATCCCGACCTGAAGTTCACAGACCTTTTTTATCTGAGCAGCTTCAGTTTCCCATCTAAATGATTCATGGAAAGCTGAGAGCGTGTGAGCCGTCCACCTCCCCCAGGGGTTTTTGTAGCGCTTGGCTGCAGACTCAGGAGTCACCTGGCCAAGCGAGGATTTCTGGGGGAGCCAGTGAACCTCGGGCTCCTCACAGGTAGGCTGATTCTACTTGGTGACCGTAGACATGGGGCAGGGGAAATCCTGAACAACTGTCACCATTTCTCTCCTGCTAAGTGGTCTCCCTGCTCACACACTTAACACTTCCTCCCTTGCTTAAAGCTTGCTGATGATTTCCCATTGCTCTTAGAGTAAGATCTAAACTCCTAACCGTGGCCTGTGAGTGAGTGTCCTCTATGCCCTTGGAGAGGGGCAGACTGTCACTCTGCCCCATCTAGTCCTGGGTGTCTGTTATCATTACCACTTAACTCTCTTTTCTACCCCTCTCCACCGTCCAAGTCTCTCATCTACCTGATATCTCAGGTGTTCTATGAGTGACAGTAACACTCTAGATTTGGATTTTTATAGGCTAGTTGTTCACTCCATATTGAATTTATATTGTACTCAGAACGTTCCAGGTTTTGTGAGCCTGAGGTTTATACAATTTGGGGACGCTCTTTAAGACAAGGAATGCAAAAATGTGAATACAAGATTGAATGTTTATTTAGGACTATTAATCACCACAAGTTATACATTTGAAAGAGGTAACAAATACCACAAACATTAAAAATAAAGAAAAAAACTCAGTATTAATATTATCTTTATTAGCTCACCAACATACCCTAAAATCTTTTTTTTCTTGTATACTCTTTGATTACCTCTTGATGTGACAAAGATTTTGTAATAATTATTTTCTATAGAGAGATTGGAAAGAAAATTGTCTTTCCTCTAGTGTAATTGTTTACAACTTATTTGAAATTATAAAGTATTAGAATAAATTAAAATTTATTTTTCAGCTTATTGATTCCATGTTGGTAATGTCTCCTTCATTACGTTTTCCACAATTTCCTTCTCAGGAGATGCTCCTTCCTCAGGGCAACTCCTGGAAGACTTTAGCCTTGACCTTGCTAGGCTTCTTCACCCCTGCCCTCCCCCTCCCCTCAACCCCACACCCACACCCACCTCCATCCCCCCCACCAGCTGAGGTTGCTGAAGCTTGTCCAACTCAGCCAAGTACTCGTCAACTTCAGTGTTCCCCTCCCCAGCTCTGATTCTTGGAGACAGAGAGAAGGCTCGGGTGCTCAGTGGTCCGTCAGGGGCTGCTTGTTGCCAGGACTCATTGGTGGGACTTCCCTGGTGGCTGCTTGTTGCCAAGACTCATTGGTGGGACTTCCCTGGTGGCGCAGTGGTTAAGAATCTGCCTGCCAATGCACGGGACACACGTTCGATCCCTGGCCCAGGATGATTCCACATGCCGCGAAGCAACTAAGCCTGTGAGCCACAACTACTGAGCCCTCGTGCCACAACTACTGAAGCTCACGTGCCTAGAGCCCGTGCTCTGCAACAAGAGAAGCCACCGCAATGAGAAGCCCAGGCACTGCAGTGAAGAGTAGCCCCTGCTCGCTGCAACTAGAGAAAGCCCGTGCCCAGCAACAAAGGCCCAACGCAGCCAAAAATAAATAGATAAAATAAATAATAATTTTAAAAAGCCCAGACATTCTTTACTTCTAAAAAAAAAAAAGACTCATTGGTGAAGGCAATGCTAGCAGTGTGCCTGTCCTGCCACAATGCCAGGACCACCTGCCAGGCACGGAGTGTGACCTCTGGCTGGGGCCAGGCTGCTGCCTCCTCCTCGCAACCCCCATGGAGGACACATTCAGCCTTGGAAGAACCCAGGAAAATGTGAGACCCTCCACCTTGGCTGCTTTAGCTTTGGGAGAAAACCCACCTCTCCAACTTCTTCATCTCAGGACATTAAAATCAAAACAAAACCACTCTTACACCTCAGTGAGGAAATTCTCTGTTCTCATGGCATGTGCTTGAGGCAGGTGTAAAAATAGTATCTGTGTTTTATACATAAGGAAACCACGGATGGAAAGCGGGGTGGTTTGCTGGGGGAAGTCATTTTATCAGCTCTGACTTCCCAAGCACTGCATCTTCACTAGACATTTTAATGTCTTCTTTAAACTTTCTAAAATTCCTAAAATAGTCATGATAGCTGCATGTAATATATTGACTTGATACTGTGGAAATGGAATTACATTTTCACAGAATGTTGGTATGAATTTTTTGTCTTCATCAAAATGTATATTTAAATTACTGAAGAATAATACTACTACATAGTATGATAATGGAATAGTAACTCTGTGATTTGGGGTAAGTTACTTAACTTCTGCACTTTATTTCTCTGTTCTTTAAAGCACAGGGAGAATCTACCTCACAGGTTGTTCCAAACATTAGAAAAACTTTCTATATATAAAAAATATTTTGACCTGAGACACTTACAGGTCTTTCACAGATGGTAGTCATTAATATCGTAGTGTTTGCATCTTAATTGTATTTATTCATCCTTTGCTCTTTAAAAGTACTCTCTTAGTGGTTTATGTTGAATCTCCTTATTGCAGTGGTAAGCTCCTACAGTGTAAACATCGTGTTTTCTATCAATATCTTTGTGCTTCTCAAATAAGATGCATAATAACGCTTTGTGCTTATCATGCATTCACTAAACATTATCTGGAATGGGAAATATTTTTATGTTCTGAAGGTAATGAGAACTCCAAACACATTTAACAGATAAAATCTCTGCTCTCCTTTTTAGGAATGTTCTTGCCCTTATTGGTTGAACAATTAGGGGTCAGCAGGGGTTGACCAGATGGTAGTGTTTTTAGCATTTGCATTTGGTAGGGGGAAAAAACCCTGCGTGCACATATAGATAGTGTATGGTAAGCCAGCACATGTGAGCATAGCTCACAGGTTTTACATGAAAAAAAAAAAGAAAAGGGACTTTCCTGGTGGTCCAGTGGCTAAGGCACCGCGCTCCCAAAGCAGGGGGCCTGGGTTAGGGAACAAGATCCTACACGCTGCAACTAAAAGTCCGCATGCCTCCACTAAGAAGAGTTCGCATGCCGCAACTACAGATCCCACATGCTGCAACGAAGCTCCAACGTGCCGCAACTAAGACCCGTTGCAGCCAAATAAATAAAATAAATAAATAAGATGAGTTTTAGTAATCCTCTCTGTGAACACAAGAGACCAGACATTGAAGGGTAACAAAGCTATGACTATGCTCACCCTAGGATTTTGACAAGTCTGAGCATATCTGGGCAAGTCTGGAGGACCAGGGATTGCAGAGTTAGACCAAGATTCTATTTGCATCAGTGGTTCTCAACATTGGCTGTACTTTAGAATCACCTGAGGTGCCTCTAAAACTCCCCAGAACAATTAACTCAATCTTTGAGAGTAGAACTCAGCCATCCATATTCTTTACATTTCTCCAGGGGTTCCTATAATATGCAGATGAGGTTGGGAAACATGTGAAAGACCTAGGAACATCCTAGGTAATGCTCCATTATTGCAGTTACACTAACCTTTAATCTGAGGGAAACTTTTTTTTTTTTTTTGCGGTATGCGGGCCTCTCACTGTTGTGGCCTCTCCCGTTGCGGAGCACAGGCTCTGGACGCGCAGGCTCAGCGGCCATGGCTCACGGGCCCAGCCGCTCCGCGGCATGTGGGTTCTTCCCGGACCGGGGCACGAACCCGTGTACCCTGCATCGGCAGACGGACTCTCAACCACTGCACCACCAGGGAAGCCCTGGTTAGTGTTTTAAACAGCCTTCTTCCTCTATGACTTTGTTATAATTTCCTGTGTTTGAGGGCAATCTGAGGAGCCCCGTGATTATCCATGTGTACTCACAAACGACCCCTCTCCTCTTTTTGGATGGTTCTGCAGAATCCTTGAGCAAAGCCTGAGTATTTTTACTTGATCCAGGGTGTGAATTCTTTCTCTGAGTCTCCTCCACCTCTGGAGCAATTAAATGCCAGAATCCTCGGCGAATATGCTCAGAAAATCCTAGATACATGTGAATTTGCCGCAGGTACACAATTTAGATTTTCTCTGTGATTCGTTTCAAAAAGTAGAGCTTTTAGGTAAGTAAATAAGATTTGGGGAGAATATTCAAAGTAGTTAATTTAACTTTTTTTACGTTTCTTTTTAAGAGTGAGTAGTTAAAATGATACAACTAATTCTCAAATACACCTTGTTAAAAACTCAAATGGTACAGAGGTATACTGAATCAATGTGTGGGGACGTCCCTCCATTTCCCCCAGTAATCTTTGTTCTCTAGTCGTAAGTGCTATCACATCACTCAAGACACTACACTAAGCATTTACATACACAAGTAAATACAGAAACACTTGTTTATTTTAATATAATTGGATTATACTGATATTTTTTGCAGTTCTCCCACCTTCTTAAAATATGTCTTAGAAAGCTCTCTTTATTAGGATATATAAACATATCTCATTCTTTTTAACTGTGGTGTATATTTCACAGTAAAACTACACTGTCATACATTCACTTGTTCCTCTATTGAGAGACATTTAGGATATTTCTAATTGTTTGCTACAATAAGCAATTTCGCAGTGACAGTTTTCTAAAAATACATATTTAACTTTGTGAATAAGCATGTCCTTAAGAGAGATCTTTCAGAGTGGAATTGTTGAATTAAGGGACAGGTGCATTTAAATATTGACAGAAGCTGATAGAATGGCTGTCTCCATTTACTTTCCCCCTAACATTGTGTGGAGTCATCAGTCTCACTGTCAGCTGAGTCTCCCTGTATGATGGGGCATCACCAGGATTTTGTGTGAGCAGACAAAGAGAGATTTTGGAAAATTTTCCAGAGTACATTGGACCCCTCAGCTATTGAAAGCAGTCCTTCAATTCCTGGGTTGTAGAGTTTGCTCCAGTAGGTGATGGAGGACAGGATTTGTACGCTTGTGGTTTCTGAAGTAAGCATTTCTTTTCATGTCTGTGAGGTTTCTTTCATAATGCTATGCTTTATTAATAAAACTTTCCAAGCACATTTCCTCCCCTCTGCAGCAGTTTGTGTTCTAAGTGTGGTTACAGCTGTCAGTAGGTCAGTTGTAATTATCTGATCTGGATTGCAACCCTGTCTCTCCTCCTAAACGACTCAGCGGGGAGAAGCCAAAACCATTTTTTAACCCTAAAAATCATTCCCTTTGGCTTTTCCAGAGCTTACGTAGGAAGAGAGACCTACTAAACTCTTAGCTTCTCTCCAGTGAATAGCTTCATTTATCGTTCAGTGGTTAAGGAATAACACTGATAGCTGGTATTCTGTGCTGTAACCCCCTCTAATCACACTGTGCTCTCTTGTCCCTGCAATAGTCCCAGCTCTCAACTTTGCAGGACCCTCCAGGCCTATCTTGAGCCAGGGAATTAAAATGCCATAGTTGTCTTTTTTTTTTAGTTTATTTTATTGAGGTACAGTCGATTTACAATGTTGTGTTCATTTCTGCTGTACAGCAAAGAGATTGTTACACATAAATATACATTATTTTTCATATTCTTTTCCATTATGGTTTATCCCAGGATACTGAATATAGTTCCCTATAGGACCTTGTTGCTTATCCATTCTGTATATAAGAGTTTGCATCTGCTAACCCCGAAATCCCACTCCTTCCCTCCCCCACCTCCCTCCCCCTTGGCAACCACAAGTCGTTCTCTATGTCTGTGAGTCTGTTTCGTAGATAAGTTCATTTTTGTCATATTTTAGATTCCACATATAAGTGATATCATATGGTATTTGTCTTTCTCTGTCTGACTTACTTCACTTAGTATGATAATCTCTGGGCCCATCCATGTTGCTGCAAATGAAAATGCCATAGTTTTATGACACTTTATGGCTCCTATGACAATAAATTATCTGTAGTGGGGGAAAAAAGCTGTGGAAAATTAATATGTGTTCTCCATATTACATGAAGTGGAGTGGTAATGGGTGAGGGGAGAAGAAGGCTGTAAAAATATTTGGATTTTAGATGTATTTTAGATCAGAAGTAGAAAGAAGAATGAAGCAGAAAATATAACAACAATTTAAGAGGATTAACCAGCGGACATCATCTTGTTGACCACTTGCTAGTTACAGCATTTGCTTATTTCTAATCCCCATGACAACTCTATGAAGTAATGTCATTTCTTCATCTGAAGATGTGGAGACTGAGGCTCAAAGTAGCTATATGACATGGCTAGAGGCTCATGAATAATAAGTAATTTTGCAGGATTCAAACCTATGTTCGCCTTGTTTCAAAATCTTTGCTGTTCTCACCATAGTACAGTTTGCTCCAGTCAAATGCGAATTTCAGTTAGAGTAAATAATTTTTTTTAGTATAAGTATGTCCCAAATATTCCACAGGGTTATACTTATCCTATAAAATTATTCATCATTTATCTGAATTTAACTAGACAGACTGTATTTTTATTTATTAAATCTGGCAACAGAAGACTCCCCAACCTAGTAGAGCCAAGAGCAGGGGTGGAGGAGAGGAAAAGGTGAAAATCTCTCTCCCTCTTATCCATTGTTCATTTCCTAGTTTCTGGGTTCTCTTTATAGCTCTTTCCCTGCTTCTCTCAAGGTAGCATGACCCACACCCGGTGATATTCTCACATATGCCCTAGATTTTGATAGTAGTTTCTAGAGAGAATGTGACTGGTTTTTTTTTTTTTTTTTAGAAGATGTTGGGGGTAGGAGTTTAGTAATTTATTTATTTATTTTTGCTGTGTTGGGTCTTCATTTCTGTGCAAGGGCTTTCTCTAGTTGTGGCAAGCGGGGGCCTCTCTTCATTGCAGTGTGTGGGCCTCTCACTATTGTGGCCTCTCTTGTTGCAGAGCAGAGGCTCCAGACGTGCAGGCTCAGTAGTTGTGGCTCACGGGCCTAGTTGCTCCACAGCATGTGGGATCCTCCCAGACCAGGGCTCGAACCCGTGTCCCCTGCACTAGCAGGCAGACTCTCAACCACTGCGCCACCAGGGAAGCCCAATGTGACTGTTTTTGATGACCTGTGTCCTAAATCAATGGGCCAATTTGGACACCAAGGTTAAAGATTGCCAATCTTGTTTTAGATAATGCAAAGAAGATGTTCCTTAGTTTTAAAGTTGTCAGATGTTAGCTTGGAAGATACAAAAATTTTTCTAAAGGAAGGATATGCAAGGTGGTGAGGAGGCAATCGTGCCCAACCGTGATTAGATATAGAATTTGTTCTATCGGGGTTGTAAATCAGCCAAAACTTGCTACCTCATAACAAGCACTGTTTGGTTCTCTGCAGAATTCAAAGATAACCTCCTATTCTTGAGGATAAGATAAAGGCACTAATAGAGAAATATGTTTGGAGATGGTGCTTTTACAAAGTTTGAGGACATCTGTAAAGCAACTATACTCCAATAAAAATTAAGAAAAGAAAAAAAGGGCTTCCCTGGTGGCGCAGTGGTTGAGAGTCCGCCTGCCGATGCAGGGGACGCGGGTTCGTGCCCCGGTCCGGGAAGATCCCACATCGTGAAGCGGCTGGGCCCGTGAGCCATGGCTGCTGAGGCTGCGCGTCCGGAGCCTGTGCTCCGCAACGGGAGAGGCCACAGCAGTGAGAGGCCCGTGAACCGCAAAAAAAAAAAAAAAAAGTTTGAGGACATCTGTGGACACCCAGCTGTATGCCACTGGCACACCATCAAGACTGGGACATTTTAAAATGGCGGCTCTGGATGTATAGAAGTGGTGATGCCACAGACTCACGGGGTCGGGCCAGGAATGTCATATGGGTGTCAAACAGAGCTGTTATGGAAGCTGTTCCTCTTTAGCATTCACCTCTGCATAAAAGAAACCTCTGTGATTGCCTGGCCAGGTTTACTTCTGGCTGCTCTTAGCCTGGTAGCACCCAAGGTCCAGGAGAGCCCAGGGACTCTGCATCTACTCACCGTAACTCAGGGGTGATTGGGAGTGTTGCTGTAGCCTTGTCTAGCTTGGTGGAGTGGGGGACTGGGTGCCCAGACACCCTGCCAGTGCTGAGAATGTTCTTCAGCGTGGGATTTGTTAGAGTAAATGACTGGACACGGGCTCTAGGTTTTGAGTGACGATAGTTGCTTAAACAAGTCTTTCTATATAATGAGGAGTCCTATCCCAGTCTATTCCTGCCTCCTCAATTTCTTTTAGAATTTATGCTACATTCTAAAGGCATGTACTGTGCTGAGAAATTCTCTGAAAGGGGGTTCTATAAAGAACGTCATTCAGAAAGATGACAAAGATGACAAATACTGTACTGTAAACTCTTCACCTCGGAATTTGGAATAAATGAACCCACTATGGTAATCAGTATAACATAGTAGTATACAAGTGACAATCTGAGGGGAAATCCAAAAACATCAGTGAAAGGCTTTTTTCTCTAACTTTCCTTTTCACTTCTAATTCCTTACTTTCTCTGATTTATTTGCTTGATTAAATCCAACTTTTTTGTTACCATATTTGAACAGAGCTTAGTCTCATTCCTTCCAAGGTTCTAACTTAAAGTGAAAAGTTGGTAGGTTCTGTAGATTGTTTTTAAGAGTACTTTCTTAAATTTAATTTTTTTTATGTTAAAGTATAGTTGATTTACAATGTTGTGTTTGTTTCAGGTGTACAGCAAAGTGATTCAGTTATACATATACATGTATCCATTCTTTTCAGATTCTTTTCCCATATAGGTTATTAAAGATTATTGAGTAGAGTTTCCTGTGCTATACAGTAGGTCCTTGTTGATTATCTATTTTATATATAGTAGTGTGTGTATGTTAATCCCCAAACTCCTAATTTATCCCTCTCCTGCCACCTTTCCCCTTTGGTAACCATAAATTTGTTATTGAAGTCTCTGAGTCTTTCTGTTTTGTAAATAAGTTCATTTGTATCGTTTTTTTAGATTCCACATATAAACGATATCATATGATATTTGTCTTTCTCTGTCTGACTTACTTCATTTAGTATGGTAATCTCTAGGGCAATCCATGTTGCTGCAAATGGGATATATCCAGAGAAAACCATAATTGGAAAAGATATTGATACATGCAACCCAATGTTCACTACAGTACTATTTACAATTGCCAAGACATGGAAGCAACGTGAATGTCCATCAACAGAGGAATGGATGAAGAACATGTGGTACATATATACAATGGAATATTACTTAGCCATAAAAATGAGAGTACTTTTATTTGTCTTTTGGAGAGAGAAATGGATGCAGCTTAGTGATGAACCCAAACCCTGGAATAACAGAGATTTGAATTATCATCCTAGGTTTACCCTTTACCACTGCAGGGCAGGAGGTAGAGCTCAACTGATTGCTATGTTTATTCAGAGCATAAAAGTGCCAACTGGGGATTTTTATGGAAGTTTCATCACATAGGCATGATCGAACATTAACTGAATTTCCAGCCTCTCTTCAGAGAACTGGGTGGGTGGGTGGAGGTGAAAGTTTCAAGCTTCTAATCATGGCTTGGTCTTTCTGATGACCAGCCCCATCCAGAAGCCCACCAAGAGTCACCTCATTAGAACAAAATACATTCCTATCATCCAGGAAATTCCAAGGGATTTAGGAGCTTCGTGTCAGGATGCAGGGTCAAAGACCCATATTAGAATAAAAGATGCTCCTGGTGTATCTATTTAGGAAACTACAAGGGTTTTAGGAGCTCTGTGCCAGGAACTGGGAGCAGAGATGAATATATACATTTTCTATTATCTCACAGCAACAAAGGCTAAGCTATGAGAGTTGGTGCCAGGCTGCCTCTGCCCAGAGGAAGGGGTGTCTTCTCCTAATTCACTCAGAGGTGCCTATGGGCTAGTGATAGTCCTAGAGAGGACAGAAGATTAACTTATTTGGGGCAGTAACTGTGCTGTGGTTCCAGAATTCTTTCCCCTCAGAAAAGTATTCTGGACAGTCTACCTCTAAGATAGGGCTTTTTAGGTTCCAACTTCTGTTAGAGATCTTCCTAAGTAGTAAACATTCATGGAGTATTTCCAGTCAACAGAAAGCTAGGAGATCAGAAGTTCTGAAAAATGAAAAAGGAATTATAATATCTGTCTTTTTACTTCCAGGATGCTTACCTAAATGTTTCTTATCATCATTTTTTTTTTCAGTGAACATATAGGATTCTAATGTCGCTAAGCCTTTCCTAATTGTCTCCGAATTCTTTAAATTAAATATAACGAATGTTGCATATTTAAAATATGCTTATCAGCCTGTTCTTCAATTAAGTTTGTAATGATTTCATTCCCTTTGTTGCGGCAAGAATGGCCATGTTGTCACCCTAAAAATATGGGACCTGGAGTCAAACTACCCGGGTTTGAATCCCATCTTTGCCACTTACCATCTGTGGCAGGTTACATTTTCCCAGATGGACACACAGTCCTCCTGTTCCTCTTGCTCTTCTTTTTTTTTTTTTCCCTTATAAATTTATTTTTGGCTGTATTGGGTCTTGTTGCTGCGCCCGGGCTTTCTCTAGTTGCGGAGAGCAGGGGCTACTCTTCATTGCGGTGCACAGGCTTCTCATTGCGGTGGCTTCTCTTGTTGCGGAGCACCGGCTCTAGGTGCACAGGCTTCAGTAGTTGTGGCACGCAGGCTCAGTAGTTGTGGCTCACGGACTCTAGAGCGCAGGCTCAGTAGTTGTAGCGCACGGGCTTAGTTGCTCCATGGCATGTGGGATCTTCCCGGACCAGGGCTCGAACCTGTGTCCCCTGCTTTGGCAGGTGGATTCTTAACCACTGCTCCACCAGGGAAGCCCCTTTATGCTCTTCTTATAAGGGGATATTGACTCCACTTTTATTAAGGTAGGGGGCAGATTTATCCCCTTGAATCTGGACAGGTCTCTAATTATCATAGAAGTAAAACTATGTGACTTTCAAGACTAGGTCTTAAAAGGCATATGTGGACCATTACACAGCAACACAAGGAACTAACAATTGATATATGCACAAGTGGATGGATCTGAAGGGCATTATGTGTAGTGAAAAAAAAGCCAATCTTAAAAGGTTATGTACTGTGCAATTCCATTTATGTAACATTCTTGAAATGATAAAGCTATAGAGTTGAAGAACAGGTGTGCTGTTGCCAAGGGACAGGTATCAGGGTGGGGAGGAGTGGGCGTGACTATAAAGAAATAGCACAAGGGAGTTCCTGGATGGAACAGTTTTGTATGTTGATTGTGGTGGCAGTTACATGCATCTTAACGTGAAATCGAATTGCACAGAACACAGGCGCAGGCACACACACAAATAAGGGCATGTAATAACTAGTAAAATGGAGTAAGTTCACAGTCTAGTTAATTGTATTGTTAATTTCCTGGTTATGATATTGGCCTACAGTTACAGAAGATCACTACTGGGGGAAGCTGAGTGATGGGTTCATGGGACTCTATTACTATATTTGCAACTTCCTGTTAGTCTCTAATTAACTCAATATAAAAAGGTTTTTTTTGTTTGTTATTTTAGGTCGTACAGGTTTCATCGGTCCTTTCGGGATGCTTGTTTTTGGAGCCCAGCTGTGATGCTATAGGTATGTCCAGGCTACAATGGAGAGGTTATTGTGGGGTTCTGCATGACAGCCCCATCTGGGGTCCCAGTCAATAGACACATGAGTGGGGAAACAGCCACAGCTGCCATCTGACTGCAACCGCGTGTGAGACCCCAGGTGAGAATCTCTAAATAAGAACTGCCCAGCTGAGCCTAGTCAACCTCTAGCGAGGTAACAGTAAAGTAATATTATTGCTTTAAGCCACTAGGGTTTGAGATAATTCATTAGGCGACAAAAGATGACCAGAATACCATCAATGTGACCTGGGCACCTCTGTGCCCCAGGTTTTTTATTTACTTATGAAAAAGTAATAGTGCCTGCACGACAGTTTATTGCAAGCACGAAACAAGTAATCGAGTAAAGAATCTAGGGCAGTGCTTAATGAGGTTCATAAATGTTAGCTCCAGTTATTATTACTGTGTATCCAAATTATAACAAAAGGACAAGCAAGATATTAAATAGCCCATTCAGGTCTGGGTCAATTCCAGAATGACACTAAATGACTTGTACCCTCTTATCCCCAGAGATTGAGAGCAAGCCACAAGAACTTGGCAATGGAGTGGCTTCTATCTTGAGCACATCCTGGTATGACCTCTACCCTGTGGTTTGCCTGTGGGGTAAGTGTACATTCTAAAAATAAATGATGGTTCTATTAAGTTACCCCCCTCTACCTCAACCCCAGAGGGAGTAACTTATTTGTTCTATATGGGTTAAAAGTATTTGTGGGTGCTAATCTGCTCCTTGGGACGAAGAACATTCTTTTATGGAAAATGTCTGTTGCTTGAACAACATTTCAGCTAGTTGGAAGCCCACTTTGTAATACACAGCATTAAAAAAGGCCTTCTCGGGCTCCCCTGGTGGCGCAGTGGTTGAGAGTCCGCCTGCCGATGCAGGGGACACAGATTCGTGCCCTGGGCCGGGAAGATCCCACATGTCGCGGAGCGGCTGGGCCCCTGAGCCATGGCCCCTGAGCCTGCGCGTCCGGAGCCTGTGCTCCGCAACGGGAGAGGCCACAACAGTGAGAGGCCCACGTAACGCAAAAAAAAAAAAAAAAAAAAAAATATATATATATATATATATATATATAACCTGAGCTATATTTCCCTGCTGCAGTTGTAACAATGTTGTGATAGCATCTCTCCTGATGTATCTGTGATTAATGGCCTTTATCATTAAGGTTTTCACATCCAAGGTGGCTTTGAATGCAAATGTGCATTTTATCCAGGAGATGTTGGGGAAGATATCATAGAGTTGCCTGAAAACTAGGACAAATATCTCAATAGCTAGAGAATCAAGAACTCCTGCTTTACAAATGACCTGTTTTACAAAGTACCACAGCTGGCCCTGACACTCTCCTGACCTCACCACTGGGAGTTCTTAAAAGAATGACAGTGACACCAACCCTAGCTTAAGTATTTGATAAAGCCTATGGGTTCTGAAGTGGAAGAAAGGAAGGAAGTTGAAAACAGGTTGGATAGTGAACCTCAGAGAAAGTTTCTATAAATGAAAATTGCCGATGGGGCATAAAGTAAATAACACAAGGGGCGTAAATAATACAAGTAATTCAAGTAAATAATACAAGGGGCATAAAGTAATACACCTTAAATTGCACCTGTTAGGGATTACTCGCAATTCATCATCATCCTCCTCTTTATTTTTAAAAAAATTTTTTTTTTTATAAAGGCTTTATTTTATTTATTTATTTATTTTTTGCGGTACGCGGGCCTCTCACTGTTGTGGCCTCTCTCGTTGCGGAGCACAGGCTCCGGATGCGCAGGCTCAGGGGCCATGGCTCACGGGCCCAGCCGCTCCGACCAGGGCACGAACCCGTGTCCCCTGCATCGGCAGGCGGACTCTCAACTACTGCGCCACCAGGGAAGCCCGACAGAGACTTTTTAAAATCAAATTCCTATGGCTAGGACCTAGCCTGGCAACTGAAGTATACTTGATAAATAAAAACTCAGAAGACTAGTCATCAGCACTTAATTTTAATTAAAATTGATAGTTTCGATTAAGAACAGGACTAGAATAGTGTTTACAATCAACTTCTGAAAAATCACATATATATAAAGGAAATAAAACAGGTCAGCAGAAGTCCAAGAAAGGTGCAGCTTGTAGTATTGCACGTGGATGAAATATGCTGTTCAGGGTAGCATAATACTTAGGCCACACAGGGCAAGGAGGAGGAGACAAATACAGAGGACAAACCCCTAGTTAGTATTTATTCTGGATTCTTCAGTGAGCTCAGAAATATGTAGTATTTTTGAAACATTCAGCTAGAGCTCTGTACAAGGATGACTGTGTCTTCAACACCTTTTAGTTACAGCCATGCTTTTCATTCCAAATCATGCACAAGTTTAACGTACAGCTTCTACCTCACATAATGGGACATCTGTTAAATCAAAACCACCCAGTGCCACAGGCCATGAAAAGTGGGAAAGGGAATGAATTTCTACTTTATACAATTTTAGGGAATAGTACTGTGGCTATAGTTTACCCTTTCAAGCACTCTTCATTTTGGTCATTTATATCAGAACATGAAGAAAAGTTGACAGTGAGTACAAATGGACACTAAAAGTAATTCCTAGGCTACTAGTAGAAAGTAAAATAAAATTTAAAAAAAGTCCCCTGCCACGTTCACAAAGGTGGCATAACTGTATGAATAAGAAAAAGGCTGTAAACTTATAGAAAAGATAAACTCTGGCTTCTAAACAAATTACAGAATTGATTTTGCCTTTACTCTTGAGTGTTATAGAGAAAAATGTAAACCAGTGGACCTAGTTACCAAAAACACACATCCTCCAAAGACGAGGGATGACCTTAAAGTTTGGCCTGAGCTAGTTTTGTCTTCAAGTTTTCTCCGAGTTTATCCATGAACTCAAATGTATTCAAGTAGTCAGAACGCTGCACACTAATAGCAGAGGAAAAAGAAAAGAAGGAAATTTAGTTTGTCTTTGATCTGGTGGCAGGTAGAGGAAAAGTCCTAGACATGCTACTTAAAGTAACGTTCTATTTATTTCTAGAAGAAAACTGATTAATGTGAACAAGCTATAAGTTTATGGCCGATGACTGCGTTCAAGGTTCAAGGGGCTAACCCAGGTTACAGGCAGTCTGAGCAGAGGCTGGGCCACACACACACTCACAGGAGGTTCCTGGCCATGTAGCTTTGAGGGTGAAACTGCCCCAGAGCTTCATTCAGACTAATGCCTGGGACACTGAAATCATCCCACTTCTTATTCCTCATTCTTAAAAATAATAGAACATATCCAGGTACAGTCATGCTTTTACTCATATTCCCACAAAATGTCACATGTCCTCAAAAGAAACCTTTAGTAAAAAATTTATTCCTAAGTATTTTATTCTTTTTGATGCTATCATAAATAGAATATTTCAAATATGTTTTTCAAATATTTCAAAAAAAATAGTTTTGCTCCCACTGTGAATGTGATGGTTCTTCCATTTCCATTTTTGTTTATTGGTGGTGTAAGGAAAAGCTACTTTGTTGTTGCTTATTTATCTAGTATCCAGCTACCTTAGCCTTTTTTTGTTGAATTGTTTGAATTTTATAGATATATAATTTATAACCTGAAAATAAAGACAATTTCATCACTTCTTTTCACATTAAAAAGAAAAAGAAAAGCTTTAGTGCTCTTATTTCTACCTTTGTCTTACTTAAAAAGCAAAAGACAATGGACTGGCTATCTAATCCTGCTAATAGGTGCCTATTCAAATCGGCTTGGAAGTAACACACCCATAGGAACATTTCAAACACTGTATTCTTGCTGGAAATTTAAGATAAGAAAGATGTAGTGATGGAGTGTATCCCCATTACTGAGGTATACTGACCCTAACAGAGATCTCTGAGGACACATGGATGGGACACGGGATTGGTGTTAAATTTTAGTATTGTTTCTTGATGTGAGTCATAGTAGCCAACTTTGATTAAGGGAGGAATCCCTGAGCAGCAGCTGATCCAGCTGGGATACAGGCTACCATGTTCTCAAAAAAGTCCTGGGCGATACATGGGCCCTCAAGTATCTGACTGCTGGTTACAGATACTTAAGGAAGGGACTATGATAAACCGGACATCTTATACCTGCACTGCTTACTTTTCTTACTGTAAATTGAAGAAAATAAAGAGGTAGAATAAAATAGTCTTGGGGGTCCCTTTGTTTCTAAATGCCTATAATTTTCTTGTTAAATTAAGCAGAATCTTGCCACCCACTTGACTGTAACTAGATCAGGGGTGAGCAAACTACAGCTTGGCCCATGAACCCAGTCTGGGCTGCAGCCCAGTTCTGTACACAGGGCTTGATTGGAACACTGCCACACCCATTAGCTTTTGTGTCACCACTGACTGCTTTCCTGCCATGGAGGCAAAGTTTAATAATTGCCGTATGTTCCACAAAGCCTGAAATGTTTATTATCTGACAATTTACAGATGTCTGCTGACTCCTGAACCAGATGACAAATACTAATTCATGCAACTCCAAAAAGCACTTGATATTTTGAGTCCAGTGAGGATAAATGGTAATTTGACCACAGAGCTTAGGGCATCTTATACTTACTTGGGTAAACCTTTAATACAAGCAGCCAAGTCCTTGGTCATGAAGCCAGCCTCAATGGTCTCAATACAGACTTCTTCCAAAACCTTTGCAAAGAAGCTGAGGTCTTTATTGTTATCAAGTTTAGCTCTGTGGGCTAAGCCTCTGGTCCAGGCAAAAATGGAAGCTAAAAGAGAGGGAGAAAAAAAAAGCACACTTCAATCACACTGGTTAGAAATATTCCCAAGTGCCTCAGTTCCCCAAAATAGAACATTTTTTTGTTTGTTTAGGTAACTGACTTCATTGGATGCTATCTGCATGAGCTGTAAGTTTTAGGAAAGTTGGAAACATTTTACCAAATTGAAACTTTTCAAAAAACCTGCACTTTTGTAGAGGAAATGTTTTGGATTTTGTTAGACCTTTAAGAAAGCACATATTCAGGGTAGGAATACATGACGCTTAAGGCATTTATGAATTTGGAAAAGGTCACAATCTCTTCTACCTCTTGTCTATATTGGTCTCTTCTCCTCTTTCCAGGCTATAATCTGTTTTAAAGTGCTATCCCTAAAACCTAGTTAAAAGGATCTAACAATGTGGCTTTAGATTCTTAGCTACATGTGACATTTCACTGCAGCAGAGGAAAAGGAAAATGCTTGTTGATAACATTCTTCTCTGTAATGAATATTCTCCCACAAACTGGAAAAGCATATACTGTGTGTATTTTAAGAAACATATTAAAACAGTTCTTATGAGTAGAGCAAATCAGCTGTTTGGTGATGATTTTATACACAAGGCACTGGGCAGCCAAAGGAACACATCTGAGCCCCTTTGGAGATTTCTACTCTGGTTGGAAATCAATGTAGCAGCAAACAATATCTTACCAATGGGATTGGTAGATGTCTCCTGTCCTTTCTGGTACATTCGGTAGTGACGTGTTACAGTCCCGTGGGCAGCCTCTGCTTCTACTGTCTTGCCATCTGGACAAACCAGCACACTGGTCATCATGCCAAGAGAGCCATAACCTATGAGTGGCAGAACATGAAGTATGGGATTCAACTGCATGAAGAGCACTGGGTCTCCCAGAGATGAGAGAAAATGACTTCGTCTTGACCGGTCTCAGTGAGCAAAATAAACATGAGCACATGGAGTCACCAATAATTCTTCTGCCTTTCAGAAAAGGCTGTGCTTTTACTTCACTTATCTACCTCAGAGGCACCTGCTCCATGATGAAGAACTCATGGTCGGACTGCCTGCATTCCACCCTAGTTCCGTGACTCCCTAACTACTGTGGCTCAGTTTTCTTACCTGTAAAATGGGAATAGTAGAAACACCTATTTCATAGGGTTGCTGTGAGAACGAGATGAATATGCATATGTTCGTGAATATATATGAAAAGAATACATAGTCCTATTCCTTAGACTAGTACCCGCCACAGAGTAAGAGCTCAATATATTACTGTCATGCTTACGTGCAGATACTCTGCTGTTCCAGGAAAATAAAGATTAATGAGTTGTCTCCTGCCATCAAGCTGCTCACAGGCTCATGTGGGACTGGGAAGAGAAAGCTGATTAAAAACAGAATGGGATGGGGCTTCCCTGGTGGCACAGTGGTTAAGAATCCACCTGGCAATGCAGGGGACACGGGTTCAAGCCCTGGTCCGGGAAGATTCCACATGCTGTGGAGCAACTAAGCCCATGTGCCACAACTACTGAGCCTACGCTCCAGAGCCCGTGAGCCACAACTCCTGAAGCCTGCGCACCTACAGCCCGTGCTCCGCAACAAGAGAAGCCACCGCAATGAGAAGCCTGCGCACCGCAACGAAGAGTAGCCCCCGCTTGCCACAGCTAAAGAAAGCCTGCACGCAGCAACAAAGACCCAACGCAGCCAAAAATAAATAAATTTTTAAAAAGCAACAACAAAAAACACAGAATGGGATGGGTCCAAGCACCTCCCACTCGCCCCTGCTCTCTTTCACAGCCTCCCCAGAATGACTCTATTCTGTGGTTTCTTATTCAGAGAACCACATTACAACTTTTAAGTCCATACAACTGATTTTTCTTCTTTTCTTCTTTTTTCTTTTTTTACACTCGAATTCCAAGAACACTTTTCTCCATTTTTGCTACCTCCCAATAACACCTGTGGAGTTAATAATGCAAATTTATAATAGGCTGCTACTTTGTTTGTTTGAGAGTAAGTAAATAAACCCTTTTTAAACTCATCTTTGAGTACAATGGCAATTTCTGTGCTGAATTAGCAGCTCCTTTCCTATCACTGTGTTGGTATGAGGCTTTAGTAGAGTCTCAAATATTCATTGATTGGAGACGTTTAGGGCCATATCCACGGTGAATGTGTCTATCTATTTATATTAGGAGACACTAGTTGGTACCACTGTCAAAACTGAGGACAGGAATAAAATGTTTGGTGTGAGTCTAAAGTAGTTCATGCCTCTAGAGAAGAATGAACATAAGAACAGCTCGGCTGGGGGCTTCCCTGGTGGCGCAATGGTTGAGAGTCCGCCTGTCGATGCAGGGGACACGGGTTCATGACCCGGTCTGGGAGGATCCCACATGCCGCAGAGCGGCTGGGCCCATGAGCCATGGCTGCTGAGCCTGTGCTCTGCAACGAGAGAGGCCACAATAGCGAGAGGCCCGTGTACTGCAAAAAAAAAAAAAAAAAAAAAAAAAAGAACAGCTTGGCTGCCTTTTAATCTGTTTAGCTACGTTGAGGTCACCTTTATCTACAGGTACTGCTCAGACACAGAGCCTTGGTTCCAGGTATCTTTATCGGTGCACTGCTGGACACTGCAATTCCACATTCCTATTTTGAAATCCTTTCAACCTCCATAACTTGACAATTACATTGGAGATATCCCTCCAGATACCCTCTTTTTTTTTTTACCCTCTTCTTATTGCCATGAGGACATTTAGAAATGATGGAATCATTTGGGTCCCTTTCTAAGAATTCTGTTTACCAGGAAGCTTTTTTACGCACCACAGAATCACCACAAAGCAACACTCCTTCCTCTGCTGCATTCAATATAAACGATTGTGAGGACGTAAGAGAAACAGAAGGAGGGTAAAGAAGGAGAACTGGGTAACTCATTTATCTGACATAAAAGTTATCTTTAACCAGGCAGATTTACTGATTTTCAAACTGATAGGAGATGATTAACTTTTCATAAGAGAAAGAAAAAGTAGTACTTCCTGGGGAAAAGCAAACATAATTAAAGCTACCACAAACATTCATCAGGGGAAATTCAGTTTACACAGCTACCCTGAGTAACTGAAGTTGGAGGGCAACTTGGTGCCGAGGAAATCAGGGAAGGGAGCATTTTTGCTCATTTGGTCCTTATCTCTGGCATGAAGCTCCTGATTCCTGGAATTTCTGTGAAAAGCCCGGGGCTTCTTTGCTCAATTCTCTGTGTTTCAAGCTAAGCAGTAAACACATGTGTCTTACAGGGTGACAGAAGAGCCGTCAAGGCTGGCAAAAGGGGCATGATCTGTAACTGTCTCCAGATGAATGGGCTCTCGGAGGGAGGCCCCTCGCTTAGGAGACAACCCTGGGCCCTCCTTGCCCGAGTCCCCTAGCTTTTCAGGTTCTCATCAGAAGGCAGATAAGGGTGGGGGGTGGTTTTCAGATCGGGCCGCTGGGCTACCATTGGAGGCAGGGAAGCTTCAAGCGGGGAAAGGGCTGAGACATAAGCTATGTCAGCCTCTGAGGCTGGAGCCGGGAGTCTCAACCCACGAGTTAATTCCTGTGCGTCCCTGCCAGAAGTCGTCTGCCCAGTCTGAGCTTAATCTCCTCATCTGTCAGCTAAGAAGATGGACCTGGACGCCTTGCGGCGTTAACATTTCATGACTTTTAGCAGCAAAGGACTACAGAATCCCCCTTCCTGTACCAAAGAGCTAGCAGGGCACGACCTGTCTGCTGCAGGCCAAGCCCACCTCCACTTGGTTCTCCAGCTCCTTACCTTGGGCCACGGAGTCCGACTGCACATCCCCATCATAGTTTTTACAGGCCCAGATGAAGCCTCCTTCTGATTTCATAGCTTGGGCCACCATGTCATCGATGAGCCTGTGCTCATACCAGATATTCTGAGCTTCAAACTGAGATTTGTATTGCCTAAGAAACAAGAAAGAAAAGAGAACAACAGACAAAGAAAACTGGTTTTGTTGGGATACCATGTGCCTCTCCAAAGGAGTTGGGGCGGGGTTGGAAGCAGCACATTTTAGTTGAAGCAACACAAATTTGGGAACCAGACAGACATGGGCTCAAATCTCTGCCCACTCATTTTCTAGTTGTGAAACCCCAATTTCCCCTTCTGTAAGGGTGATTTCATCCACTCTGCAGAGATGTGAGAATTAAACAAGACGGTGGAGTGTTCCAAGTACTACTTCTACAGTTTTCAATACACCACTAATGAGATTCATGAGATTCAGCTTACTCTAAGAATGTAATCGGGGAGAAAAAGACTACTTTACTGCTCAATATCATTCAGGAAACTAGGACAGCTTCTAGGTTTGATATAGATAGATAGTAGAAGGAGGAATTAAAATGTTTCAGGAAAGATACCTCAAATCCTAGCCGTGGCCTGAATGCTCGTATCTAAACGGGAGGGACGCCATCTTAAAAGTCAACAAGTGCTCAGGTATTGTTGAACTCAAGGTTGTTATAAATGTAGACTTAAGTTCAAATGACTCCACTAGAGCAGACTTTTATTTATTTATTTTTTAATAAAATCAATCACTTAATTAATTAATTTAAACTTTTTGGCCCACGGCTTATGGGATCTTAACTCCCTGGACCAGGGATTGAACCCATGCCCTAAGCAGTAAAAGCGTGGAGTCCTAACCACTGGACCACCAGGGAATTCCCAAAAGCAGAGTTTTATTTATTTATTTATTTATTTGCTGTACGTGGGCCTCTCACTGTTGTGGCCTCTCCCGTTGCGGAGCACAGGCTCCGGACGCGCAGGCTCAGGGGCCATGGCTCACGGGCCCAGCCGCTCCGCGGCATGTGGGATCTTCCCGGACCGGGGCACGAACCCGTGTCCCCTGCATCGGCAGGCGGACTCTCAACCACTGCGCCACCAGGGAAGCCCCCAAAAGCAGTTTTAAATCTTAACAGTGGGCTTCAGAAAGAATGGAAATGGGCCCAAACTCAAACTCACACCCATGAAAAATCAGAACTTTCTATCATTAACAGGGTACCTTTACTCACACATTAAATAACTCTGGCCCTGAAGAAAATAAACATGGGGCCTTTATCTGAGAACACATTTCCCTTCTAAAAGCAATTCAAGAGTTTCGTTTCACTCCTGTTAAATCTCAGTTTTGTCCTTATCTGAATGGGATAGTGATGGTTTTCACTCAATTTGTCCCACAATCAAAGGGATAAGCATACAAATTCTATATTATAAATGCCAGCTTATGTGACAAAAAAGAAAAAGAACTGTAGTTACTTGTCATATATCTCCTGAAAGATGTCTTTAAAACGTCCATCATATTTCTTTAGAATAGTGTTTTTGGTGCTCAGATACAAAGGCCAATTCTTAGACAGAGCCATCAGGAAGGAACTGTGTGCAAAATCTTTGATTGCCTTATCTTGATTGTACATCCCCATGGCAACACCACCACCCTCTGTGGGGGGACAACAATGAGGGAAAAAAGAAAGGTAAACAGGGTATAGTTGTAACAAGTCTATATACACCCACCACCCCCAAAACACCCAATTCCCAGCTCTCATGTCTGAGTCCAGGCTTCAAACTTCAATATTCCATGAGTTCTTGAGACACATAATCAGAGGAAAGTCAGTTCTAGGTAAGGACATTCTAACTTGCTCTGAAAGGGCAACGTAAATGAGAAAAACATGGTCTTTAGGATCCTAAAGTTCTTGAAATACCGAAAGCTACTGAAAGGAACCAGAAATACACTCAAGAGTTGAATAATTTTTAAAGTCTCTTTTCATACTTTAAAAATTTCAAGCATGTTTTTTAAACTCTAAGTGTGAACTCAATCCTTAGCTACTGAGAAAACTTTGCATTTCAAATACTGGATGAAAATTCTTGTAATTTCCTGGCGGATACTGAAAGTTCATTCTGTCATTGGTAGAAATAATTACACTCCATGTAATCACTGGTGTTTCACAGCTCTTATTGTTTGAACTTTGTTATTACTGAAAGCTAGAACTTGAATCTGTGCCACTGCCCAGGGCCAGCTTGGGCTGAGGATGTTAGAGCTGCTGAAACTGGCAGAACTAGAGTCCATTAAAATGATATGATTTAGAGGAGTCAAGGAAAACAACAGCTACGTAAGTTTTGAGGTTTTGTTTGTGTGAGTGCTTTTAACAACCTTAACAGTGGAGAAAGAGGGTCCTCTTCTTTCAACAGCTTTTGGGAGGGATTTGCCATAATGGACCTTAGAAGCAGCAGGACGGGGTGGGGGGGGGGAAGAAGAGGCAAAAAAACCAAACTTTCCACTTTCACAGAACAAATACTCAGAAGGACAAGAAGAAAACTTCAGCAAATAAATAATGCAGCCATTTTCAAATACAAACCCTACCAGAGCCAAAGGGCAGGATTACATGACAGGCGATTTGGGGCTATTAATGTTTAATTTGTGCACAACAGACTCCTGTCAACCTTCCCTCCATGTTTTAAGAGAGACGCATAATTATCTACTTGCATTTCCAATTATCTATATGCATTTCCAATTAAGTGGCTAGTTCTTTTTATGCCTTTAGCAATGCCACAGGAAGCCATGGCATTGATTTTGAGTCCTATGGAAATGTTGTAGATTCAGGTTGTATTTTTAGGCAGCCAAACAATTTTCACAGAACTTTAAAAAAAACCAGTAATAACGCTGTCTAAACGATCTGCTAAAAAAATGAAAGATGTAGCTCATGGTGGACTTACACATACCTGTGAAGTTATGTACCAGGAATGTCGTTTTGGGGGATCCATCGCTTGGCGTGTAGGATATCTCTACTTTTCCAGGCCCCGGGACAACAAAATCAGTTGCTTTGTACTGTATGGGGGAAAAAAGGTATATTAAAACAACAAAAACAAAAAAACCCCCCACAAAAACCCAAAACTGTCCTAGCTAGTTAGTGGTAGTACACATTAGAAATCAATATTTATCAGGGGCCTACCATGCATGGGGCAGTTTTCTGAGTACAGATATGGGTATGAGAGAGAATAACAAAGTATTTCCCTTTATGAAGCTTAAGACCTAACAAAGACAAAAAAAGAAGTAACATTAGAGCTTTCAAATGTCAAAAAGAGTCACAGATAAAAAATGCTATTGGAGGGCTTCCCTGGTGGCGCAGTGGTTGAGAGTCCGCCTGCCGATGCAGGGGACGCGGGTTCGTGCCCGGGTCTGGGAAGATCCCACATGCCGTGGAGCGGCTGGGCCCGTGAGCCATGGCCGCTGAGCCTGCGTGTCCGGAGCCTGTGCTCCGCAACGGGAGAGGCCACAACAGTGAGAGGCCCGTGTACCACAAAAAAAAAAAAAAAAAAAAAAAAATGCTATTGGAAGACAGAGGAAGATGAATGACTATAACCTGGAGGTCAAGGAAGTCTTCCTATAGGGAGATAATATACTAGCTGTAGCACTGAAGATGATGATGAGAATGCTAATGCCTGGTTCTCACTATATGACATACTTTAAGTGATTAACTTGTATCCCTTATTACCTCATTTGATTCTTCCATCAATCTTACAAGGGAGGAACTGTGATGTAGTGGAAATAATGCATCTAGGGTCAAAAGACGCGGGATCTGGTCCTTGGACCTTCAGGACTCGGTCTCTTCATGGTAATCACTGCTACTAATGCCCAGCCCAGGACCTGTCCACATGAAGCAATCATTCTGAAAGCAGCTGCAACAGGCTGACGACCCTTAGGAAAGGGCCTGTGGAGGACTGCTACCTTGGGTATGGAAAATGTGCCCAGCCCACACTAGGCTTATGTCAATCTTTGCTGCCTTGTATATTCTTCAATGGCTTAGATTAGGATACTTTCAGGGTCAGGTACCAGCCGATGCCAGCCAAATCTATTTGTCTGTTTTGTGTAGAATAATACTAATAACAGCTGGTAGAAAAGCTGTCAGATAACGATACAGATTAAATATCTACTCTATGCAGAATATTTCTGACATATAAAGTCCTTCACTATGGGTGGTAATTGATTCCCATTTCTCAAAAGGCAGAAACCGAGGCACCAAAGTACAATAAATGCTTTCTAGAGGTTTGGAATTTTCAATCTACACTTTAATAAATAGAATGACCATTCTTCCAGGTGGTTGATGCCAAAATAATAATTAAAAAAAAAAAAAAAGGAAAAGGACATCACTGAACTCGTAAGAACGTAAGAGTGGTGATCCCAGGATTAGTGAGCTTGTAGCACTCCCATCTACATCCCCTCTCCTGGGCCTCTGAGAGGTATCTGGGAAGGGACTGGCCAGGATGAAGGGATAGTCTGAGCCACACGGTAGAACAAAGTGAACTACCCCTCAAGGATGACCTGGTGACCCTGCCCCCAGGAACGGAGAGTGGTCTGCTCTACCCATACTGTGTTTAAGGACGGCTACATCAAAGCCTCTGGGTGTCAGCATCAGGGAGACTTGTTTTTAAGGCTCTTTTAAGACATAAGCTGCTTTCTATGAAAGTCTAAAACTTCAGTTTCAACACAGAACTTTTATTTTGTTTAGCTGGCAATTTTTGTTTAATTTGGCAACAAGCCTACTTGTATAGAAGTACAGAAACTGTACTTTTTTGTTCCCAAGCAGGAAGGGAATGTTTTAAAGAGACTGTTTTCAACTACTGAGTCAGTTATTCCTTTTATGCATGAAACGATCATGTTTAACATAATCTTCGGTAGTTCTCAACTCTGCACACTAGAATCTCCTGGGGAGCTTTAAAATGCCATGGAATTCAGATTTAGCTGGTGTAGGGTGGGACTCAGGCACTGGAATTAAAACACACAAAATTTTTTTAAAACGCGAAGCAAAATAAAACAAACACCAAAAAACCTGTAAAGGGACCTTACTGTACAGCCACAGGGTTGGCTGAACCACTGATTTGGCCGAACCACAGGAAATTCTCTAAATAAAAATGTCTACATCATATGGTTTAATCTAATAAAAAGATAAGGAAGAAAAAAACATGCCTGAAAAACATCATTTGTGTGGAGACAGGTACCCATCTGTACGTTTATCTGTATTTACTTTTATCTAAATGTATAGATACATTCATTTCTCAATTCTGTACCTCACTTAATGGGAGTAGATAAGATAAATAAAGATAAGAATAAAGCACATATAAATCAGAACTGCTGGGCAGTCAAAGCCCGTGAAAAAATAATATGGATTTTTTGATGATGGCCATTCTGACTGGTGTGAGATGATATCTCATTGTAGTTTTGATTTGCATTTCTCTAATGATTAATGCTTTGTGACCGCCTGGAGGGGTGGGATAGGGAGGGTGGGAGGGAGACGCAAGAGGGAAGAGATATGGGAACATATGTATATGTATAACTGATTCACTTTGTTATAAAGCAGAAACTAACACACCATTGTAAAGCAATTATACTCCAATAAAGATGTAAAAAAAAAAAAAGAATATGGAAAATCAAGTTATGCCAACACCACTTACTTGATCGCCATAAGCATGACGACCTATGATGATGGGTTTTACCCATCCACTCACAAGCCGGGGGATATTTTTGCAGATAATAGCTTCTCTGAACACAGTGCCACCCAGAATATTTCGGATGGTACCATTTGGTGATTTCCACATTTGTTTCAACTTGAACTCCTCTACCCTCTTCTCATCGGGGGTGATGGTGGCACACTTGACACCAACATTGTATTTCTTTATAGCTTCTGCAGCGTCCTTGGTGACCTGGTCATTGGTGGCATCGCGATTCTCTATGCCTAAATCATAGCTGGGAGGGAAAAATTGTAAGCGTAACTTTCCAGGCAAACCGACAGGAGATTGAAAGTACTCCTATTCTATCCCCACGCACCACTCTGTGCATGGTGATGGCATGCAGGGCCTGACCTGCAGAAAGTGAAAACTCCATATGTACCCAAATCCGCTAAGTTTTAGCATTAGTGTATCCTAGACACAGAAGATGGCTGCCAACTAAAAAAAAAGCACCCAGAAAGGCTGGACTGCTAGGCCACGCATGCCTCCCTGTGTGTGGGAAGCTGTCTAGAAGGAAACTAAATGGAAACCACTGCGCTCTGCCCTGCTGCCTGCTCTTCACCATAGAGGCAATAATAATAGCACACCAGCAACCTTTCTGTAGACTGCCTTCCGCACGATTAACATAAGAATGCAAGCCCAAACATTAATTTTCCCTTAGTAAATATTGTGCTCTAAAAATAAAGGGGTCAGAGGGTTTCTCGTATTTTGGCACTGAAGTGTTGGAGTTACAGATGAGACGGACTCTGCCAAAAAAAGCTAATGACCCCTTCATTAATGACAATTAGTCATATGAAGAAGCTTTCCCTACATCTTGGGCAAATCTCTTTCTTCTGGAAACAAGCCTGCAGTTTATAGAATAAGTAATGGAATCCAGCAGTGGTTTTATAGAACCCAGTGAATTATAGCTTAATACACACCAACACCCAGACTGCAGGTTATTCAGAGCAGGAAAGAATGCTGGTTGTCCATGAAGTATAGAAAAAGACTGTAAAGCTTTATTTAAAGTATGTAATAGTTTGCCAAAAGCAGGAAAAACAAAACAGTAATGAACAGTTTATTTTGTTCTCCAAGGCTTTAAAAGTTTTCCAAATTTTTTCAGCCTTCAAAACTTGCTGAACCATTAAGCCTCTGGATTTCTTGCTTCAGTTCCTGTATTTTCCTTTCCTTAGATATCCCAACTTGTGACGGAAATGCAAAAGGGAATCCAATCTTACAATGTATTTCCAAATAATAATTCCAAACTGCTTTGACTGTTTTGGCTTCCTCCCTCCCCTTGAGGGTGTATCGTGCATTTGCATTAACCAGACCTCCTTAGGAGATATCCTTCCTTCTTAGTCTTGTAAGGGGTCATGATGACCCACTACTTGCTTTGTACGCACAGATGTGGATTGTGTGTAAACTGTCAATACATGATTTGGGTCAATACAACCCTTTACTTAACTGCTCTTTTACCTCTAGCGGGCAGAACAGTCCTCAGAGCTTTCTGAAACACTGTCTCCTGGGTTATAATCCTCAAGTTGGCATGAATAAAATTTTCCATTTCTTTCTTAGATCGATTATTGGTTAATTTTTTTTTCATGGACACTTACAAAGCCACTGACTTTCTTATCTTATGGTTTAGGGAGTGCTCAATATCTATAAATGTCTACTCCTAACTCAAACAAGCAATGTGGTCAGCAGTATTTATGTTCATAGGAAACATTTTTCATCAGAAGAACCTGCCAGCAAATTAGTGGATTTTTTGCTTCTCTTCTTAACATTTCTAAGCGAAAAGAATGAATAAATGGCCTCGATTACTGCCTAGCCAACAGAAAATAAAACAAATGAATCACTCCACTCCCCTCAAAAAGAACCAATCATGTAATAATAATAGCAATTTTGGAACAACTTACACTTGTTTAAGTCTCCAAAAATTCTTTAGTCTTTAGCCAGTGACTCTTTGCCTTCTAGGCATAATAACTCTCCTTTAAACCTCCTTATGCCTCTATACTAAAGCAGCTCAAAAGCACCTTTGCAGCTACTATACTGGGAAGAGCTCTGCAAATTCACCTATTATCATGTAAAGTGTTTGTAAAATGCTTCTTTAACCACTTGGATGATTTTTTTTTTAACTTTAATTAATTAATTAATTAGGGCTGCATTGAGTCTTCGTGGCTGGGCTTTCTCTAGTTCCGCTTAGTTGCAGTGCGGGGGCTTCTCATTGCAGTGGCTTCTCTCGTTGCGAGCACGGGCTCTAGGCACGCAGGCTTCAGTAGTTGTGGCGCACGGGTTTATTTGCTCCGCGGCATGTGGGATCTTTGCAGACCAGGGATCGAACCTGTGTCCCCTGCATTGGCAGGCGGATTCCTAACCACTGCACCACCAGGGAAGTCCCTGGATGATGTCTTTATAGTGTCATTTCCTGTGTGTTTGGTGGACCTCTGCAGATACTTGCTCCCTCCCTCTCATGGCTGCAATATAGATATTATCCACACCTTAGGCTTAGAATAATTAAAAAGGGCATTTAATGACAACATGTGAATTAAATGTCTACACCCAAGCAAATAACAGGTCCTCAGGACAGTCTGAGGAATAATTCTGGGTCAAGGCAAACACGCTTACAGTTGCCAATAGTTTGGCTGAAATGTGTTGTTCAACATATTACCCTGCCAGTCTTCAGCCACTCCACCCCTGTGAAAATTCTGTCTCTACCTAGTCCAAATGTACAAAGAGCATGAGCAAATGTATGAAAAACATAGGGGTAAGAAAAATGAAAGAATTCCATAGAGATTTTCATATCTGTCCCCAAATACTTTTTTTTTTTTTTTTTTGCGGTACCCGGGCCTCTCACTGTTGTGGCCTCTCCCGTTGCGGAGCACAGGCTCCGGACGCGCAGGCTCAGCGGCCGTGGCTCACGGGCCCAGCCGCTCCGTGGCATATGGGATCTTCCCGGACGGGGGCACGAACCCGTGTCCCCTGCACTGGCAGGCGGACTCTCAACCACTGCGCCACCAGGGAAGCCCCCCAGATACTTTTAATACAGGGTAAAGGCTCCAATCTCCAGGACACAAATGATTTACGGAACTTCTGAAAGGTCGGGGTTGTATTAGATAATGTCAAGAATTCTTTCTGTGCTACAATTGTATGAAAAGGGTAAAAGACAAGGAATGAAAAAGACAAGGAATGAAAAAGACAAGGAATGAAAAGGAATGTTTCTCCAGGTCAAGATGAGCTAACAGACCCCCAAGCCATGAACCATCTGGCCAGAGAAGGTAAACAGGATACATCCTGACCCACTGAAACTAACATTTACAAAATGTCACAGAAATTTCACAAGCTTCTCAGTTCTTCCCCTTTAAAAACAACCCCAACTCAAAGACCAATTTGGAGTGGATCTGAGACTTGTCTCCCACTCCCTTCTTGGCGCCCTGCAAATAACCCCTTACTTTGCTGCAAACACCTACTGTCAGAGTTTGGCTTTCTGCACCAGGGGCACACCAGTTACACATTCATTTGCTCATAAGCTCACCAAAAGCTTTATACACAAGGTACAGTGGTATCTATGTAAAAAAGCGACTTATAACCTGAAATCACACATGCTTTCTGACTTTTCTGCTTGGCAGAGTGATTCATTTACCTGTGCAGGTCCAATTCCACATAGGGAAAAATAAGTTTCTCTTTAATCAACTCCCAAATGATTCGTGTCATTTCATCTCCTTGCATCTCTACTACAGAACCGCCTTGGATTTTTTGAGACATTTTGACTTCAATAAACCTTCAAGAGGAAAAATGATAAGACACATATCTCATCATTTGCCTCATTACCATGTAAAAACAAAATACAATTTGGTGACTTCTAAAAGAACAATTCATAACAGCATGACTGCATAAACAGCTAATAATAACAATTACATTAACCATTAGAATCGAATACGTTTGCTGTATAAAGCATTGTGTTACATGCTTCTTGTGTGGTTTCTGAATCAACACTCACAACAACCCTGTAAGATGGAAATTATTTTTCCATTCTACTTTGCTAAAAGAAAAAAAGCTTTCGCAAGGCCATCCGGCTGGAGGGTCGGCTGGAAGGTCGGGGGAGCCTGAGCCGGTCACATGCCCTTAATAATGTAATCATTATTCTTGACTGTTGGTTTGTCCTATAAAATGAGATTATTTCCACAATATCATGTTTATTTGAAAACCTCTATCCAACTCCTCATTCTACTGGGCCCTCAAGAGGAGCAGAATGATGTGTGCTACTATTTCCCCTCTTTTAAGAGGCTGTTTTGGTTAAAACAACTATCCTTGAGGAGATTCAACAAGTTCCAGCGACCCATTTTAAAGAAACTTTAAGTCCTTTTAAAAGTGAAAGATGAAGAATTCCAGGTGGAACTATATTTTCCTAGAGACAATAACGGATATCGGGGATGTCACACTGAATACAAAGTGATTTCTCAGAGAAATCTGTACGTATAGAGGACTACTGTCCAGGACACGCCCCTGTCCTGTCCTCGGTATCCCAACTCCTGGACTGTTCTTCTGGCGGTTAGTGGGCAAAGCTGCCAGTGGGTGGGACAGGGGATTGGAATTGTTCCAGGAACAGGTGTCTTCTTGGGATGTGGGGGGATGCCAGATTCAAGTCAATCTGATTCCCAGAGAGGGCAGGGGTACACCCTTTGGATGAGGCTTAAAGAAAGGCGTGTTTCCTGAGAGGCAGAGGAGGCCCTGAGCCTGCTAAAGGTTCCCTTTCATGGTGCTCTAATGGAAACTTTTTTTCTCCCCAGCAACATAATTGCAGATTGCTTTTATTCTTTTAAGTTATGGCTGAGGACTGGAAGTCAGGAGAACTGACTAAAAAAAATATGAAGTAAGAGGCCTGTAAACAGTATTTCTTAAAAAGTTAAGCTAAAGTAACTTGGTCTTTAAATTTTAAAACGTAATGATTAGTAGACTGTGAGCTTCAGTTCCTCACCACAAGCCAGGACATATTCCTAACCCCTAGGCCCATTTTCACTTCCCAATTTCTAACTCTGGGATCCTGCTTACTAGAGGTTCCCTAGACCATCACTGGGGAACCATCTGGAACTCAACTAGAATAAAAAAGTGAACAAACTGGTGTGAATGAGTCAGCTACTTCCCATTTGTAATTTCAAGTATAATTTAAAGTACAGCTTAAAGTGTATGATTTAGTCATGCTGATCCCACTGTCACATCTGTCCTTGTATTTAAAACAAAACAAAAAGAGGCAGCAAACTTATCTTAGTTTTGATACATTCCTGAGGCCATACTCCTACATAGTATTATGCAAGGGCTATGATGGCTAATTTTCTTTGACGGCAAATACAGTTAATAAAAGGTCATACATCATACTTGAAATTTCAATAATGAGTGACAATGTTTTTTAGTTAATTATTTTCTTCTCAATTGAAACAAACACTTTCTGCAGTAATCTTTCTATATTTCATAATGCATAACTGAAACATTTCATGTTTTCTTCACATTACTTATCCATTACATTTTTACTATCTTTTCACTAAAAAAGTGAAGCTTTATTGTAGACCCTGGCTTACTACAATGTAGGACACTATTTTATTTCTCCTAGATTTGAATTCCATGCAGTGAGCATTAGACACCACTGAATTCTCTTTCTACCCTAGTCCCTCAGATTTTCTGTCTCCACCCAAACCCTGACTTCAGAAGGAAGGCCTTTTCCAACAAGCCAGTTCATTTATTCTGAAAGCAGCTGAATTCCAATCTCCTGACACACATGTGCAATGCTAGAAAATAAACCTGGACTAATACAAAGTAGTTTAAGAAAAAAGAGCTGCTCACCCTGTTTAATTTTATTTTCATTATTCCCAAAATTTTAGCCACATTTTTTGGGGGGCTGAGTTCATAAACTACATTAATTTCTGGGAAAACCCCCCCAAAAACCAAAGTCTCTTGCAGAGAAGTCTAGACTGAAAGAAACAACGAAGCAAGTGCAATTTATTGTTGGAAATATTCCTGACTCACTCCCTTGCAGTGGCTGCGACCACTTCCAAGACCTCCAAGACCAATTAAACGCAGTATTGCCATATCAAAGAATGGGAAAAATTGCTAATTCTCACCTTTACAATTTCTAATCACCCAAACTCCTCTCAATCTTGCAGACTCAGCTGAGTGCAGTTTATCTCCTAAAACAAATCAAACAAGGGAAGAGAAAGGTAAGGTACAAGGCACTCCTGTCAGGAGAATTTAGCTGATTTCAATACGGGCCAGGCAACCCGGTTTGTCAGGTTTAAAGTACAGTGCTGAGTGTACCCAGGCGGGGCAAAGGGCAGTTTCAGGTCCGCAGGCACCTTTCAAATAAAGTAAATATCTTTGCACACACTGGAGGGTGCGTCCGTGGGGAGTCCCGGGTTCGTCGTCCGTTAGCTAGTCTTGTGGTTTGCACGTCCTTAGGGGACGCTGTGACCAGCGGGCTCACGGCCTGCATGCGTCCTTGTGGCCACTGTGCAAGAGGGCTGCAACCGAATCTGGCTCGGTTTCTCCTTCCAGGTCTCCACGTCCGCCCCTTCCCTCCCAGGTGCCGGGACCTTTAAAACCCGGGCGCCAGGAGCAGGCCGAAGGACGCCTCCCCCAGAACTCGAGAAGCCGGCGGCGGCGTGGTTTCCTCCACCCTCACTCCGCCCCCGACCGCCACCAGGTGGCCTAGCGAACGCCCCTCGCCGCCCCCCTTCAGGCTCCCCAGGCGGACGCATCCAGCTCGCCGCACCGCCAGTCCCAGCAGCCCAAGGTCGATGCACACTCCCAAGTCCTCCAGCTCCCGAGGCCGCACGGTTTCTTCCCCGTAAACGCAAGACTTCGACTTCCACGCGTCCCTGCATCCTCCCACCCCGATTTTCCTTTCTGTTGCAGACTTGGCCTTCCGTTTGTCATGGCATGCAACCTTCCGCCGCCCGGTTTTCGTCCTCCCTTGACTAAGAGCGGGCCTTCTACACATCCAGGCATCCAGCACCTTCTTCCTCTCCATTTCCAAAACCACGCCCAATACCTGGATTTCTTTCCCCTGCCTTGCGACCACGACTCGCCGCTAAGTTGCCCCTACCATACCCAAGATCTGAGCTTCCTTCCTTTTTCCCACTCCAGCTATTGACAGAGCCTCCCCACAAAAGCCAGGGGCCGGAGACGCCCTTCGAAGCCTGCGGTTACCTGCAGGAGAAGGTACGCTGGCGATGACCCGGGAATGCCACAGCCCTCACACGGTTAACCCCACAAGCGCACACTCTGGCAATCCCAGCTGTGCTCCAGCTGTTTCGGCTTCTGACACGGCCTCCGCAGAAACCGAGAGTTGGGAGGGCCCCGCTTCCAGGCTTTTGTCCCGACCCAGGCCCGGCCCCCTCAGTCCACCTCCCGGAGCTCCGCCCCTGCCCCGCCGCCAATCGCCGCGCGCTGACCCGCTGAGATGGGCGGAGCCAGGGGCCAGGGGCGGGTCCCGGAAGGCTAGGTCGAATTCCGCGGCGAATTCCAAGCGCTCAAGGTAGGGAAGGGCTTGCAGCGCCTTTGGAGTCGGCCGCCACTGCTCTACGGCAGAAGGACGAGATTGCCACCTGCAGGCTGGGGAGCAGGGCACGCCTGGGCGGGTCTTCTGAATCCTCCGCCGACAACCTAGGGCCCGGCGGAGTGAGTTTCCACTTCTGCAATAAAGGCAAACCGGGGACGGCGCGGCTCGGACCAATCCCCTTCCCTGCGCGCCCCGGCTGTGTGGTACACTGGAACGCGCTTGGACAGAAGGAAAAGTGCCGTGGGCAAGCGTGACATCGCTTTGGGGGCTTCGCGCAGCTGGAATGCAAAGGGTTGAACAGTTGCACAAGCAGGCATGGTACAGTAAATTTCCGCCACCGCCGATGACTAAGTCTTTAGAGCTTCGGTATCTATAATTTCAGTTACTACTGAGTACTATAAATAAACGCAGTCGTCATTTGCATTAGAAGATAAGGATAATGAGATTATTATCTGGGTTCCAGAGAAGTTCAAATAAAGATCGGAAGTCTTAGAGAACAGTGGATTAAAAAAAAATTCTGTCCTCTGCAGGGGATTATTTTTTGTGTATTCTTTATTCTTGAAAACATGCAAGGCAGGGGAGGAGTATTTTAGATCGTGATTTGTAGGATAATTGCATGCTTGGTCCAGGATTCAATACCCCCAAATTTAGTTTTTAAAATTATCTCTAATATCGGGTTATTATTATTACTCTTATGAAGGGTACTATGCGAGGTGCATTTTGGTCACTAGAGGGCACTGGTATTTTTCCCAAGAGAAAAGGAAGAAGGAAAGCATACGCAGCCTCGCGCTTGTTGATTATTGAGATGGATTAACTGAAAGTAGCGGTCACTTCCATTTATTCCTATAGAACTGATTATAGAGGTATATGGTCTTGTATTTTCATCTCTAATTTGAGACTCCAAATCACCTGAGATTGTAAATTTACTCTATATTATATCAGGCTCACGTTATTACCCCTTGTCCACTGCTAAAATTATTTATATTCATTCTTGTTCCAGAAAGGATTTAGAGCAACCTTCAAGATACATACAGTATAGCACGACAAAGGACATTGAATATAGGTGAGGAAAAGATAGAATAAATACAGGAAATTGTACAGAACCAAGGTGAGTTTAATCACAAAATGTATTCCATCAAATCCTAAACAGTGCCGAAAGGGGGGCTACAAATTTGGCTCTAAGCCAATGTGGGAGGAAAGGTAACAGCGTTACCTTTCTAAAAATCTAAAACAGCGTTTCCTAAGTCAGTAATGTAGGAAGTACTTTTCAACTGAAAAGTTTTTTTGTAGATCCCGAGCAGTGACTTATACTAATTATACAGATATATGCTCCTTATGCCGATAGCTCTCATACAACTATAAAATAACAAACTTATAGACAAAATGACTACAAGCAAAACTATAAAAAATATATTACCATTGTCAACATTAATTAAATGTAACAAACGATGTTTGGCTGAAATTAAATTACTGCTTGCAATTTGAATATAAAACTCACTGCTTACATTCTGGTTCTTTTGAATTTAGCTTGGCTTTTCCACTGGATGCCATGTGAGGATTTATTTAGAACACCAGTCTTCCAGACTCACAGACATAGAGAACAGACCTGTGGTTGCCAAGGGGGAGAGCGGGTGGGGTTGGAAGGGATTGGGAATTTTGGGTTAGCACGTGCAAACTATCATGTATAGGATGGATAAACAGCCAGGTCCTACTGTATATCTCAGGGAACTATATTCAATATCCTGTGATAAAACAGATTAGAAAAGAATATAAATAAGAATGTATACACCTGTATAACTGAATCACTTTGCTGTACAGTGGGCGATCTTTACTGGGCTATCTATTCTGTTCATGTGATCCCTTGGTCTAATTTATACTTTGTTGTATGTTTATGAAATATTAACATCACCAGGCTAACTACAAGAGGGGGGAATTTTTTTGCTTGTCTTTGTTTTTGTTTCTGGAAGGCATAGACTTGAGCACGTTCACAGGTTAAGGAGGAAGGAGTCATTGGAAAAAGAGGTTGAAGAGACGGCACAAACTTCTGTAATAGGAAAGACACTTTGTACTCTATTATGAGTTAAAGACACTTTGTACTCTATTATGAGTTAATCACTAAAGAAATGTTGCCTGTAAGCTTAAATTATACATAATGGCCCATCTCTGGGAATCCTGCCTCCCAGGTAATGAGCATTAAGCTAAAATACCTTTGTTTAGCTCACAGGAAACATCCTGACCAGGTGGACCTGTGGATGACTGCAGGGAGGAAGAAATTAACACATCTTCTATGGAGGCTGACTGGAACCAGGAAATGTTTGACTTCACTCCCTCCCCTTTTAGTATAAAAGAAGCCTGAATTCTAACTCAGGCAAGATGGTTCTTTGGGGGCACGAGTTCACCATCTTCTTGGTTTGCTGGGTTTCTGAATAAACTCGCTTGCCCCAACACCTCATCTCTCAATTTATTGGCCTGTCGCGCTGCCAGCAGTTGGAGCTTGGACTTGGTGACCCTCCCAGGGAAGAGAGGAGAGACTGGATTGAGAGCTGGGAGGATTGAGCAGAAGAGGCTCTTTTCTCCCAGAAATGAGGGCAGGAGTCAGGCCAGGGTGGATGTGAATGCAGGTAAATGTGATTGGGGTGGTTAGGTAGTTAGGGATCGCACCCAACACCTCGGGTATTTCACTCAGATGAGATTCTCTTGCTGAGAATGATAGTCAAGATGGTGTTGGTGCGGAATAGCAGTAGTGAGGAATGGAAGAGGAAGTTGACTGCTGACTCCTAGGAAGATTGCTGAGGGGCTCAGCTAAGAGTGGTGACTGGCATTGATACTGCTATCAGCCTTCAGGCTTCGATGCTACTCTCCAGTGGCTGAAAAGACCCAGCTCAAGGAGAAATGGGTGGGAACTTGCCAAAACTCTTGGGGGAAATGGGTCTGCAGAATTTAGTTAAAACAGCACCTCACTTTGGGTTTCACTTCCTTTCTGACTGCCCCTGCCAAATCCCACAATCCTGTCAGCAGGTTTTGGTATGTTCTCTTCAGCTAATGGCAAAACACTCTAGCAGGACAAAATGATGGCTAATGCTAGCCAGGCTGAGCAATACGGGGCTTGGTAACTTTATTTGCGCCAGTCTTTGCAGCACAAAACTTGAGTGAAAAAAATAGCTATAGAGCTAACATCACTTATTCCGGATTAGACATTGTGCCAAATGTCTACAAACATTTACGTACAATGTTTTACTTAATCTTCAAAAAACTACCTGTGAAGGGTACTATCATTAGCTCCGTTTTACAGATTAGAGGCCTGGAGCCTAAAGAAATTGGTAATTTAAGGTAACTTGGCTAGTTATTGGCGTAGTCACCCAAGTCTGATAACAATATTCGCTTTAGGCACAAGTGTTATGCAAGTGAGTATCAGTCCGTAAGAACGCTGAGCGCGGTAACATATTATTAGTGCCCATATCATCGGACACATACGGTAACCGCAGTCCAGCCGTCACCCATCCGGTGACCCCCGCACACTTGACGCTCACGCGCGCAGTCGCCGTGGCTTCCTCTAGGAAGGCTGAGGCGGCCTAATCTCGGTCAAGGTGTTGAGCACGACTCTATCTGGGTTGGACTCCTTCTGCCTGAGCGTCTGATCCGAACGTCGTGCGGGCGGAGCAGGGAGGGCGGAGCTGGCGCCCGGGAGAGTTACGGATTGGAGGGGAGGAGGAACAGAGGGCGGAGCCTGGGGGGTGCGGACGAGAGAAGCCGCAGCAACCATGTAAGCAGCTTTGCTTCCTGCCGCAACCGCCGGCTGCCTGAGAATCGCGGCGCTGGGCTCTGAAGCTTCCTTCCTGCGCTTGGGCCCGGTGAAGCGGGGGCTGGGGTGGAGGGTGGCCGGCGGGGCCGCGGCGGGAGGCGCAGGTAAGGGAGGGGGCTGGCGCGCGGCCGGCTGGGCCTGAGAGTGGGGAAGAAGGCGGGTTTAGGAAGGTCTGGGGCCGGAGCGGAGGGGAAGTCTGAAGTGAAGGCGAGAGCTGGGGCTTCGCAACCGCGGCTGCGGCCGAGGCTGGGCAAGGAAGGGCAGAGAACCTGTGCCCGCATTCAGGCGGCTCCCTTGATTCCCCGGCTGCCCCTTGTCTGGCGAGTGGGGAAGGGAGCCGGGTGGGGCTGTTCTGGAAGAGGTTTCCTTGGAAGCATTTGAAGTTCTCTTGCTCCTCTCGTCCCGTATACTTGAACTTATTTCGGAGGTGCATAGTCCAGTTCCTCCTCCCTCTGATGGATAAGCTCCGAGCCTGTGTTTCAGAGGTGTATACATAGACGGGACAAGAAAGTTGCTCATCTACAGAAACGGTACCGGTAGTAGGGTTTATATACTTCCTTAAATGCTTGCCTCTGCTCTTTGAGGCTATTCCATTTGTACCTATGTTTAAGAGTCTCTTGAGAAGACTTGATTTCCCAGTTAGTATTTTCCCCTTGTTTAGAACGTTCCCAACAAAAGGATGAGAGTGGAATATTTTTAGGAATTAGGGGTCTTATGTTCTATGTAGAAGTCACTGTTAAGGCATTCAAGAAATATGAGAAATGCTGGAATTCTGTTTTAGTCAAGTTATTCCTGTTTATCTGGTGTATTTATTATATTATCCCGTACTGATTCAGTGCATCCTTGACAGTAGAGGTGGTCTCTTGGTATATTGTAGTGTCTTATTTCTGATTTATTTGAATCTTGTTTTTTGGCACTCCCACTATCAGGATTATTACAAAAAAGTTCTTAGTTTCTTTCCGTTAGATTCGAGTTTGTGACAGAGAAGGGCAGGTTAAGTTTCTTTTGCAGAGCAAGACTACTTTCCTGTGTCCTCCCTTTTTCTTCTTTCTGGGAAGAATAATATGGATCATATGGTTTTCCTTTAGAAAACCTCCATCTGTTGGTACGTTGATCAAAAATTGAACAAAAAAAGTCTTTGTAGATGAAAACTAACATTTCTACTATTCAGCTGTCCTGCATTGTTAGATATATTTTAAGTATTAAAAAAAAAAACACTGTACTTAGAAATGACTGAACTGATACTTGCATTTTTCTGTTTGCTAAAATTTTGGTTTGGCTGGTAGAGCAGGCTTATTTTCTAAATTTCAGTTCCTGACAAGACTTTTGATAGTGCTGAGGGGGTCTGCATATACTAGTCACATTCAAGTGAGAAGAGGCAGAGTGCTGGTGATATATGAGAGGTCTTTGAATGAGTAAGTGAATGCTTCTAATTACCTCTCAGATAGGAAAGAATCCTAATTTATATCACAGACAGTTAGTTATTAAGCTACCACAGAATAAGAGTTGTAAGATAGTTTTTTCAGGGTCCTGGTATTATTATGTAGTTATTAATATTAACTGTGTGATTGTATTGTTTTAGAAACTACACTGGTGAGTGTTTTCTTGGTAATTTTTATCCTCACATCTTCAAAACCTAATAAAAGTTTCTACATGGGTGACCCTTAGGTGTGATGCTAAGACTCTTTAGGAAGGTTGCTAACTCTCCTCATTTTACTTGCGTCAAAGTATTATGTAGGATGTTCTCTGAGGCCTTCAGGTTGTTACTGCTATCACATTATTCTTTCTCTCCAGGACCCTCTTTTTTTTTTTTTCCTCTTTTTACCTTTTTGAATTTACACTTGATCAATCACCAGCTGATTTCCCAGTCCTTTATGCTGGTATATGGGTTGTCAAGACACTTTAGAAGGACGTGTCCTTTCCCTCTTTCCTTCTTCCTCTTCTCCCCCCCCCTTCCTACTCTTCTTCCTCTGCCCCTTCCTCTTCTTCCTCTTTTTCTTCCCCCTCCCTCCATTCCAATAAACATTTGTTGCCGAAATTCTCCTCATCAGTGGTTTTATTTTTGCTTTGTTTAATTAATAATCAATTAACGTTTTAATTTGGCAGTGTCCTGAGTAGTTAGAATTCAGGTAGACCAGAATTGAAAGTCTGGGAAGAGCTACAAGATAATTTTGCTCTAAAGACTAATTCTGTGCCTCTTATGGGCAAGCACTTTGCTAAAAGTGCTTCACATATACTGTCCCACTTAATCACACTAAGACTCAGTTTCCACTATGTAAAATGAAGATGGTAATACATATCTCACAGGGCTCTTACCCAAATTTACTCAGCGAAGATATTTCAGAGTCAGAATTTGAAACCAAGAGTGTCTGCCTTCAAAACCGATGCAAACTCGAAATATCTCTTTAATTAAAAGAAGAAATAATTAAATAAAATGCTGCCCGCAGGAATAAATAAAGAGTAATTCTGGGGTAAAACTTGGCATCTAGTTACAGCTCTACCACTGACTAGCTACGTGACCCTCGAGAAAGTTGTTTTGGGTTCAGTGTGCATTAGTTGCTTCAGAGGTAAAATGTAGTAATAAGCCCAGCTCTGTATCTTTCAGGCTTTTAGAAAAATGAAATGAGATGGTAGATAGGATTTTGAAAGTGAAAAAAGCATTTTGTAAGAGTGTAGTGTCCTCCTTGTAAATATAAATTAGATTACAAGCTATAGCATTTTAATGAGTTATGCATAATTCATCGTCTTCTCTTTGAAGTATTAATATGGCAGAAAATAGACATCAGTGCTTTTCTGTTACCTGCATCTGATGATGTGGTTAGCTTTAAAGCTTTGGTTGAATTATAATTTTTGGTTATTAAAAAAAAAAGCCCGTTAAGATCTTCATTTTAATGCCTATATGAATTGAGGCTTAAAAGGAGAAAACCCAGGCTCCTGTGCCTAGGAAGACATATGATGGGGATCAGTCAGCTTGTGGATTTGGATAGTTCTTATAGGTGATGAGGCATAGTTTGAGGTAACTTTTGAGGTTATATAGAAATGTCGTTAAGGGATGACTATTTCGTTTCCTGTTCTTGGAAATATTCGTTTTTTATATTTTTTTGAAAGAAAACATTGAAATAAGTAAAATAAAACTTTGAGGAATTTGTATGCTTGTGTAAAACCAGTTTTCCCCTTTAAAAAGCTATTTTTTCAAAAAAGTCTTAAAATGAAAACTATGTAAATCATGTGAAAATCCTCTTTTTTCCTTTTTGCCTGCTCACATTTATGCCTTACCTTCAAATTTTTAATAATTTTGGTATTTTTCTGTATTTGAATAGTAATTTTGAAAATGAGATTGACTATATGTTCCTAGTTTTAGATAACTGAGACTCTTCCTTATGATCTAGACTTCAGTGTTTTCAAGTCTTAATTTGGAGTGTATGCTGAGCTACATTTATTTACTCTTTGGTTTGTTTAGGTCTGAATTTTTGAAGTCAGATTTCTAGATATTTGGATGCTGTTTGGAATCAACCTTCGGGCTTCCTGAGGAACTTACTTTTGCTTATTTCTTTTGTTTATTAGACTCATGAAATGGCCACAGATGATAAGACGTCCCCTACATTGGACTCTGCTGATGATTTGCCTCGATCTCCTACTAGTCCTTCTCACCTCACACACTTTAAACCTTTGACTCCTGATCAGGACGAACCTCCTTTTAAATCCGCGTATAGTTCTTTTGTAAATCTCTTTCGATTTAACAAAGGTAAGACTTATTCTTAAAGATCAGAGGCCCTACCATCTTGATTCTCTGAAATTCTCTTGTTCAACTTTCATGCTGTGTCTTTGCAAGAAAGTGAAATATTAACAAGGAGGTAGCTTTATAATCATAGGTCACTGGAGTTAACTGCATAAGAAGAGAAAGCTAGAATTTTCACTTTAATCTTATTAATTATTGGCAACTGAAGATCAGAATTGAAAACTAAATATTACAAGGAGGTCTCTTTTTAAAGAGAAGTTAGCATTCTTTTTCTTTTCCTTTCTTAATATATCTCAGTTTTCTTAAGTTCATAGAATGGACTTTTCTCTTTTAGGGGTTAATAGCCAAAAAATTTTTATTTTTTGCAGTATGTGGACCTCTCATTGTTGTGGCCTCTCCCGTTGAGGAGCACAGGCTCCGGACACGCAGGCTCAGCAGCCATGGCTCATGGGCCCAGCCACTCCGCAGCATGTGGGATCTTCCCGGACTGGGGCACAAACCCGTGTCCCCTGCATCTACAGGCGGACTCTCAACCACCGCACCACCAGGGAAGCCCCCAAAAGATTTTAATTAAAGCAATGAAACTAAAGGACCAGCACATGGCAGGAAGGGTTCATATTTTTCAAAAATTGAAAGCTGTCAGCAGGCTTGTTGTTGACCTGTTAAGGTATACATTTAATGACACCAAATGAAAAGATATTTTTCAAATGAGCTCTTTTTAAGTAATATATTTTTTACTTGTTAGAAGAATTAAAAAAAAAACATGGCCTACATCTTTTGCTTTATATTTAGCTGTATTGTTTGAAATGTGTTAGAAAGTAATCCCTCTAGTTGTAACGGATTTGGGGGTTAATAGTTTAATTAACTCAGTAGAAATTTTAATAGTATTAACTGACTTTTATTAACAGTCATGTTGAAAGCTCTGTAAAACCTGTTAGTCCATTTTGAAGACAATAATCTTTTTTTTTTTAAAGAAACCACAACAATCTTATTCTTTAGAATAGTTTTGGATTTATGGAAAAATTAGGAAAATAATACAGGAAGTTTTTATATACCCTTACACCCAGTTTCCTGTGTTATTAACATCTTACATTGGTAGAGTACATTTATTACAATTAATGAACTATTATTGATTCATTATTAGTAACTGAAGTAAGTATTTTATTCATATTTCTTCAGTTTTTACCTAATGTCCTTTTTCTGTTCCAGGATCCTGTCTAGGATACGTTACATTTAGCCATTAAATGACAGTAGTTTTTTTATTTAGCATATGTTTATTGAGCACCTACTATCCACTGGGCACTATTTTAATAGTACAAGGAATCTATCCCATAAATAAAGCAGAACAACAAAAAAATCACTGCCTTTGTGTAGAGCTTGCATTCTGTTTCCTTAAATATGCTCAAGAAATTTCTCATGAAAAGTAAAACAGGGACTTCCCTGGTGGTCCAGTGGTTAAGACTCTGTGATCCCAGTGCAGGGGGCCCGGGTTTGATTCCTGGTTAGGGAACTAGATCCCACATGCTGCAACTAAGACCCAGCTCAGCCAAATAAATATTTAAAAAAAAAAAAAGTGAAACAAACTGAAGGTCACATATACCAAGGATGTAATTTTGCCACCTTCTTTGAATTTCTCTCTCTTTTTTCTTTAAGAAAACCCTAATGTTTACTTAGGCATGTAATATAAGTACACATTCTTTCCTAAAAACTTCTCATCTATTTCCTTCTCTTTGCTGGACTCTGAGTCTTAGTTTTTCCAATAATTCCAAGCTTTTGTTTGCTGCAGAGAGAGGAGAAGGGGGTCAGGGAGAGCAACCATCTCTGAGTGGAAGTTGGACCAGCCCCCAGCTCCCTTCAAGGACACAATCTGTGAGATCACCTACACCTTATAAAAAACAGCTTAATGAGGAGCTCCAGCGGCGATCTTCAGTGTTAGGTATGACACTGTTCTCATTTCATTCCTCTCTGTGTATTAGACTTTTCCCATAGTCATTGTGTTTTGCAGGTTGTTTATTGACTTAACTTTTTTTCTATTTGGAATAGTCAGGTACTCTTGAGAATTAATGAAACTGTTACCTGGATAACTGTTGGTACCTAAACAAGAGTTCTTAAACATTTCATTAAACTTTAGACAAGGCAGAGCTTTCTTTGACTGTTTTTTGATTAATTACTTGCTTGGGTTTCAGCAGAGGACAGTTTGCGACACCCCCAGGAGACCACAGGTTAGTTTCAGCTTTGTGACTGACTGCTGCATCTGTTCTTGGGGTGGCCAGTGTAATGTGATGTGCATGCCTCTGGCTGCAGAAGTCTCTCAGTTCCATTAGCGGGCTGCCACTTGCTCTTGGCCTTCTGTCCTTGTCGGGGTGCAAGCTGTCATTGTGGCTGGATAAGCTGAGCTCCTCTTGCCTGTTTGTTCTCCATCCTGGTCTGCTACGTGGTCATGTCCTTCATTTTCATGCTGTAGTGGGATCAGCCTGAATCCACAGACTAGATAAAGTGAGTTGTTTTATGTTTTATTTCTGTTAGATTATTAAACTCAGTGCAGTGGTTTGCCCAACTCAAGGTGACAGGAGAAAGGCAATGAGAGGTGGCATAAGAGAGGGAAAAGGATGTAGCATTGGAAATCAGGTGTCCGTGAATGTCAGATCCTGCCTTGTCTGGCCAGTCTTCCCCATGAGGTCTTCGAGTGAAAAGTAGGCGGGCACAGGTAATGGTTGTTGGCAGAAGGATATTTTATTGCTAGTTGAGACTTGGCTCAGAACCTTCTTCTGGTGGGTCAGAGGAGAAGGAGAAACAAAGCAGAAGAAGAGTTTCACCCTAAGGACTGGAGCGGAGCTGGCTATATCACCTCTGTAGGTTTCCCAAGGCAAAGGGACTCAGCCTGCGTCATATCAGCTGTTTGGAAGGAAGAATCAGAAGGTAGGAAGAGAGAAATGAGCTCTTTACTCCAAATGGATGGAAGGAAGAGACCATCCCCACTTTTAACCTTAAACTCTCCTTAGCTCTTGAACCTGGCCCGTGGCAACACTCCTATTTTTGTTAAGGGAGCTCTTTTGACTAAATCCTATACTGAGTCAAGCATAGGATTTATTTGTTTATAAAATTGAGGAGTTGGACTAGAGTCTAATCATTTAGCGGTTAGAAACTGACAGCCTACCAAACCTTGGCTTGATGTTTTGATAAACTTTAATTTAAATATCACTAGGTGGAGCTTGTAATGTCTAGTTTGCTGCAATCCCCACCATTCCTTACTATCTTTTATCAAGTCCACTTGATTCTTTGATTTTGCCTTAGCTTCTAGAGGCATTTGAGTTTCACAAGCCTGGGACTGTTTTACCAATCTTTTCCTACTAAAAGGCTGTGATTCCACAGTCTACTAGCTCTGTGACCTTGGGAAGTTATTTAATTTTCTAATATTCATTTTACAAGAGAAGCAACTAAGATGATTTGCTTGAGGGCAGAGTGCTAGACCAGATTTTCTCTCATGTTTCTTTCATCTTCATCCATGATGAAACCATCATCTGTTGGTTCCAGGAACAGTCTTGCTCCTGCTTTTTCTGTGGATGATGCTGTTTTTACTTTCTCATACTCCTAAGTGGCTAAATGCAAGGGGCTTCACAACTAATTGTTGCCTGTGCATGGGAGCACAGCCTTACTGTTCTAACAGCTTCATCTGTCTCCTTTTTCAGTTAGTAAATCATGGAGAGTTGGTTTATCACAGAGACTCAAGAACAATTTGCTCATTCTAATACACATACATTTTTATTCTAGTAATAACACAGGAGGTATCTGCTGAAATTAAAATATTATTTATAGAAATAAAGTTTTCTAACATAGGTGCTGTTTAGATAATTATTTCCGTAATTAATATCTTGGAAAATTCTTCGTCAATTTATACCAACTTCACATTTTTTTGTAATCTTTTCTTTCCCACTCAACCAAAACAAAGAACACCTAAATCTAATCTAGCAAACAAGTGAGTTTGGGAAGGATATAGAGAGAGCTGTTTTCCATCTTGCTTTACCGTAGGTTATTAGGGTAATGAGTTTAAGCTAATAAGGATGTTCATCCTTTTTGTCAAGCCACCTCTACTTCATCCTTAGGTTTAATAACTGCTGGAGCCAGGAATAGGTAGAAACTTCAGTTGTAATCTTGCTCTAAAATAAGGAAATGATACATGACAGCTTTGGTGGACACAAAGCTGGAACATGGGTGTGTTTTATTATTGACAGGACTGGCTTCAGTATTGCTGTTTCAAGAGCAAGTGATCCCGTCTAGTTTGGAACTGTAGGAGTAGGGAGGTGGCAGGGGAGGGTTGCATTGGGGTTCTAGCAATTCTTTGGGGAAGAGAAGTCTGCTTGGACATCGGTGAAGGGAAGTTTGTGGATAAATTACCATCCTGGATGTTCTGAAGTCTGTCAGACTCTGTGGGGTTGGCTATTAAATTTCTTTCTGATGATCTACTCCACGAGCCTTTGGGTTTGTGGTCTGCAGACTGAACTGAACTGTTCAACCCTGTCGCTGACCTGTTTGACTGTAGAGACTGGGCTAGGTAACACGCAAGCATTGCTTTTCCTTCTGTTAAATTTCTCGCAGGAATTTCTAGCAGAACCGAAGGGCCCAAGAAATCATTAATGAATTTTGGGCCATGTTAAGTGATGCTCCCATCCAGGCCTTAAAATCATCAGTGGTCACAGACAGTGTTTGTCTCAGGTAGCCCTCATTTGCTTGTGAAGCAGTGTTTCACATGGTAATAAGAAACACTTTCAACAGCCTCTTACCCTTATAAAGGCTAGTTTTAACTCTCAGTCTGTGTCACTGGCTGGGAGAGTGTAAGTACTGATATATGCTAAAAATAAGAGGAACTTTGCATTGATACTAGAGACTATTAAGGTAGTGTTTTTTGTTTTTTGTTTTGTAAATCTGACTCAGATACCAGAAGGAAGGCAGAACCTGCCTTTGGAGGTCATGACCCTCGTACAGCTGTTCAGCTCCGAAGCCTCAGCACAGTATTAAAACGCCTCAAGGAAATCATGGAGGGGAAGAGCCAGGTACTGTCTAGAGGCTTTAGAAGATTACTTATTAAGCACTTACCTGGGGACCATGTGGTACTCACTAAAAATGGTACAATGCCACTTGAAAGAAAGTTCAGTTAATACTAACTTCACCTGTGGACACCATATTTTTTACTCATAAGTTCCTAATTTTAGTTTATCAATTTTTTTCATTTTATGGATTGTGCTTTTTGTGTTCTGTTTAAGAAATGTTTTTCTAGCCCGGGGTAGTAAATATTCTCCCATGGTTTCTTTAAGAAGCTTTATTATTTGTGTGAAGTATATGGATAAAGATTCACTTTTTTCCCCATGGATGTCCAGTTGGACCCAGTATCATTTTTTAAATTTTTAAAATTTATTTATTTATTTATTTATTGGCTGTGCCACATGGCATGCGGGTTCTTAGTTCCTGGACCACGGATCGAACCCGTGCCCCCTGCAGCGGAAGCTCAGAGTCTTAACCACTGTACCACTGGGGAAATCCCAGCACCATTTTTTTTTAAAGACAACCCTTCACTGACTGCATTACAGATCTTGTCAGAAATCCATTTATATGTGTGAGGGTGAGTCCATATATGTCCAGGGCTCTCCTTTTTCTTCCACAGCTCCGTTTTTTCCTCCCACTAATACTGTCTAAAATTACTGTAGCTTTGGAATAAATCTTAATGGCTGACATTATACGTCCTTCAGTTTATTCTGCTTCAAGATTGTCTTGGTCATTTTGACCTTTTGCGTTCCCATATAAATTTTAGAAATAGCTTGTTAATTTCTGCAAAAGAAATTTTCTAGGATTTTGATTAGCATTGCATTTGCCATTGCATTTTAATAATCAATAGTTTCAAGAAGTCTTCACACATTTTTATTGTTACAGGATAGTGACCTGAAGCAATATTGGATGCCAGATAGCCAGTGTAAAGAGTGCTATGACTGTAATGAGAAATTTACCACTTTTAGACGCAGACACCACTGCCGACTGTGTGGGCAGATTTTCTGCAGTCGTTGCTGCAATCAAGAAATCCCTGGAAAATTTATGGGTTATACAGGTAAATGGGCTGTATTGACACGTTTACAATTTTTAAAGATCATAACAATAAGATAGTTATAATACAGGACCCATGTTAAGTTATTTTTTAATTTTGGACATCATGTGTGAATTATGGGGTGCACAAACATGAGGGAGACATGGCTTTGTTTTTAAGGACCTTATAGTCAAATAATAAAGTAGATGGGGATATTCATAAATAACATGAGTAAAAGACAGTGTATCATAGATTCTACCAAAAAACCATGGGACCGTTAATGTTTTTTTTGTTGTTGTTTTTTTCTTTAAATTTTTTAAAAAATAAATTTATTTATTTATTTATTTTTGGCTATGTTGGGTTTTCGTTGCTGTGCGCGGGCTTTCTCTAGTTGCAGTAAGTGGGGGCTACTGTTTGTTGCGGTGCACAGGCTTCTCATTGTCGTGGCTTCTCTTATTGTGGAGCACGGGCTCTTGGCGTGCAGGCTTCAGTAGTTGTGGCACGTGGGCTCAGTAGTTGTGGCTCGTGGGCTCTAGAGCGCAAGCTCAGTAGTTGTGGCGCATGGGCTTAGTTGCTCCGCAGCATGTGGGATCTTCCCGGGCCAGGGCTCGAACCCGTGTCCTCTGCATTGACAGGCAGATTCTTAACCACTGTGCCACCAGGTAAGCCCCGTTAATGTTTATTAGACAAGTTGGTTGGAGTGATCACTAATTTATATTATTATGAGAGTTTTTTTTGTTTTTGTTTTTTTTTTTTTTTGCGGTACACGGGCCTCTCACTGCTGTGGCCTCTCCCGTTGCGGAGCACAGGCTCCGGACGCGCAGGCTCAGTGGCCATGGCTCACGGGCCCAGCCGCTCCACGGCATGTGGGATCTTCCCAGACTGGGGCACGAACCCATGTCCCCTGCATTGGCAGGCAGACTCTCAACCACTGTGCCACCAGGGAAACCCTATGAGAGTTTTTATTTTACAAAATACAGATATCCCTTGAGTTATATGACAGTGTGCTTTAGCAAATTGCATTTACTCATATTCTTCCCTAAATTTTAGTAATACAGAGATTTAAAATTATTTGTTGAAGCAGAAAAAAACTAAATGGTGTGTGTAGTGATTAGGGAGTGGAAGTGGAAGGTGGGCAGAAGTTACCAAAAAGGGAACACTTATGTTTTGTTAAAGTATGTGTGTGTGTGTGTGTGTGTGTGTGTGTATGTATAATTAAAAAAAAATTTTTATTTATTTATGTTGGCTGCACCGGGTCTTTAGTTGCAGCATGTGGGAATCTTTTAGTTGCGGCATGTGGGATCTTTAGCTGTGGCATGTGAACTCTTAGTTGCAGCACGTGGAATCTAGCTCCCTGACCAGGGATTGAACCCAGGCCCCCTGCATTGGGAGCACGGAGTCTTAGCCACTGAACTACCAGGGAAGTCTGAGAACACTGTTAGTATCTCTCTCATGTTATTTTTATTATCATGTAGATCTTCCTTTTGGCCTTACTCACTTTAAAAAAAAAGATTTTTTTTTTAACCTAAACTGCTTCAGAGTTCAGACCCCAGTTATCTTTCATCCAGATTATGGCTACAGCTTTTAAAAGATTTTTTTACCTTTAGTTTTTCCCTATCTCGAATTCATTTTTCATACTCTAGTCAGTATCCTATTAAATGCTAATTTGATCATGTCAAATTCCCGTGCATAAAACCCTTTCAGAGTTCTCATTACCTATAGGATAAAATCCTATCTTGTTAATATGGCTGGTGTATGGATTCCCTAGGGCTTTCTTAACAAAATACCACAAACTGAATGGGTTAGGACAAACAAATTTGTTGTCTCACAGTTCTGGAGGCCAGAACTACCATAATAGCCCTCATTCCACTGGTCAGGAACAAATGTAGGGATTTGTCATTTGCTGAGTATGTTTATTCCAGTTATATATTCTAGAACTGAGGGATAACCACAGATGGGTTCGGGGACTCACTGAACCCACTGTAAGATGGACCTAAGCTGGAACTCTGTTGATCACCTGACCTCTATAAGCCCCTGATCTGACTTAAAACCATAGTAACATTTTGTGCCTCTTGGAATTAGTGTTAATTCAGTGCCAAAGTCCAGTCATCTCCTAAAAGTTTGACTATTACCTTTTTCTCAAGGCACTGTCACTCTGGTGAAAGGCTCTAGGTCCTTTGGGGAAGCCTTTTAGGAAGATAAACAGTATACATTTTTTGGCAGTGTAGTGGGGCCCTTCCTCAAGGTGACGCAGCCTCCCTTCATTCAAGGAATTCTGGGTCTGTAAATGGCTTAAGTCTGAGAATTGGTTGAGGGGTCATGACTCTTTTTGATTCAAGTTTGAGTTTTGTTCACTTGATCTAGAACTCTTTTTCTTATACAAATCCAGTAAGAGTTTAGAAGACTGCCCATTTACTTTTAGGAACACCATGATCAGATGTGTCATAGATCTCTGTATATGTTACACTATTCTGCTTACAGCTTTGACTCTGATGTCTCTTCTGGTAACATGCCTACCTTGTCTTTGTCGATTAAATGCCACCACTCTGCCCCTGCCAACCTGGGATCCAGTGGTCCCCAGTGCATTTAGATTTCCCAGTTTAGCACCAGCAGTTCCCACTATAATGGGTGACTGCAAAGCTCTACAGGGATGCTGGGGCTCCCCTCACAAATTTTTTTTCTCATAGTCATGGTGAAAGGTATGTCCCCTGGATCCTCCTGGGGCAAGCGAGCAGATCTTACTTGGTAAATCTGCTCTTAACAGTCTCCCTAAGCTTTTGGATCCCTTCCTTTATAGCATTCCAGGGTAATTCTGGCATTTCAACTTCATTTAGTATAGGACACTTTTGGTCCATGTTTTAGCCAACCAACCAATTAACCAGACTGTTAGAGCCCCTTTGAACACCTTGAGCTATAACATTAAATCCAGAATCTCTGCTTAGTGGGTCCATATCAATAGATCCAGTTTGATCTGACTTTATGTTCTTTCCAGTATTATTCTATACCCTTGGTAGCCATTCCCACACATATTCCCTGGATTTCTGTTTGTCTAAATTGGAAAAATCATGTAGTTCTTTTGGAGTGTAGTGTACTTCCTCATGGGTCACACTTTATAACTCTCCTTTCAGGGGACCTGAGTCTTATTATAGGCCTAGAAGCAAAGAGGGTAGTGGGAGTGGGTCCTGAGGAGAATAAGCAGGGTCTTGCAAGGCAGCTAACTCATGGGAGGCCGTTGTGAATTTTTCAGGCAAAGCAGGGTTAATCTCAGACAGGGTGGAAAGGCTACTTCTACTCGCAAAGAAGACTAAGTAGAAGTTGGCAGTTCAGTGTTCCCAGCTTCCCCAAATATCCCCTTCCAGTTTTCAGGATTTCATTCCTTTCTAATCAATGCCCTAACTTTAATAGACACACCGTAAGGTTAAGTGATTCAGTGTGTGTTGTGGTTCAATCACTTGCATGATGAGACTCTTGGTTTGATTTTCAGCAGTCTCAGTTCTGCAGCTGTGTATGGTTCTTTCAGGGAAGACATAGACACTTCGAGGTACATTGTACAGTTCTTGAGCTGGGAATCTGAATTCCTGATGTCATTCTTTTCCCTTTTTGTCCAGTGCAATTAGGAGCAGCTAATCTCATACTCATTAGTTTGACAAAAATTCTAAGATGTGCAGTACATGGTAAGTCAGGTCTTTGCCTCTTATAAGTATTTGATTAGGAGTATCCATAGGTGATACTTACGTGACTCTGTTGCCCCATCACACCGTGGACTATCAGCATTCTCTTTACCACTGGAAATAGAGTCCTTATTGCCTTTAAATCTAATTAGAGAACCAATTCCAGAAACCCAAAAACGAATTCAGAAAATTCAACCTTAAGATTTTGTTGCTCTAGAACTTCTCTTGGTACCAAAATTTGTATTAGGGTTCTCCAGAGAAACAGAACTAATAGGGTATTTATGCCCCTCCCCGCCACCCCCCCAGCACACACACATTTATATAGAAAGAAAGATTTATTTTAAGGAACTGGCTCAAGTGATTAAGGGAGCTGGCAAGTCTGAAATTCTTAGGATAGGCCAGCGGGCTGGAAACTCAGGCAGAATTTCTGTCTTAAAGACTCGAGACAGGACTTCCCTGGTGGCGCAGTGGTTAAGAATCCTCTTGCCAGTTCAGGGGACACGGGTTCGATCCCTGGTCCGGGAAGGTCCCACATGCCATGGAGCAACTAAGCCCGTGTGCCACAACTACTGAGCCTGCGCGCCACAGCTACTGAAGCCCACGTGCCTAGAGCCCGTGCTCCGCAACAAGAGAAGCCACCGCAACGAGAAGCCCGTGCACCGCAACAAAGAGTAGCCCCTGCTCGCCACAACTAGAGAAAGCCCGTGCACAGCAACGAAGACCCAACGCAGCCAAAAATAAATAAATAAATAAGACTTGAGACAGAATTTTTTCCTTTTTTTAAGAATCCTCAGTCTTTGATCATAAGGCCTTCAAATGATTGGATGAGATCCATCCACATTATGGAGGGTAATCTGGTTAAAGTCAGCAGATGGTAAATATTAATCATGTCTTAAAAAAAAACCCTTCACAGTAACAACTAGACCATTGTTGGACCAAATAATCAGTCTTGCCAAGTTGACACATAAAATTAACCGTTGCAGATGGGACAATGAATTCTGGGCACAATTGTATATCCAGGCTGCGAATAAATACCTAGAATACCTAGGCACATAGAAACAGATCAATGAATGTTAAGTTATAGTGGTGTAGCAGTGCTATCTCTGTATCTGCTGTGCAACTTTCTGATTATATGTGTCTCTTGTCCCCAGTGGACTGAGTTCTTTGATGGCAGGGCTGTATCTCATCGACCTTTTTACCACATCCTTTAATTTAGGCATGCGCTCAGTAGGCCCTTGCTGGTGAGGATTCTTCAGGAAATGAGAACTTTTCTGGTCTGGGTTGGCTCCCTTTATTGATCTGATCATTTTCATTCTAACAGCTGAACGATGAAGGGAGATTTCCTTTACAGTGTAAGAACCAAGCCTTTGTTATGGCAACTTAAGAACCTTTCTGCAGGAGGTAATTTCATCTCCTTACTACAATTCTACTTTGGTCAGCCGGTGGTAGTATGTCCTAGCACTCTCATTTATCCTGGACTGGAATTCAATTTTTTTTTGGGGGCTCTTGATTGGAGATATCGTTCTTTAGATTCATCTGTTGAATCATGGTGTTAAAAATGAGTAACACAACAAGTGATATGTAACTTTGCTTAAAATACATGCATAATTTAATAAAGCTGAGTACTATGTAATAGTTTTCTTAAAATGAGAAATAAAAGACCCTTTATTGTACTTGGTAGTAATTATGGTAAAAACACAGTACAGTTGACTTTCAGAAGTCTTTTGTTCATGTCATTTCAGTTCTCTAAATGTTAATGGTAAAAAGAATTATGGTAGAATTGTTACGTAACATGTTATTAGTAAAGTTTAATTATCTTACCTCCTTTTTTAGTACACTAAATTGTTATAGAATCACACAAAAATTGTAACAGAAAAAGGGTAGAAATGAAAACTTACATTTGGGCAGGACTGCATCCTGAAAAAAGATGCATTTAAAATTATTAAATAGCCTTATTGTTTGTCTTCCCAAGAATATTTCATTTCCACCCTTACTTTCACTATAAGAATTTCCTTTATACTTCCCCCCCTATATTTCATATTGCTTGTAAGCCAATTTTGTTAGTTTGTTTTTAAAACTGTGCCCCCTTGTGGAGACCACTCTTCATGGCTTCATATAGATAGCTAAATAACATTTTCCTCCTTACTTGTATTTAGGGAAAAAGTGTTACTTCTATTTGTATTGGTTTATATACTCAATTAAAAAAATTTTTTTTCTTGAACATTCTGTCTCTGATAGATCCCTTACTTCATTTTTAGAACCTTGAGGAATATTCTTTTAGCAGAGTTTTCTAGTACCTTGAGTCATATTTTCTTGTTATAAATATTTGAGATAATTTGGATACCTCGATGGATTTTGCATAATGATGGTTTTTAAAATATATAACAGAGCTAACAAAGTTACTTTACTTTTAAAAGATGTCTTTTTTGGTAGTCTTTACTTGAGGATGGTTCCTGTTATTAGATTAACTAGTAACCCAAGGGTTTAATGTGTTCTGGTAAGTAATATGTTAGTTATCTTTTACTTAATTTTCTTTTTTTTTTTTCCTCCTAGGGGACCTCCGAGCCTGTACATACTGTAGAAAAATAGCCTTAAGTTATGCTCATTCCACAGACAGTAATTCCATTGGTGAAGACTTGAATGCTCTTTCAGATTCTCCTTCCTCTGTGTCTGTACTTGATCCGAGTGAACCCCGAACACCTGTAGGGAGTAGAAAAGCCAGCCGCAACATATTTTTAGAGGATGATTTTGCCTGGCAAAGGTACTGTCACTTACATGTAATTTTATTTATATTTGATAAATACTGATAGTCTTGTGACCTAAGGGTGCTTTAAGTTAACATTTAACTTCTTTGAATTGTTTCCTGAAAATACACCGTTTTCTCCTTTTTTCTCAGCTTGCCTTAGGAAGGATCACAGAAGATGTTTATGGATAGTGATAATGTTGACTAATTAGAATGTTAGCTCCACAAGAGGAGAGACTTTTTCTTGTTTGCTCTTCTACACCTGGCACCAAGAACAGTGTGTGGCGTATATATGATCCTGATAATATTTGTTGAATAAACAACAGAAGTTATTTCCATTAATAATTTCTAACGTAGCCTTCTTTGAGAAGGAGGATGCTCATAAGATTTGAGTTCATAATATTTGCAAATGAAATTAGATTTTTTTCCTTCCTGAGGAACATTTCATCTCTTCTTGTATGTCTAAATATGCTACACTGTCTGGTTGTGGAGGATGTTACTCTTTCTTTACCTGGAACTGTTTGAATTAGAATCCTAGATTCATCAGTTTCTGGTTGTTTTTCGTTAGCTAAATAATTTTCTCATGCATCGTACCAAATATGGCCACGTCAGAGTGCTTGAAGTTTTAAGTAGCATCTTTCTGTTATTTTCTCAGTTACCTCTTAATGGAGTGAGGAATTAATAGGTAAGCAATGAATTTAGACAAAAGTAAAAAATGAATGAATTATACCTACATTCAACATGTATGAATCTCGGGGATATAATGTGGAGGAGAAAAGAAAGTCACATATGATATAGCCAGTGATTATTTATAGAAAGTTCAAAAATATACAAATGAATACACTGTCTAGGGATACAAACATGGTAAACTTAAAGAAAAGGAGGAGAATGATAAATATAAAATTTACAACAGTAGTTTCATTGAGGGCAGGGAAGGGAATGGGATTGGGTCAGGGGAACAAGCACTTCAAAGTCGATGGTAATGTTCTTTTTCTTAAATTGCTCCATGGGTGCATTGGTGTTTGTGGCATCCTGATTCTTTATACCTTACATATATTTTATAAGTTTTAAAGATTGACTCTGCATTTAATGAACAAGAAAGAAAGGAGAGGGATTCTTCATTTACTTCAGTAAGCAATGCCATGTGGATGCCTGGCCCTGTTGTGTGAGCCCAGAATTGGCAAGTGTGATTTAATAAAACAAACCAGGTTTGAAAGCTTCCTGGGAGATGCTGGATAGATGTCAAAGGCAGAATAACTTTAGGTTCTGTGCTAATAGTTTAATGTTCATTCTCTTTTAGCCATCATATCTCTGTGGTAGGCACTACTTTCTCCTTTTGACAGATGTGGGTGCTGAAGTTCAGAGAGATTAAGTAACGTGCCCAAGGTCACACAACTAGTAAGAGGTAGAGCTTGCACTTGGACCTAGGTTTGTGTGACTCTGCAGTGCTATTCCACCTAGTTATGGGGACTGAGAATAACATATTTGAACTCAGGATTCCGGCCCCCCTCAAAGCACTTCAATTTTGTATATGTGATGTGAGAAGGAGTTCTACAAGTCACTCATCCAGCCAATTTTATTATTTTATTGACACCCATTATACTTAATATAACTCTCTTTATCGCTTTTTTGGTATTTGATATCCTTAAGACAAAAACCATCCTATTTCCACTTCAACTAAAAGAAGAGAACAAAAATGACCCATAAGCTGATCATTGCAGAAAAACAACCTGCTTTTAAATGTTAAAGCATTTTATTGAAATTGGATTTGCCTGTAACTCTCTTAAATCATCTCAGTATTTTCTTATTTTCTTTATAGTTTGATTCATCCAGACTCCTCAAATAATGCTCTTTCAACAAGACTTGTATCTGTTCAAGAGGACGCTGGGAAATCTCCTGCTCGAAATAGGTAAACTGCCAAATGAAAACACTGTTCTGTGTCTGGTTTTTCTTTTTTATAGTAATGAGAAGAACAGACATAAAATGGAGGGGATTGATTGTTATACACTTTCTTAGCTCTAAAAGCTGAACTAAACTATCGTTTCCTTTTTGCTAGTTAGCTGTCACTTGCATTCTCTCAGTGGCCATTTCTACTACTCTCTATTGGCTTCAGATCTCGGAAACTTCATTCCTTCTTTCTTCCCGCTTAACAGGTGACCTCTCTTTCAGTTACACAGCAAAGAGGGGAGATAACAGACGAGGATGTCCTCAACTCTTAACATCACTTACCAACTTGATTACAGTTGCAGCTCATGCTTTCTCTTTACTTCTGGTTCTCCACTTGTGTTCTGGTTCTCATCCCTTACTAGTTTTTATTAGTTACTCTATTAGTGTTCCTTATCTTTCACATCTCTCTGCTGACTCCTTACTGTCTGCATTTAAACAAACTCATGTCTTACCTATTAAAAACAAACAAACAAAAACCCTCCTTTGTGTTTTACCTCTAGTTATCTGTAGTCTCAATTTATTTTCTTAGGCAAATTCCTTGAAATAATAGCCCATAACTGTTCTATACCTGCACACTTCCTTCTCCTTTTCAACTTACTAGAGTGTTACTAACATCCACACCTCCCCACCAAAAATAGTCATTACAAAATCAATTGGTAAGTGGTTATAAACCTGAAGAACTAGATATCTGACTCACCATGGTTTAACATACTTTCAGTTTATTCTTCAACAAGTAATTAATAGGTACTTGTATAACAGTGAATCAAATAAACAAAAATTTAAAGCATATGAAAACATAAGGAATAGGGGAGGAGGTTGGAATTTTTGTGTTTTTTTTTAGATTTTTTTTTTGATGTGGACCATTTTTAAAGTCTTTGAATTTGTTACAATATTGCTTCTGTTTTATGTTTTGGATTTTTGGTGGTGAGGTGTGTGGGATCTTAGCTCCTCGACCAGGGGTTGAACCCCCCCCCCCCCCCGCACCGCCACCTGGCATTAGAAGGTGACGTCTTAACCATTGGACCACCAGGGAAGTCCCAAGGTTGGAATTTTGAATAGTGTGGTCAGTGAAGACCTCAGAGATGGTGATGTTTAAGCAAAGACTTGAGGAAGTGAGGGAGTAAGCCATGTGGAAATTTTGTAGAAGAGTTTACCAAGCAAACAGGGAATCGCTAATTTCTGAGAGGGAACATGCCTGGCAGGGAATAACAAAGAGTCCTGTGTGCCAGGAGTAGAACCTTCTTACAATTCATTGTAAGGGCTTTGTCGTTTAATGAGTGAGATGGGAAGCCGTTGGCGAGTTTCATTTTTTATTTATTTTGAAAATATTTTATACTTGCAAAAAAGTCGCAAGTAATAGAGTTAAATAAGTTTTCACATATTCTTCATTAAGGTTCACTAATTTACATTTTGCCCATTTGCTTTGTTACTTTTTTTTTCTAGACTATTTGAGAGTAAGTTGCAGACATCATCCTTTACTTCAAAAAAAACTTATAAACTTCACTTTGTAGAGCAGTTTTAGGTTCACAGCAGGATTGACGGGAAAGTACAGAGAGTTCCCATATCCCCCTGCTCCCCACAGCCTCCCTCACTATAACCATCTCACACTAGAGAGGCATGTTGTTAAAGCTGACGAACCTGCAATGACACAGCATTGTCACCCAAGTCTGTAGCTTACATTAGGGTTCACTCTTGGTGTTGTACATTTTGTGGGTTTAAACAAATATATAAGGACATATATTCACCATTATAGTAAAGTACAGAATAGTTTCCGTGTTTTAAAAATCCTCTGTGCTCTGCTTATTGATCCCTCCCTCCCTGCCTCACCCGTGGCAACCACTGATCTTTTTACTGTCTTCATAGTTTTGCCTTTTCCAGAATGTTATATAGTTGGAGTCATACAGTATATAATCTTTTCAGGTTGATTCCTTTCACTTAGTAATATGCATTTTAGTTTCCTTCTTGTGTTTTTATGGCTCGATAACTCATTTCTTTTTAGCAATGAAGAATATTCCATTGTCTGGAAGTACCACGGTTATATTTATCCACTCACCTATTGAAGGACATCTTGGTTGCTCCCAAGTTTTGGCAACTATGAATAAGGCTTCATAAACATCCATGTGCGGGTTTTCGTATGGATATGTTTTTTATTCATTTGGGTAAATACCAAGGATTGTGATCACTGGATCCTGTGGTTAAGAGTATGTTTAGTTTTGTGAGAAACTGCCAAACTCTCTTCTAAAATGGCTGTACTATTTTGCATTCCCACCAACAATGAATGGGAGTTCTGTTGTTACATATCCTTGGCAGTATTTGGTGTCATCTGTATTCTGGATTTTGGCCATTCTAATAGGTGTATAATGCTGTCTCATAATTTGCGTTTACCTAACGATGTGATGTTGAACATGTTTTCATATGCTTCCATCCTTTCCATCTGTATACATTCTTTGGTGACGTGTCTGTCTAGGCTTTGGCCCATTTTTTAACTGAGTTTCCTTATTGTTGAGTTTTAAGAGTTCTTTGTATATTTTGGATAACCGTCCTTCGTCAAATGGGTCTTTCGCAGATATTTTCTCCCAGTCTCTGGCTTGTCTGCTGACTCTCTTGCTGTTGTCTTTTGCAGAGCATAAGTTTTTAATTTTAATGAAGTACAGCTTATCAATTTTTCATGGATTATGCTTTCGTGTTGTATCCAAAAAGTCATCTCCATACCCTAGGTCATCTAGATTTTCTCCTATGTAATTTTCTGGAGTTAGTTTTACGTTTTACATTTAGGTCTGTGATTCATTTGGAGTTAATTTTTTAGAAAGGTAGAAGGTATGTGTCTAGGTTAATTTTTTTGCATGTGTATGTCCAGTTGTTCCAGCACCATTTGTTGAAAAGACTGTCTTTGCTCCATTGTATTGCCTTTTCTCCTTCATCAAAGATTAGTGACTATATTTATGTGGATCTGTTTCTGGGCTCCCTGTTTTGTTCCATTGATCTATTTGTTCTTTTACCAGTACCACATTGTCTTGGTTACTGTAGCTTTATGGTAAGTCTTAAAGTTGGATTGTGTCAGTCCTCCGACTTTGTTCTTCTCCTTCAGTATTATGCTGGCTATTCTGGGTCTTTTGCCTCAACATATAAACCTTAGAATCAGTTTGTCAGCATCCACAGAATAACTTGCTGGGATTTTGATTGAGATTGTATTGAATCTGTAGATCAGGTTGAGAAGAACTGACACCTTCACAATATTGAGTCTTCCTATCCATGAACAATGACTATTTCTCCATTAATTTAGTTCTTTGATATCTTTCATCAGAGTTTTGTGGTTTTCCTCATTCAGATCTTGTATATATTTTGTGAGATTTATACCTAAGTATTTCATTTTTTTGGGTGCTGATGTAAATGGTAATGTGTTTTAATTTTTTTTTTTTTTTTTTGTGGTACGCGGGCCTCTCACTGCTGCAGCCTCTCCCGCCACAGAGCACAGGCTCTGGACGCGCAGGCCCAGCGGCCATGGCTCACGGGCCCAGCTGCTCTGCGGCATGTGGGATCCTCCCGGACCGGGGCACAAACCTGCGTCCCCTGCATCAGCAGGTGGACTCTCAACCACTGCGCCACCAGGGAAGCCCTGTGTTTTAATTTTTAACTTCACTTATTCATTGCTGTTATATAGGGAAGTGACTGACTTTTGTATATTAACTTTGCATCATGCAACCTTGCTATAGTTCTGGGAGTTTTTTTGGTTGATTCTTTCAGATTTTTACACAGATGACCATGCCGTCTGTGAAGAAAGACAGTTTTAATTCTTCCTTCCCATTCTGTATTCCTTTTATTTCCTTTTCTTATTACATTAGCTAGTGCTTCCAGTATGATTTTGAAAATAAGTGTTAAGAGAGGACATCCTTGCCTTGTTCCTGCCTGAGCAGTTGACAGAGTTGCCATTTATTGATATGGGGAAGAGGGGAGGAACATTTAGACATGTTCAATTTGAGATACCTTCTAGACATCCAACTGAGATATCAAATAGTTGGAGGTATACATCTAGAGTTCAGGAGAGGAGTGTAAGTCGGAGATATAAACTTGGGTGTTGTTATCATGTGGATGGTATTTAAAACTATGAACCTGTGTGGAGATAATCAAAAGAGTGAGTGTGGAAAGTGAGGAAGTACAGACCAGGGACTGAGACTGGGGAAATGAGGAGGAACCAGAAAAGGAGACTGAGAAGGAGAGACTAGTGATAAGGTGAAAGGGAGTCAGGAGAGTGTGTTGTCTTAGTAGCCAAGTGAAGAAAGTATTGTATTTCAGGGAAGAGGGAGTTATCCTGCTGATATGTCAAATGAGATGAGGAGTAAAAACTGATTATGGGATTTAACAATAACAGTGGTATAGGCCATTTCAGTGGGTTGTTCGGGGATCTGGCGAAAGTGGAAGAAGAATTGGAGACGAGTTTTGTTATACTGAAGCAGGGGAATGCACTAGAAGAATGTGAAGTCAAGACAGTTTTTTAAAAGATGGGACAATTTCCAAGATTCCTGTTGGCACATATACAAATGTAGAGATAGCTCTGCTAGTTTACAGTGTATCTCTGTGTGTTTTGAATTAGTGCTAATATTGATGTATGTCTTTAGGAAAGATGTAATTTAGTCAGTGAGTACTGTCTCTAAATAAAATTTTAGCTAGCATTCTTACCACTAGGCTACTTATTTGAATATTTGACAACAAAATTGACTAATTTTCTTTTACTTTCATTGCCACTATATCAGAATATGTGTAGGGATGATGGACTTTTAGAGAAGAAGAATGCATGGATAAAGCACATATTGGACAAGAGACTTTAATTGGTTGAATAAGACATAGTGGCAACTTTTCACTAAAAGAACATGCCAAGTCATGAAGAAGAAAAAAAAAAAAGAGGAAAAAAAACCCATGAAGAACTGGTTATTTAAAAAGTCTTGTTTATAGACTATATTTATTTGATATCAGGGTTTCTTATTAAGAATGATTTTTTTGCCTAAACCTGTTACAGACCTGTGGATAATTTCTTAAATTATTTTACGAGTATCTTTATGCTAGGAGAACATAGGTTTTCAATTGAGACCTGGTTTGAATGGCAGTCCTGTTATTTATTAGCTGAGTTAGACAAATTCCTTAATCTCTGACTCTTGATTTCTTTATCTGTAGAATGGATCTAGTTGTACATATTCAGTAGGATTCTGTGAGACCAAATGAGGGAAAATACATCCTGGGAGGGACTTGAACACATTGTAGATGCTTCTGCCTTTTATCCTTTATATAGAAGCTAAATTGGGTTTCATTTTCTCTGTGTAGAAGCTAACTAAATTTCTAGTTAAAATTTATTTATAAGTAAATGCTTGCTGCTGTTGATATTTCATTTGCAAGTCACTTATCTGGTAACTTATTGATATTACACTTACCTAATGATTGACTGTAAACTTTAGAAATACAATTTTTTCCTGTGTTAAAAAAAAAGGATATTTTGTAAGTACTTATATACCAAGAGAGGAAATAAATTTTCACTACTTTTTCTATTGATCAAATTCAAAATAATAATTGAGGACAATATTTTTAACATAGGTCTACTAATGAGAAGAAAGGAATTCTTTTTCGGGGGATGATTTTGCTGAGTTGGGGTTCAAAATTAGGGGGTTTCTTGTCATCAGAATATTATAGATGTTCAACTAAAAAAAAACTCGTTAGTTCAGTGGTTATGCAAAAAGTTTTTGGATTGTGGGCCATAATTTCCCATGCCTGATCTGCAAGATTTTTTCTGCATTTAGACTGTGATGCTTTGTATTTGTCAATTAAAAAAAAAGAAAACACCCTAATTTTCAGCATTTTAAGAAGAGTTTGTATTTATTCCTTTGAGATATTACTGCTGTATGAACTAAATCTATAATTTTTTTTCTGTAGTTTTTTCATGATGACTTTTTTTTAAACATCTTTATTGGGATATAATTGCTTTAGAGTGATGTGTTAGTTTCTGCTTTATAACAAAGTGAATCAGCTGTACATATACATATATCCCTATATCTCCTCCCTCTTGCATCTCCCTCCCACCCTCCTTATCCCACCCCTCTAGGTGGTCACAAAGCACTGAGCTGATCTCCCTGTGCTATGCAGCTGCTTCCCACTAGCTATCTATTTTACATTTGGTAGTGTATATATGTCCATGCCACTCTCTCACTTTGTCCCAGCTTACCCTTCCCCCTCCCCGTGTCCTCAAGTCCATCCTCTACGTCTGCGTCTTTATTCCTGTCCTGCCCGTAGGTTCTTCAGAACCATTTTTTTTTTTTTTTAGATTCCATATATATGTGTTAGCATATGGTATTTGTTTTTCTCTTTCTGACTTACTTTACTCTGTATGACAGACTCTAGGTCCATCCACCTCACTACAAATAACTCAATTTCGTTTCTTTTTGTGGCTCAGTAATATTCCATTGTATATATATGCCATATCTTCTTTATCCATTCATCTCTCTATGGACACTTAGGTTCATAATGACTTTCTTTTAAACTTAATTTGAAATAATTACAGACTAACATAGAAGTTGGAAATAATAGTGCAGAGAATTTCTGGATACTCTTGTCTCAACTTCCCCAATGATAGTATCATACATAACCATCATAACTACTTTTAAAAGTGCCCTTAACATTGGCAAGTAACCATTTATTTAAAAATGAACTTTCATTGTAATCCTGTTTATTGATGAAGAACTTACAACTGTGTTTTCACTTTCTGTTTTTATTTCCAGATCAGCCAGCATTACTAACCTGTCACTGGATCGATCTGGGTCTCCCATGGTACCATCATATGAGACATCTGTCAGTCCCCAGGCTAACCGAACATATGTTAGGACAGAGACCACTGAGGATGAACGCAAAATTCTTCTGGTACCGGTCTAGTGTCTTTGACCCATTGCAACTTTTGAGCATAAAGAATGTTTATCTCACTAATTATTTTTTTAAGACAAATACAAATGAAATAGCCAGTTATCATATAAATTAAATAGAGGAAATAATTTGCTTAAGTTTTTCTTAGGATGACCTGAAATTGGTCAAGCATTCCATGCTCATATGCTACATTAATATTTTCTTGACTGCTTTCATCTGGCAAAATCAGAATTCAGATGCTTACATAATACTAGAGCTTAACTTAGAGTTAGGTCCCAGATCGCTGTTTAAACTTCGGAACATGTTTCTTATATACATGGAATACTTTTCAGAGATTTAATATTATATGTTTAAATAGGTAGTAATCAGTTGTTTATTGAATTTATCTTTGTAAAATACTGTGTTCAAACATAAGAGTGACTCAAAGAAATGGAAGATATGGCTTCTGTCCTCAGGTTTATAATTCAGAAGGTATAGAGATGAGAATAAGCATGGCATTTTTTGTGGACTGAAGTGAGGTCTATTAATTGGGAGATGTTGGGAGGGATATTAAGTTCAATTCTGTGGGCAATGAGAATGGAAAGTTATTTGGGGCTACTTGGTGGAAGGTGGTGAATTCAGTCTCTATAAGTTTTAGATTAGAACCTGTAGGTGCTGAGCAGTGTTGAGGTTTTTTTGAGCAGGGAGTAATTCCTTGATGGCCTTTCTCTAGGAAATTCACCTGGCAGTTGGGTATATGAGAGAATGGTAAGAATCTGGGTGGGGTAAAAGCTACAGAAAGTTACTTTAGATTAATGTGATTCACTGTTCCCGCCTTCTCTTTTGTTCTGTCTCCAAAGAGGGGTGTGACATTCTGTGTTTAGATAATCAGGAGACTGTAGTATGTGCCATTGACTGAAAAAAAAATTATTTGGGATAGTTTTGTTTTTTTTTTCCTCAAGAGAAAAAGTTGTGTTTGCAATTAGATGAGCTGAGTTCAAGCTGTTCCCCATGCATGTGTCATTTCTATTAAATCATGTCAGTTAGCTATGACAAAAAAATCTGAATTGAGTTTCCTTTTATGAATCTAAAAATCACAAGAAGCAGTCTGAAAAGGTATATAGCATCCTCTCAGGAGTAATTACTTCCTCATAATGTGATTTCAGGACAGTGTTCAGTTAAAAGACCTGTGGAAAAAAATCTGCCATCATAGTAGCGGAATGGAGTTTCAGGATCACCGCTACTGGCTGAGAACTCATCCCAACTGCATTGTAGGAAAGGAGTTAGTCAACTGGTTAATCCGAAATGGACACATTGCTACAAGGTAATGGAGCTTAAGAAAGACTTTTTGATATTATTTATGAATTTATTTTTAATGACATATCATGTAGATATAAAGGGAGCAAATTTCTTTGTGAGTGGGGTGCTGCTTGTTTTCTGCATTTGGTGTTTGGGGTGCTAATTACTCAACCCTCCTCCCTTCTGAGTTGTAATAAGTAAAGAATAGATGCAAGGAGCCAAATGGGGTCACAGTTCACATTATTTATTAAAAGCAGAAATGTGCAGTTAATTCCCAAAGCCCAGAGCTCTCTAGTTAAGCCGGATTGGGGAATGCAGCTAGATCCTAAGGCCACAGTAGATTCTCCTGCTACTGCTCCCTAATCTGAACTTTCAACCTGTCTTGAGAATTGGGTCCATTAACCACACCTGGAGTGTCCTACCCTGCCTCACAAATCATTTGTGAGAAAGAGACAGACAGGTCTTGTTGCCTTTCAGGGTAATGCGTCACCTGGCTTTTCTGCTTGCTTAGAAGAAACAAGTATGTAGGAAGAGAAGAAACAGCTGTAAGCAGTGAAGCCCTGGGTTCCAGTTTGGGTTGTATCTCTTTTTAGTTTTGTGCCCTTCGTCAAGTTATTCAATCTCTTAGAGACTTGACCTCTCAGCTCTAATATGAGGACAATTTGTGATCCTATGAAGAAGCTGTGAGAATGAAATAATATGGGCTAATGTGTTTGGTACATTGCCATATAAATGTAATGTGTTAATAAGTGTCTATTTCGTGTATATATATAGATATACATTTTATATCTATATTTATAATATTTGGTATTGTCTTCTCATCAAAGACTGTAAGCTCCTTGAGGACAGGAGCCATGCTATTCTCAACACTTTTTACTCCTAGTAAGTACAGGGGTATGCATGCACTGAGTACTTGTAAATGTTTGTGTAATTGAAATTAGGTTTTCTTGGGACTGGTTCTCCTTTACTATGGTACATGGGAAGATCTTTTAATTTAGCTTCAAGTCTCTCTTGTTTTATCCCTCACCTATCCAAGGACCATTTGAAATTCCAACTCTGATTAGAATGGAAAAAAAATTCAGTTTGTGTCTCATCTTGTACTTGTAAAATTATTCTGACTGACTTTTAAAAGTTTTCTTTTCTCTTGGTCTTGATTCAGGGCACAAGCTATAGCAATTGGACAGGCAATGGTGGATGGACGTTGGCTGGATTGTGTCAGTCATCACGACCAGCTCTTCAGGGATGAGTATGCGCTGTACAGACCGCTGCAGGTAGTGTTCAGTGGTACCGCCAATGAGAGTATAGTGAGCTTTGTTGCCAAGTCTTCTTCATCAGTGGGAATAAAAACTAGTTGAATTACCCAAAGATACACTTTTCTAACATGTTTTCCCTGCCATTTGAGGAAAGTTAAACATTTTTACTTGATAGGTAGTGGTGATTAAAAAACCCATTGGAATCAAACACTATTCAGTTGGTGTGGCTTCTCTTAGGCTTGGCTTTGTGATATTGTAGTTGCTTGTCATTTATCTTCAGTGGTTTTCAGTTTTACTATGTCTGTAGTTTTAGGACTAAGAGGGAGTATATATAGTAAAATAATTGAAAAAACTTAATGGTACCATTGCAGTAGATTTTGACTCTATAGCAGTATTTAAATGTATAGTAATGGTAAAACGGTGAATATTCTCTTTTCTGGTTTTTATTTTTTTACTTTAATTAGGAAATTGGAAATTACTTAAAGATAGAACTTTTAAAAAAGATATACTTTCACTTTTGGTTTATGTTAATTTGATATAAATAATATTCAGTAACACCTTTGTGAACTAAAATTGAAAAATCAGTGATTGATTAGAAAAGACAAATGACCCAAAACACTAGTGTGGTGGTATGTGTTAAAATCTAACAGTTGTTTTCCAGGATGTTGGCACAGGGTTAGGATAAATTCTAAGCTGTCTTTACTCTCAGGAATAAAAGATGAAATGAAACACTATAAAATCTGTATATTATGTTTTGTTCGTAATATGCTGCCTTTAAGCTTACTGATTCATAAATATTATAATTGTAAGAGTGGAGTTGCCAGCATGATGCTGGTTTACAACTTAGCTTTTATTAATTTGCTTATTTTTACATAAATTTATTTAGTGGTTAGCCTTGTACAAATATTGGGCTAGAATTTATTTGTAGTGTGACAGCTTCAACATTGTTGCCATTGAGGGTCAATTGCTTGGATCCTGTCTTGACCCTTTCAGAGTACAGAATTTTCCGAGACCCCTTCTCCGGACAGTGACTCAGTGAACTCTGTGGAAGGACACTCTGAGCCATCCTGGTTTAAAGACATAAAGTTTGATGACAGCGACACAGAGCAGATAGCTGAAGAAGGTGACGATAATTTGACCAGTGAGTTTCACTTTCTGACATTTTAGTTTTTATGAATCATTACTGTGTACGTATGATAAAATGAGTGTTTTGTTTATGTAGTTGAAACAGTCCTACTTTTAAGATTTATGGCTCCAACTAAATGTAACAACATCTGATAGCAATCCTTGTCCTAGATACAGTATTTTCTTAAACAACTTGTTAGGCTACTGGTGTTTTCAGATTTTGCCGTAGTCTTTAGTTTGCAGCAGCTTAAAAATAACTCCAAGCTAATATTGCAGTAGACAACTTTCTCACCTCTTCACTATGATATCAGACCTTCTCTCTGCAGAACCTCCAACATATTTCTTCATTTTAAAAATTCATTTTATATTTAACTTGCTCAAATTTTATTAAGTCTACACAGAAGTACATGAAAATACTGTATCCATTTTGGTATTGCACATTGGGCTTGTATATTAAAAAAAACATTTTTCTCCTTTCCTCCAATACCCTGATGAAACCCATTTTTACTCCCCTCCTCTCCCTATATTTCTTTCCCCTCCCCAACACTAAAAGATTCTGCCAGTCCTAGCAAGCGCACATCAGTAAGCAGTTTCCAGTCCACAGTGGACAGTGACTCAGCCGCTTCTATCAGCCTGAACGTGGAGCTGGACAACGTGAACTTCCATATCAAGAAGCCCTCCAAGTACCCACATGTGCCCCCTCACCCTGCTGACCAAAAAGGTAGGAGGTAGTCACCATCTGCAATCCAAACACAGGCTGGAGAGATCTCAAGCCAGCTTGTCCTTCTGGCTTCCTCTGACCCCTATGGCTGAGGGGATTTGGTATGGGTTTTGGTCCACCCCTTCTCATTTTCCCCACACCTCTTCCCCACATGTTTGTTTTTTTTTTTGGTTGGTTCTGGTTCCTTTTATTTCTTGTTTTCTACCTCAGTACCACCACACCCAGTTTAAAGCTTGTAGTCTTTAAAAGGAAACTACATCTGACTGCTTTTCCCTTAGCATAATGTGCAACTTCCAAGGTGGCATTTCTTTGCATTTATAACATGGATGTTCTGCTCTATTCATTTCTCTTTCTTCATTTAATATTTTAAAGCTTATTTGCTTATGCTATTACCCAGTAGCATAGTATTCCACTAAACCTTTCCAGATGCTTGAACTAGATTGGTGAAAAACATTCACACATTCCAAAACATCTTTCTACTCTAATTTAAAATGCTTATTGTGCATATGCTATATTTATAAAAAAGGTTTCTTCTTTAATACAAAACAAATTCATTCTTTTAGCTGTCTTATTTGAGGCTTTAGTCTACTGAAAAATAATAATTCAAAGACATTCGGTATAAAAGGAAAAATAAGGTAAACCATTACTAAAATCTAACATAGCAGTACATAGAAATGAAATGCTTTCTTTAAAAATGGATGATGATGTTTACTTTGTTGGATATAATTAAAAGGAAATTTAAATTTTAGCTCTAAAGTGGCATTAGTAAAGGTAAATAAATAAAAAATACATAATTGGGAATTCCTTGGCGGTCCAGTGGTTAGGACCCTGCACTTCACCGCAGGTGGCACGAGTTCGATCCCTGGTCAGGGAACTAAGGTCCCACATGCTGTGCGGCCAAAAACAGGAAAAAAACATAAGTAATAAGTAACTGTGGCATTTCATTATGTTACAGTAACTGAAAAAACATTATTCTACAGATGAAGCAGTTTATTCCATGATTTCACCTGTACTTTGAATTTTTAATATTTAGCCCTCTAAATTTGAATTGTCTCCTTACTTAGATCTGAAATTCCTGCCTAATTCTTTGCTGCTGCCTACTTTGAGCCTCAGAATATTATCAGAAGATAGAAGCTTTTGAATGTAAACTTCTATGCTAAAATAATTGGAAACAAATTAACATTTCTACAACAGATTTCTCATAATTGTTGATATTAGCCACTATCATCAAGATGTGGTAAAATGGCATTTAAGGGTTATAGTAATAAAAAGGTATATCTTATTTAAGAATAGAAACTTAGAGAGGGTGTGAGAAAAGAGGAGACCTGACTAGCATTGAGCACAAGTAAGATACACATCTTTATGGGAATCCTCAAAGCAGAAATTGGAAAAATGATGGCAGACATTTGGGTGAGTATGAAAGGACAGTGAAGCAGACGTGGCACTTGTGGGAGAATTAACTGTAGACTGTGGTCACATGGAGGATATTGGATTTTTGTAATATAAATGACATGTGGTTCAGAGGTGGGATGATCTGTGGAGGATATCTGTTCTCTGGACACTTCTGTTGGCAATTTCATTGTGCTGAAAGAAGAGTGTGAAATACATTTTTGACTTGCTGGTGATTTCATCTCTTGTAAAGTTAAGGAACTTTTGAAAATCATGAAGAAAGTGACCTGTCATCACGCAGCTGATAATAGCAAAAGGTGGACTGCTGAGCACAGTCAGGCACTTGCTTTAGGAAACCTAACTTCATAATGTTGGGGGAAGAATGGGAGTAGAAGGCTCCGATAATGACGTTTTTACAGTACAACCTCAAACTGCATTTATAAGGAAAATTAAAGGGGCAGCACCTGCAGTTGGAAAAAAACCCATCATGACTCCTCTGGCAACTTTCTCATCTCAACCTTTAAAAATTTTTTTCTAGAAAAATTGTGAGAGGAAACCTTCATATGAGGATCAGTCTGAAAGAGGGCCCAGTGCTTTTAGAAAAGTGGCAGGATAGCAGAAGTCCAGACTGCACTGAAGATTGGAGGAAATGCCAAGGATATCTTGGGAAAGATTTTTAAAATTGTGATGCAAAGAAAGAAAAATTAGGCCAGTTATTTGGAGAAGTTGATACAATATTAATTGACCTTTTTTTTTTTTTAACCTCTGTCAAGATAATCTTAACCAGGAAAGAACACTCTCTGTTAAGAGGACGTGAAGTCCAAAATAATGAAGAGTTAGAGAATGCCTTGTTGTTGTTTTTTTTCCCTTCTAGTTTTACTGAGATATAATTGACATAAAGCACTGTGTAAGTTTAACGTGTGCAGCATAAGTTTAGTGAACATCCATCATCTCATATAGATAGAAAATTAAAGAAATAGGAAAAATTCTTTTCTTTGTGATGAGAACTCTTAGAATTTACTCTCTTGACAACTTTCATATATGACATACAGCAGTGTTAATTGTATTTATTGTGTTGTACATCCGTCCCTAGTACTGGAAGTTTCTACCTTTTGACTGCCTTCGTCTAATTTCCCCTTCCCCACCCCCTTCCTCTAGTAACTGCCAATCTGATCTCTTTTTCTGAGTTTGTTTTTGAAGTATAATTGACCTCCAACTGTTACACATCATAGTGATTCCATATTTCTATACATTTTGAAATGATCACCAGTTAAGTCTAGTTACAGTATGTCACTGTACAAAGATATTACATAGTTATTGACTATATGCCCCACCTTGTATATTTTACACCCATGACTTAGTTATTTTGCAACTGAAAGTTTGTACCCCTAATCTTCCTTACCTATTTCTTTTCTCCTTCCACCCCCTCCCCTCTGGCAACCCCTGTTTGTTCTCTGTATCTGTAACTCTCTTTCTTTTCTGTTCTGTTTCTTCATTTGTTTTGTTTTTGAGATTGCACAAATAAGTGAAATCATACAGAATTTGTCTTTCTCTGACTCATTTCACCTAACATAATACCCTCTAGTTCCACCCATGTTTTCAGAAATGGCAAGATTTTATTCTTTCTTGTGGCTGAGTACTATTACATTGTATATGTGTACACACACACACACATACACACACACACACACTCACACTCACACACACACACACACTCACACTCACACTCACATACCCACCTACCCCAGAAAGAAGGTAATTATTAGATTGACCTCTTAGGTCATTTGCAACCTTGAGAGCTTGTATTTGAGGACCGTATAAATCCCTTAATAAACATTTCTGGCTTTCACAGTTCTCTCTTGTTAGTTTTTAGCATACTAACAGGAATTTTTCTTGTGAAGTTGAGATACAATAAATTATTTTTTTCTTCACTGTAATTACAAGGAACACTGGTTGCCAGAAAATAAAGGTCGTCAGAGTGACCTAGTTAGGGAAGTGAAAGACTTCCTCTGCTTCTGGTTTTCATTTCTCTTAAATAAAAATGAGAATGGGTGCTTTTTATCTTTCCATTAAAGTTAAAGGTATTATTAAATCTTTTCTTTGGGATCATCTGCTAGCTTTTAAGGCTGAGGAAATTTGAATTTATAAAATTGATTGTAATAGCTATACTTAAAAAAAAACTGGTCGGGCTTCCCTGGTGGTGCAGTGGTTGGGAGTCCGCCTGCCGATGCAGGGGACACGGGTTCGTGCCCCGGTCCAGGAGGATCCCACATGCCGCGGAGTGGCTGGGCCCGTGAGCCATGGCCGCTGGGCCTGTGCGTCCGGAGCCTGTGCTCCACGGTGGGAGGGGCCGCAGCAGTGAGAGGCCCGCGTACCGCAAAAACAAACAAAAAACCGGTCATGTTTTTTATGTTACATAAGCAAACCCCTCATTTTCAGAAACTTGTAAAACTGAGTGCGATCTTCTGGTTTGATTAATTTTTCATTATTGTCTTGGAGAGTTATGCAGTTAAAATATATTTTATTCTGTGTTGGATGCAGGATTCTGAACCATTCTTGGAAAGTTAGCAAGTAGAACCTAGAGAAGAAGGTGAAAATCGTGGCTTCCGCAAACCTCTAGACCTAATTTCCGATTTATAGGGAAACGGGGTATAAGCAATTTAAACAGCACCATGAGGAAACAATCCATCAAATCCAGAATGTGGGATGTTCACCAGGACATTTGGCCTGGGTTCTTTCAAAATTCAATATCATGAAAAAAAAAAAGTAGGAAGTCTACTTTGGACTAAAAGAGAATAAAGAGAATGTAATGTATGAACCTTAATGGATCCAGGTTTGAGGGGGGAAAAAAACATTTATTAAAGCATTTTGGGAACAGTTAGATAAATTTGAATATGGACTAACTCAATGATATTAAGAAATTGTCAGTTTTCTTAAGTGTGTAAATGTTACGGCTATAGAGGAGAATGCCCTTATTTTTAAGAGATGCATGCTGAAGTATTAGTGGTAAAATGTCATGATATGTATAATTTCAAATGGTCTGGAAAAAAGCACACATATAGAGAGAAATCAGCTGTGGCAAATCATTAACAATTGTTCAGTCTAGGTGGAGGGTATACAGGATTTTCTGTATGTTTGAAATTTTTTCATAATAAAATGGGGAAAATCCATCGCTTCTGGAATTTTATATATATCTATCTATCTATATATCTATATATCCTTTAGTATGAAGAGTAAAGCTTGTAAAGCCTCTACATTAGTTGAACATTAATTTCTGTGCGGGAGGTATAGGAATAAAGTATAACATCTGTTTTCACTGGTCCATATAATACTTGATTTTATTGTATTTGACATGGTACACTTCAACTTTCTAAATTTTTTCCTCCACTTTCTTGTTTGAAGAATGAGCATATTGGCTTATAGACACATTGACTTTTGAAGCCTATTTGTTTATAAATAAACTCTACCTGCAAAGAATTTTGTGGAGCACCTTTACCTTAAAGGGCTTAAAATGCATTGTGGTTAAATTTGCACGATAGAAAGAACCTCATTTGAGCTATGCTTGGTCACAGACCTAGAGAAAAGGTCATGGGGAAGTAAAGAGTAAGTTTCACTTGTAAGAAATATATTTACTATTCTAAAAGTTCTAAAAGAACACATTCACAGTGTGTTCAGAAGTTACCTTTCAGCAACTATTTGGAAGTATTTGGTTAGAATTTTTGAAAATTAAAACTCTAAAAACTAATATAAATCCTTACGAGTTACATCTTTATTCCCTGCCATTGTCACTTTTGTATTAATTTATTTTATAGCTTATATTCTGAAATTTAAAAAACCCCACCTTATATTGTGTTATGAGGTGGCTTCTCTATCTGAACTCATTGTTTGTTAAATAATACAGTTGTACATGAGAAAAAGTAACTTTTTAGGCTTGTCATGAAAATTACTGACAATCTCAGTTTTCATAAACAAGTTCAGTTTTGATAAGGGAAAAATGATATGTTAAAGATTATCTGTCATTACTGTTTCAAGGTTCTGTTGAGTTATTAATTTAAGTCTACCAAGTTCAGTATGAAGTGTGCAGAACAAGTTATAAAGCATCATTTTAGCCCAAAGTTTTCGTGACTTGGCTGTGTACTGATGGGTTTAGTATGGGTAATACTTCGTGTGTGGGTGTGTTTTCTGTATAATTATGCTGGCATGTTATAGTCATAAGCTTCTCCTTTCCTTCCTCCTCTCTCTCCTCTCTCCCTGCTATGCAGAGTATTTGATTTCTGACAACGGAGGACAACAGCTCTCAATAAGTGACGCCTTCATCAAAGGTAATTTTATCAAAAGCTATACATGGCATGGTGTCTCTTTGTTCATGGGGATATACTTGAGGCTTAGCACATTGATAGGTGCAGACTAGGTACTGACAATGTATTTGATTATTTTAGTATCATGGGAACACAGGTTTTAATATGTGTAGTAACTTTGAGAGTATTGAGAACCAAAAATGTAAACTTGGACTTGGTTTGAAAGAAGGTCTCTGATCTGAAAAGTAATTGTTTAAAAGCTTTTAAATAGATTTTGAATTTTATTCATTTAAAGGCATGAATAGCTTATGCTTTCCTATATCATGAGTATAGTATTAAGTATTGATATACGTATCATCAGTGATTGTCAAGCTTATCAAAAAGCCTACAGGCAGATCTCATCCAATTGAGGATGCTGCTTGCCCTGGGGAGTTGGGAAGACAAGTGGACAGAAGAGATAAAGAGATAAAGAACTAATTCTGCTGATCATTTCCCTGGAGACAAGAGAAAGTACAAGCCTTTTCTAACCGTGACCCTACTTAGCTTGCTGTGGAGTGAAGACACACTTACTTAATTGGTCCATAACACTCTACAGCTTAGGCCTCAGATAATGGGAGGGTTTCACATAAAAGAGAGAAGGTAGGGCAAACTGGTACAAAGGCAGCCACTTGCAGCTGTCATAACTTAGCAGTGTTTCTAAATCCACCTCCAAGCATCTGATTCAACTAGATGTTTATAGACCAGGGGTTTAAATAATTGAAATGTGCCATTTTTGTACTTCACTTGTCATGGACACTTGCTTTACTGTGTAAGCTGCTGGAATGTTCAGTTGAAAGTTTTTTTGTTTGTTTAGTTTGCTTTAAGAGGGGAAAGATTTGACAATTTTTGTAAGCATTTCTCACCTCTTTTCTTTCCATTTATTCAATCACATTTTTCAACATTTAGTGAGCATCTTTTTTTGCAAAGCATGTAGTATTATCTATTATTTTTTTGGTCTCGATCCATTAACAAAATTTTACATAAATTGTTATTTACCGTGTTTTAGTTTCTTTACAGTTAATTTTTAGGTCTGACTTGTAAAAGTTTTGCCAATTAAAAAGAAAGCCTTTTGTTCCTGTATTGAAAAAGAAACACTAAAAGGATTGTCTGAGTAGACTTTCTATACTGTCATGTACTGGTTCAGACATATAAGGGCTGAGCTTTTCTCTTTAAAGTTCAGCACCCACACTATCACGTGTTCTGCTTGCATTCCGACTTCTATTGAATGCAGTTTTCAGTTTGTGATTTTATAGGAAAAATAAACCACCTCGTTTTGTTAATGTCCCCAAATAAAAAGAGTGTAAAAAAAATCTCATTTGCTTTTCAGAAGCTGTATTTATAATTATTTTCTTGAGAGTCCTGGTTGCTTATGTAAATTTACTTTTCACACTTCTGTCTCTGATTTTGTCTGTTGAGAATATTGATGATCTAACTCAGAGTTCATTTTTTTATTTACGAATTTAAACATGTCCTTGCTTTTTTTACACCAACAATTGAATTGGCTAACTTAAAAAATGTAAAAACGTTAAGTTGGCAATTTCTAAATCTACGAGTAGATGGTATAAAATGTGACAATGAAGTATAATTTCTTATTTTACACTTAGAATCCTTATTTAACCGTCGAGTTGAGGAAAAATCCAAAGAGCTGCCTTTCACACCTTTGGGTTGGCATCATAACAACCTGGAGCTGCTGAGGGAGGAGAATGGAGAGAAACAAGCCATGGAGAGGTTGCTGTAAGGCAGTGAGCTTTTTAATTTTAATTCTCCATTTTTATAATCTTCAATGACTTGATAGGCATGTGCATAGTTCTTCCTTAGAAAGTCAAAAATACTAACATTACTTAGGAAATAAAGCCTGTTCTGATGAAATTTCTTATAAAACAAAGTGTCCTAAATTGTCCTTGTCTGTCCCCATTGTCATTTATGTGTTAAAGTTTAATCAAATTAAATGGGTCATCTTAGTTGAGAATATTCACAGATTTTCTTTATGTGAAAAATCATTAAGGTGCAGATATGCAGAAAGAATAAAATTGACCAAGAAAATCTCATCTGTGAGCCATAATTAGTGTGCTTATTTCTTTGTAGACTGTGTTGTATCTTCAAAACTGTTGTCTCTGGCAGTATTAACTATGCAGACTTCTTTCCTGTAACATTTTTGTAGCTCAGCTAATCACAACCACATGATGGCACTACTTCAGCAGTTGCTCCATAGTGAGTCATTGTCACCATCTTGGAGGGACATCATTGTATCACTAGTCTGCCAGGTTGTTCAGACAGTCCGACCTGATGTCAAGAACCGGGATGATGACATGGATGTCCGTCAGTTTGTCCACATCAAAAAAGTGAGCTCTGCTAATGCTTTCCTAATGCTAGGAATTGATGAGATGGGCCTGATAATAATTTGTCTCTTAATGGTAATCTGAAAGGGCCATTACCAGGAGGGGTGCTAGGTGAGGAGGGGGAAGTTTTTCTGCCTGCTCTATTTGTTAGCAGTGCACTTAAGGGTCATAGAAGCCACTGTTAGGAAGTGAGAGGTGAATGGGGGTGGGGGGTAAGTTGGGCTTGCAATGAGTTGGGAACCCAAACTTTCGTGCTTCCTCTTCTTGATGTGTCATCTATGAGAAGTCCTCTTCCTACAGATTACTGTCAGTGTTCTGAGTAAAAGCAGTGGGTAATGGCTTTATTTAGAGTGTAGTGGAGTTTTGCCTGTATTTTTTGCCTATGATATGTAACTTAATAGTGGTCTTAATTGACATCTGGCATCAAGTACCAGGTAGTATGTTAGAGTGTTGATGATCATGCTAAGAGGCCTTTGATTATTGGTTGAAAGGAAGAAATGCATCCTGGAACTTTTTGTACTTATTTGGAAATAAATAATAAATAATAGAATTCATTTGACTGGATTCTAAGGATGTATCATTGAATTTTGTTGTTTTCTTAATTGTTTCATTAGATCCCAGGTGGAAAGAAGTTTGATTCTGTGGTTGTCAGTGGGTTTGTTTGTACCAAGAATATTGCACATAAAAAGGTAATGTGATTCAGTTCAACAGTGAAGTTCAGCAAACTATGACTGTGTGCCAAGCTAACAAGCTGGGGGTACCTTAATCATGGAAGAAAAGGAGATTGGACATTGAGGGGTGACTAGCAGTGTGTCCCATAGGGGTGAAATTTTGGGGGTTGAGGGAGAGTCTCCCAGAGCCGATGATGATTGGGACTTGTACAGTGGGAACTCATCAGACAGAAGAAGGCTTCCCAACCAGCAGGCTGACAGGACACTGATATCATTTCTCCCTTCATCCCACCGCATCTCAGGGAGACAGGATTTTCTAACAGACTGGAGTCCTTCCAGAGGCCTACCATTTGACAACTTTGTTCTTCCTCATAGGGCTGAGCTCAGAATTATCACTGGAATTCTGTTATCCTTCTCCCCTTTTATCTCTACCTTCAACCTTGAGGCTCTTTCTAGCACTAGCACAGAGAGTAGGGTGAAATAACCTGGTGGACTAAGGAAACTCTGAGATCCTAAGGTGCAAGATGGGAAATGGCAGGAGATGGGGCTCGAGGAAGCAGGCAGAGGCTTTGTATCTCACTTTATTCTGAAGGCTACTGATTAGCGAAGTGTAGTGTGCATCAGGATCACCTGTGGACCTTGTTAAAAATGTAGATCCCCAAGTCCAAACCCTGGAAATTCTCATTCAGTAGGTTTAGCAGGGTGGGAATTGGGGGGTGAGTACGGGAAGGGTGGGACTACTTAAAAAAATTTTTTTTAAGGAAGTTTAGTTAATTTACAATGTTATGTTAGTTTCCAGTGTACAGCAAAGTGATTCAGTTTTTTATACACATATATATATTTTTTTCATATTCTTTTCCATTATAGTTTATTACAGGATATTGAATATAGTTCCCTGTGCTGTACAGTAGGACCTTGTTGTTTGTTTATTTTATACACAGTGGCTTGCATCTACCATTCCCAAACTCCCAATTTATCCCTCCCTGCACTACTTTCCCCTTTGGTAACCATAAATTTGTTTTCTATGTCTGTGAGCCTGTTTCTGTTTTGTATATAAGTTCATTTGTGTCATATTTTAGATTCCACATATAAGTGATATTATGTAATATTTGTCTTTCTCTGTCTGACTTCACTTAGTATGGTAATCTCTAGATCCATCCTCGTTGTTGCAAATGGCATTATTTCATTCCTTTTTATGGCTGAGTAGTACTCCATTGTGTATATATGTACCACATTTTCTTTATCCATTCATCTGTCAATAGACGTTTAGTTTGCTTCTGTGTCTTGGCTATTGTAAATAGTGCTGCTATGAACATTGGGGTGCATGTATCTTTTCAAATTAGAGTTTTCTCTGGAAGTATCCTCAGGAGTGGGATTGCGGGTCATGTGGTAACTCTGTTTTTAGTTTTTTAAGGAACCTCCATACTGCTTTCCATAGTGGCTGCCCCAATTCACATTTGGCTGGGACTGCTTTTAATGGAGGCACTCTGGGTGTTTCCAGTGTCGTTTATGGGTTCTCACATTTTGAGAAACCATTGATCTGTACAGTGTTCTCAAACCTTGCTGTGCTTCAGAATCACTAAGGGAACTTATTAAACATAGAGACACCCTGGCCCCACCTGATTTGGTTACAGTGAGACCTCAGGCAGATCTCAAGCCTGAACAACTAGATGGAGAAACTGCAGTCCTGTTTTCACTCTTTTCTAAGCAGAGTCTAATAATTTTTTTTTGTAAGTCATTAAGCCTCCTGAAAGTTGTTAGTGACCAAAGAGAAATAAAAGTATGTTTGGATTTGATATTATAGCAATGATCCAGAGTTCATATTTCTACATAGAGTCTTATTAAAACATTTTACCCATCAAAGTAGTACTTTATTTTTTTAAAGATTTATTTATTTTTTATTTTATTTATATTTTTTAAAAAAGTTTTTTTTTATTTTTGGCTGTGTTGGGTCTTAGTTGCAGCACACGGGATCTTTGTTGTGTCATGCAGGTTTTCTCTTCTCCAGTTGTGGTGCATGGGCTCCAGAGCATATGGGCTCTGTAGTTTGCGGCACTCGGGCTCTAGTTGAGGCAGCAAACTCAGTAGTTGTGGCGCGCGGGCTTAGTTGCCCTGCGGCACGTGGGATCTTAGTTCCCTGACCAGGGATCAAGTTCCCTGTATTGCAAGGTGGATTCTTTACCACTGGACCACCAGGGAAGTCCCCAAAGTAGTACTTTAAATCAAATTAAATGGTCTTTGTTGAATTCAGAGGTAGGTATGTTGTGCTCATCTCCGGAATTAAAAACTGTTATGTGGGTGTGGTAGACACATATGCATGAATGACTGTCTTGCTCCACTGACCATATTTAGAGGTAGTCTTTAATTTGTAGTTGCTAAAAGAGCCCTGAATGTAGTTTCCCAGCTGATGAGTCACTGTTTTCAGGACCATTTACCGGTTTGGCCCTGATAAGCTTGGTCAGTCGGAAACTTCGATTGCAAGACCCTGGCTGTTCTGCTTGTGGCTTTAGCTGCATGGTTAGGATATATTATTTGAGTCACTGCTTCAGGATATGCTTTAAGGTTTTCTGTTTTAACTTCTTATTACCCAATTTGGCTTGCAAATTTATGACTGTTTGGAAATTTATTCCATTAAAAATATATTCAGCAGGTGTTTTAAATCTTTTCTCCCTCATCTACCCTTCTTGAATTTCAGAAAAGTTAAATTCTGCCTTCAGAGTTGCTGATTTGTGGGAGTTTGTGGAGTAGACTGTCTTTAAGCCCCTCTCTGCCCTACCCAGGGCTGGATAGCTTTTCTTGCAACATTAGAAATTAAAAAAAAAAATAGTTAAGAGTATAGAAGATTAGGTAAAATAGCATTAGTAGAAAAGAAGCCAATTTTTGAAGAATTTTGCATAGCCCTAAACTACTAATTTGCTTTGAAAAAAAGTAAGAGAATACCACAAAAGAACTAAATGAGAGTATTTTAATATGAATGTAATGAGATCATCTATTTAAGAGGAATTATGAACAGTGTGAATTTAAAGTTGTGCTTAAAGGAGGACTATAAGGTGCAAACTTCAGAGTTTTAACAAACTGTTCATTTATTTTTTAGATGAATTCTTCTATTAAAAACCCCAAAATTCTTCTGTTGAAGTGTTCCATTGAGTATCTCTACAGAGAAGAAACTAAATTTACTTGCATCGATCCTATTGTGCTTCAGGTAAGAACTTACTGAAACAGTAAGTTGCTGGGACTTTTCTGGATCTCACTGAAGGTGTCAGTGAAAGACTTTTCTAGGTTTAGATCACAACCACATGGATTGCAAGATGCATCCTAATTGCAGAGATGTTAAAATGTGTACAATTTTATGTCTTGGAGTTGATGAACTAGTAATCAGAATCCATAGATACTTAGTTACAAAAAAGTTATACTTAAGTTTATCTGCTTTATTTTAACTCCATCCTTACAACCAGGTTAACAGACTAAAAACTTTATGTTAGAGAAGTATGCTCTGGGCAATGTAGATTAGTAAACATTAAATTTAATTTATATAATGTAAAGCGTCTGGTTCATCAGTGCTATAAAACATAGTTTATTATATCTTTAAGTGACCTATTAAAGTTTTTAGTTTGAATTGATAGAAAGTATCAATTGATATGACTTTTTTTTTAATCCTTTTTTTTGGTCCACTCATTGTGGAATAACCAATCAAAGAACAAGCTGAAAGGTAAATAAAAAAGGAGGATGAGAAACAGTGGGCAAAGAGATCATTAGCCTGTGGTGCCATACTGTCTTCGCAAGGTCAGCCCTCAAGATCTGTTGGTCTGCCACTGCTCCATTGTGTTCCTGGCCTACCTTCTGATACTCCTTCCTTGCTGAGCCTCTCCCAGGACCCCTTTTTAGCATGGTGCTTCATGTATAATCATAATAGTTGACTGGAGCTGGAACTGAGAGGAAATGTATTTGCTATCCCTATATCAGAGGCCAGAAACTTAAAAAAAAAAAATCAACTTATTTTAGTTATTCTTTTTTTTTTTTTTTTTTTTAATGGTACGTGGGCCTCTCACTGTTGTGGCCTCTCCTGTTGCAGAGCACAGGCTCTGGATGCGCAGGCTCAGCGGCCGTGGCTCACGGGCTCAGGCGCTCCGTGGCATGTGGGATCTTCCCGGACAGGGGCACGAATCCGTGTCCCCTGCATCGGCAGGCGGACTCTCAACCACTGCGCCACCAGGGAAGCCCTATTTTAGTTATTCTTTATTAGAGCTGCACAAATAAAATCATTTAAAATGTCATTAAATAACAATTTAGTAAGCAGAGAAGGAAATTAACACGTTTCAAGGAAAAAAATTACATTTTGTTAATAATGGGAGAATTTGAAAATGTACAATTTCTATCAGTAAAACAGAGAAGGGTGAGAAGAAATATACTCCATCTAACAGGGCAGGTTCATTGCAGGGGATAGGCTCGTCCATTGCTGGTGGCACTGACCATGAATACAGTCTTACTCAGAAAGCACTGGGCATAGGGAGCAGAAGTGACAACGTGCTCCCGCATTCCATTGTCACCTCTCTGAGCCCAGAAATTTTATGAAACAATTAATGAATTATATTGTTTTAACTCTGGTTGTTATTTACAATATTCATTTGCTTTGAAAGTAAGCCTTTGTCATGAAATTGTATTAAAAATGATTTAATTTTTAACTATAGCTGTTCTAGGTAGAATATTATCTGTTCGGAGATTGAAATTAGGAAGTAGCTGAAATAGCATCTGTTAGAGAGTTATTTATTCAGATACCCAAAAGAAGAGATATTCTGGTTAGTTTCAGAATGTAAAAGGGGGAATTCATAACTATATTAAAAATGTTTAGAAATTGCTTTCATTTAGGGTTAGGGTTTTTATTTATTTATTTATTTATAACCTTTGAGAGCTAGCTAATTGGATTCTTGGCTTTTATGTCATAGCTTATTAAGAATTCAGAATCCTTCAAAGTAAAGGTAGTGAGCTGGAGAATGAAATTTCTCCTGAAACTCTTTTCAGCATAATCGGCAGATTAGAATGATGAAAAATATTCTTGGTTGTGTTTGAGTTAATTTGCTTATAGCAATGGTAAGTGATCTTTAGCATAGTTTCACCTGAGATTGGCGACCTGAGAAATGAGTTAACACATCAGTACTACAGTGTTTACTTAGTAGGAAATATTTATTAGTAGTGGTTTGTGGGCAAAGAAAACTTAGGCTGAGTTTGATATTAATAGTCAAACTATCCTGATATTTTTACATGTCTAGATCTTGAATTGTACCACACATAATATTTTTGATTTATCTTACTTAGGAAAGGGAATTCTTGAAGAACTACGTTCAGCGAATAGTTGATGTTCGGCCCACATTGGTTTTAGTTGAGAAAACGGTATCTCGAATTGCCCAGGATATGTTACTGGAACATGGCATTACTTTGGTCATTAATGTAAAATCAGTGAGTGTTCTTATTTTTCTATTTTTATATCATTTAAAAATAATCATGGCTTGTAAATTTATATGCATGTGTGGTAGATATGCAGGGATCTTTAATTATTTATTTCTTTGCTGTGCCATATATATTGAAAGTAGGACAGGCATGGCAGTGATTTCATTATTTATAAGACTGGAGGAACTCAGGCTGGAAGAAAGTACGATTCATATAGCACTCATACGAGTTATATAATGCTCATCATAGGCTCTACAAGACCAAAGGTGTAATAGACATTAGTTAATAAGTAGTATTTGTGGAGACTTCATTTTGTAGCAGAAAATGTTCTCTCCCTTGAAAAGTTACCCTCTTCAGAACAGAGGTCAGTTCTGGAGGTTTCCCACCCTCCTGGAAGCTTCCCACCCTCCGCTCCTGAATCAGTACCTTTTGCCAGTGCATGATGCTTAAATGTCTTTTGATGATGTCATTAATATGAGTATGGTTTATTTTAGTAGGCTCATATTGATTTCTAAGCGTAGACTAATCTAGAGTCAGTAAAAGTCATTTAATTATTAAAATCAAGGAAATTCATTGCGAGGGCATTTTCATATGTTCCTATTATTTTTTCATATTAAATTTTCTAAGAATTTTATTCTTCTCTGTCAAATTTTGTAATATAATGTTGTTCTGTGTTCTAGCAAGTTTTAGAACGAATCAGTCGGATGACCCAAGGTGATTTGGTGATGTCGATGGACCAGCTGCTTACAAAACCTCACCTGGGCACCTGTCACAAATTTTACATGCAGATGTTTCAGTTGCCTAATGGTGAGTGATCTCTAGTATAGATTTACCTGGAATTGGGGACCTGAGGACATGAGTAAATTCATCAGTACTACAGGGGTGACTTAGTAGGAAATAGCTATTAGCAGTGGTTAAATGAGGACAGGCAACTGTTGTTTTACTTAAGGGTTTTTTTCTCTGGTAGATGTTAAGATGGTGAATTCTGTCTGGACTTCTGGATTGCCACCTAAGCCTTCTTAACCTTGTGTTTGTTTATTTGTAGAACAAACCAAAACACTGATGTTTTTTGAAGGCTGTCCACAGCACTTGGGCTGTACAATCAAGCTTAGAGGAGGCTCTGATTACGAGCTGGCTCGAGTTAAGGAGATCCTAATATTTATGATCTGTGTAGCTTATCATTCTCAACTAGAAATCTCCTTCCTCATGGATGAATTTGCTATGCCTCCTACATTAACACCAAACCCCTCCTTCCATTCTCTGATTGAGGGACAGGAGGATGAAGGGGCTGCACAAGAGCCATTCAGCGGAAGTCCCCTCCCCCGGGAGCCTGACTTCCCTCCGGACTTTCTGCCCTCTGATGATAGCAGTTTGCTAGAATCAAGGATTCTGTTTGAGAAGGGTGATCAGGAAACTAAAAGTGTGCCACAGGATGTTGCCTCTTCGAAGCATCAAGAGCATGCCACAGCAGCTTGCCCAGCAGGTGCCCCCTGTGCTCTCTTTCCATCGGTACCGGAATCATTGCTGCCGCTCCATATAGATGACCAACAGGATGCCATAGGCAGTGAGCAGCCAGAGGCTTTGCAGCAAGCAGAGGAGCTACAGGATCCCAAAAGCCAGATGAGAGCCTTTAGAGACCCTCTTCAGGATGACACTGGCCTGTATATTACTGAGGAAGTTACCTCCTCTGAAGATAAACGAAAGACTTATTCTTTGACCTTTAAACAGGAATTGAAAGATGTGATCCTCTGTATCTCCCCAGTAATCACATTCCGGGAGCCCTTCCTTTTAACTGAAAAGGGGATGAGATGCTCTACCCGAGATTATTTTGCGGAGCAGGTTTACTGGTCTCCTCTCCTCAATAAAGAGTTCAAAGAAATGGAGAGCAGGCGGAAGAAACAGATGCTCAGGGATCTCTCTGGCGTTCAGGGCATGAATGGAAGTGTTCAGGCCAAGTCTATTCAAGTCCTGCCCTCACACGAGCTAGTGAGCACCAGAATTGCCGAGCACCTGGGTGATAGCCAGAGCCTGGGGAGAATGCTGGCCGATTATCGGGCCAGAGGAGGAAGAATTCAGCAAAAAAATTCAGACCCTTTCGCTTATTCTAAGGATGCATCAGGTACATCAAGTGGCAAATCCGGAAGCAAAAGTGAAGGTGACGAAGAGAAAGGGTTGATTACAAGTGATGCAGTGTGGTCAACAAAGGTGAGCAAGTCCACTTTGTGTGCTTGTGTAAATTTAAAATGTGTTGGGGACTTTCCTGGCCGTCCAGTGGTTAAGACTTTGCGCTCCCACTGCAGGGGGCGCAGGTTCTATCCCTGGTCTGGTAACTTAAGATCTCACATGTCTTGAGGTGCGGCCAAATAAATAAATAAATCTACGTAACATACATGTCTTTAAAAAAAATGTGTTGAAAATCTCTGCTATGGCAGGGTAAAAATAATCAAATACGACAAATTGCATGCAGATTTATTAAATATTTCCTCTGTGCTTTTTTGTCTAGGTCTTTCGGCTTATGTGTTGCTTTAAAATGTATGAAATAGGAGTGTAATGTAATGAAACTGGATTTTGAGGGTTTCAGGCTAAGTTCACAGTAAACTCAGGAGGAGCTCTGAGGTAGGGCGGCAGCGTGGAGCTGCTTAAAATTTCTGGCATGATGACTCGGGTTTAGTGTGATGCGTCCTTGATCCTTTTAATGGCAGTGAGCAGGACAGTAAGGGTTGGAAGTTTATTGTAGGAAATGGATGTGTTTTAAAAAAATAAGGAAGATTTATTCATGGATACATTATTGATAATGGTGGTAATAAAACTAATGAACAAATTTATCTCTAGATGAGGAAATACAGTTTTTTAATAAAACAAAAAGATGTTTGCTTTCACAAGTCTGGGAATGATTAATAATGGTACACCGTTTTTAATACATGAAATTGGCAAAAAAGAATGTGATAAGAGCCATGACTAATGAGGTATGGAAAAATATTTATAATAAACTAAATAAATTTATGTTTATATACATTTATGTAAACTTATTAAAAGTGATAGGGTGGTCTTTTAAATTTACATGAGTACATATATATTTTTGATTTAGGATTCCCATCTTTTATAACTTATTTCTACAGATAAGTAAGCATTTGGTATAAGAATGCTTACATTTTATTATAATATATGTACAAGGGTGTTTACTGAAGCATTATTTCTAATTGTTTGCTGTTAAAAGGATGAGTTGGATCTCGTTTAATGACCCAGAGAGAACCCATGATATATTTTCTAGTGTTAAAAAGCAAATTGGGGCTTTCCTGGTGGCGCAGTGGTTGGGAGTCCACCTGCTGATGCAGGGGACACGGGTTCGTGCACCGGTCCGGGAGGATCCCGCATGCCATGGCCACTGGGCCTGCGCGTCCGGAGCCTGTGCTCCCTACGGGAGAGGCCACAACAGTGAGAGGCCCGCGTACCACAAAAAAAAAAAGAAAAAGAAAATTGTGTTTTAATATATGTAGCATCAAACCATTTTTGTAAAAAACCAAAATCACCTGTGTATACTTAAGTGAGTGTTTTTGTGTGTTTATGTGTATGAGCTAGCGAAAGTACATGGTTTTTAACCATACAGTCAAATTTGTCAATTTGGGAGGTAGGGCAGCATCAAAGGAGGAGAGGCTTTAAGTACTTCATGAACTTCTTCATATACCTCTGTACTGTTTGAATTTCAGCAGAGACAGGTGTTACCTTTGTAATGATCAAAAACAGGTATCAAGTACAAATAAATAAATACCTCAGGATTTAGATTTCTAGGTATCACAGGTTGATGTTATATCCAGCTATGAATTCAGACTATTTCATATTTAATTAACTATTTACTTCCAAGATAATTTAATGTAGTTTTGTAAAAATAAGACTATTTAAGAAAACAAGCTATTTAGACATCTATTGGTATTTTTACATTTCACTTAAACCTTTTGGATTGTTTTACCTCAAAAACTAACTGCTCTTCTTCCTTATATTTAGTGTCTTGTAGTTTTGAATCTTCACTGAAACCCCTGTAGTGATGACGGAGGCTTTACAGATCGAGCGGAGTGTGTTGGATGTTGGAACCGGGCCTGGGGTTGGAGTGCGTTATGACTTGCGGGTGCTCATCTGGATGTTCCTTCTCTTCCAGGTGGACTGTCTGAACCCTGCCAACCACCAGAGACTGTGCGTGCTCTTCAGCAGCTCTTCTGCCCAGTCCAGCAACGCTCCCAGTGCCTGTGTCAGTCCGTGGTAGGATTCCTTGCCCATGCCCCCTGCACCCCCCCACTATTGTACTTGAGGATAGAATTCCAGCAAGTCTGAAAACAATTCAGCCATCAGGCTCTGTTTTTAGGTGCATGGCATGCTGCTTGGTCATATGTGAATGGATGGAACTTTTGAACTTGTGAATTACATATGAAATTTGTATTTGTTCATGGGTAGAAGTAAATGAAAGTACCTTTAGTGAGAGTGAAAACGGATGTGAGGGATGGAAGAGAAATTTGTAGTTATAAAAATGAGAAAGTTGATACATAAAAGCTAGTTTTAAGCATTTTGATAACATGTACAAATCAGGCAGGTTTTCTTTAGGCATCACTTTCATAAAAGCAGTCAGTCTTTTGTCTTAAGTTTTATTCTAAAACTTAATTCGAAGTAGATTGATAGAAACACATTTTATAATGTTATAATTTATTTCCAGTGATAGTCACAAAAGCCTAGTTATTACATAGTTTAGTTTTAAAAGTACTAAAGAACATAACTGCTTGTTTTTGGAGTACTTTCCATGACAAAATGTGTTCCGTATTTTAATTTTGGACACCAGAAACACTTATTTCTACCAGTGAGATCAGGGATTCTTCCAGCATCAGTAGAGCTCTAGCAGTCTGACTTGGGGCTGGGTGAGCCCATGGGAATTTTCTCTGGGAGTTTAGGTCAAGGCTTGATATAAGATGTGGGTTTCGACAGGGTATGTATAGCTGAACTCTCTTATTTGTGGGCATTTATAAGTTGGGTATAAAGTTAAGAATTGGCTTTCCTGGAGGAATGTGAGCTGCTGCTCTTTGTGCTCAGTAATGGTGTGGACTAGAGAGCAGAGACAGGAGTCCCATTTTATACTGACCGGGCTTAAGGCTTTGTAAAGGAAACTTCTACTTCTTCCTAACTCAAATCAGTTTTACTCATTTAATATTACAGTTTGTGCATCCTGATTAAATAGTTTCATAGGATACTAATGGACTGGGAATGGATATGATGCTGTAGTGTGGCTAGTACAAACCTGTTTTATCAGATGAGGTAAAACCTGTTCTGTAACAACAAAAGAATAGTACCTGTTTTAATACTGTATTATAAGCAGATCTAACAGGTATCAGTTTGGAGTCTCATGAAATATCTTTTGCTGGGTGGTAATTCATATGATATGTTTCTAAGAAATCTTTTCTTTTAGGATTGTAACAATGGAATTTTATGGAAAAAATGATCTTACATTAGGAATATTTTTAGAGAGATACTGTTTCCGGTAAGAACCAATTTTCTCCTTATGTTCCATTTATGCTTTTTTGATGCCCAGAATTTCAACCTAAATATAAACATGAGTTGGAGCTGTTGTGTGACCTTCCTGTTCATGCCACATGCCAGGGTTTACTATACAGAGAAGTAATCCTTTCATATTTCAACCCAGCATGTCTTCTCCAGTTCATTCCTCAGATCTTTGCCCATCTAATTGCCCTGCAATCCTACAGACTTTTTTTAGGATGTCTGTTTTTACAGTGATTCAACTGAGAGGCAAGAGAAGCTAAGGACCTCAGTTTAAGTCTTAGAGCTGTCACCTGCCACTTAATATGACAAAGAACAAGTAGTTTAATCTTTACCAGCCCTCTTTATAGGTATTAACAAACTCCACAAATGTCAGGAGTTTTAATAAGTAAAATGAGATGATGTTTTAGAAATACTTGGCAAGTAGAAGGTGCTTAACAAGTGGAACCTATCACTGTGATGTGGTTGAAGGCAGGATGTTCAGCTGCAGGCTCTGAGCAGGATGAGTGGTACCCCGAGCAGATCATCCACCAGTCATCCTTACTCTTGAGAGGATGCTGCACTTTCTCTACAGTGGTCCTGATTAGCCAGGATTCACTATACACTGCTCCTTGGTTTCGTGGTTAACGTGAGGACTTTCTTTTTGTCAAAGGCCTTCCTATCAGTGTCCTAGCATGTTCTGTGATACCCCCATGGTGCATCACATTCGACGCTTTGTCCATGGCCAAGGCTGTGTGCAGATAATCCTGAAGGAGTTGGATTCTCCAGTACCTGGATATCAGCATACAATTCTCACCTATTCCTGGTGCAGAATCTGCAAACAGGTAAGTGTACCCTGTTGCTATAATATATCACATAGTATCTTTTATTTCTGTATTTATATAGTTCTTTTTTGGGGGGGAGGGTGGCCTCTGTTTTTTTGGATTTAGTATTTGTCTTTGGGCTCTTATTTATTTTATCTTCTAGTGCTGTATGTTCCCTTTAATGTTTGTTTCCTAAAGATTCCATTTTAGGATTTATCAGTCATTATATAAAACATAGGGTACCATGCCCAGTAAAATAGATCTTGACAGTTCTCCATTATGTTTGTTTATTCATTCAGTAAATGCTTATTGAGCACCACCTAGGTGCCAGGTACTGTGCTAGGCCCTAGGAAAGAAGGAAGAACAAGGTCAGGCTTCTGTCCTCTAGCAGGGGAGACAGACTTACAGTGATTACAGTATGCTAGAATGCTTGTGTAAGTTTAAATCTATGTCAACATTTCTATCTTAAGACATACAGATGTGAGACCATGTTTAATTGATCTCTGCTGGTTTTCATATACATTCTTGAGGAAAGAACCATGTGTTTTACTTCTTCTGTGTGTTTTTCTAACTCTGCAGAGAATATTTGGTGCCAATATTATGTTTTTAATATATACTTTTTATTCAAATTGTTAACAGTGAGCATATGCCAAATTTAACTTCGTTGTTATCTTAATTGGCTTATTTTGGAGTGTATGTTTGGAAGCACATATGGGAATTATAGATAAAATAATAGTGCAACCCATTTCAGTATCAGAGGTTGAGGAGGGCAAAGTCAAAGGTAGTGCCTTCTTCGGTAGGAACAAAGAGCCATGAGATCATTTCTTGCAATGATTGGTCTTTTTAGACTTGTTCTTCTAGGCCTTTAGTTTGCTGTTAGACAGCTGGCAATATTTTGTTGTAGAAGATGTGAACTTCTGTAGATTGACCAGTGAACTAAATGAATAACTTAATTCGATCTTTATCTTGCATGTTTGGTGTATGCACTTTATTTTAAAACAAAAACTTCTGCCTTTGGGGTTATGTTAGAAAGGAAAAGGTAAACAGTTTTTGTTACACAGAAATGAAAACTTTTAGGTGTCCAAAAAAGTTATATATGACCAAATATTAGTATACTTACTATTAAATTTCTGTAAGCCATGATAATAGAAAAATGGGCAAGGGGTGTGACAAAGCAATTTAATACAAATGGCCAGTAGACATGTGCAAATACATTTTACTCATTAGTAATAATCAAAGAAGTATAAATAAATAAAATAAATGGAATGTGTTTTTATTTAGTTAGTTTTTAAAGAAGTTACATTTCAAAGATTTATAATTCCTGAGATTGGTAAGAAAGTAGGGAAATTGATATTCTCAGATACTGTTGGAGATTGTCTCCCAAAACAGGTGTACTGGTTTACACAATGTGGCAGAAAGTATCAAAGACCATATAAATGTCCATGCCCTTTGACCTACCGATTTCCATTTTCGTTAATTTATTCCAAGGAAATAATAATTATGCATATTTATAAGTGTATATATATATATATACACACATATATATGTATATATATACATACACACACACACACACAACAGGGAAGTTCATCAAAATAGTGAAAAACTTGTAATGTCTTAAATGCACATCAATAGGGATTGGTTAAATAATTCCATATTATGGGATACTCTGCAGCCATTAAAAATCAAATTGTATAAGAATATTCTATGTGGGAAAATACGATATATTGCTAATAAAAAAAAGGTTATGAAGCTAATTATAGGGAATAGTTTTTATTTATAAACATCCCAGCTAAGCATATATGTATTCATGTATAGAAAGAAAGCAAACATACTAGCATATTGATGGTGGTAGTGGGATTACTGGCAAGAGAGTTTTCCCCAGCCATCCCTAACTCCACCCACCTCGAAGCATTTTTTTCTTCTAGTTTTCTATAGTCAGAATATACTAGATTTGTACTAGAGAAGAAAATACATTGTTTCTTAAAAAAGAGATTCTCAATATGTGATTAGATAACAATTTATGCTGAATTTCAGGTAACACCAGTTGTTGCTCTTTCCAATGAGTCCTGGTCCATGTCATTTGCAAAATACCTTGAACTTAGGTTTTATGGGCACCAGTACACCCGTAGAGCCAATGCTGAGCCGTGTGGTCACTCCATCCACCATGATTATCACCAGTATTTCTCCTATAACCAGATGGTGGCATCTTTCAGGTAAGAAGTCTGAGCGACCTTGTCACAATCACATACTCCCTGGAAGGCTTTATAACATTTCCAGTATTACTAGATTGAATTAATTTTTGGTGTGTGTTGTTCCCCATTCCCACTCTTGCAAAGGCAGAGGGCCATACTCTGTGAAGAGCTTTCAGTGTTATTATTTTATTTAATCCTTTAAGAAATATGTATTATTATCACCCTAACTTAGCTTATAGCTGACAGATAGAGCTAGCAAGTCATGCTCCATGATTCCTGCTACTGCAGTTGTTACTCTTAACCATTGTTTTTGCATCTGAGAGCTTATCAGAATTTTTGCTAAGACATTACTTAGCCATAAGGGTAATCGGATATTCTGGATAGAGCTAAAATCACTAGTTCAAAGAATGGGTGTTTACACTTGTTCTTAAATGATTTGAGAAAGCCTTCGGGCTGTGCCTTCAGAATATACCCAGAACATGTCTCACCACCTCCACCACTACCACTCTGGACTGAACCTCTGTTGTCTTTTACTAGATTATTGCAGTAACCTCAGTCAGTTTCCTTTTGGCCTTACCCGCTGCAGCCTGTTCTCAACACAGCAGTCAGAGTGGTCCTATTACATGAAAATCAACTCAGGCCGCTCATGTGCTCTAGAGCCTCCAGTGGGTGTCTGTTTCACCCTGAGTGAAGGCCAGAGTCCATTTACGAGCCTGTGAGCCCCTACATGCTCTGGCTTCTCACCCCCTACTACAGCCCCCCTCGCTCACCGTACTTCAGCCTCACTGGCCTCCTGGCTGGACCTCAGCTATGTCAGGTAGGCTCCTACCTGGGAGCCCTGCACTTCCTCTTCTGTCTCTGAGCTGCCTGCTCCCAGATATCTGCCTACTTTTCCTTATTTCCTGCAGGTCTTTGTTCAGATTTCACCTGCCCTGACTCCCTCTCACTCCTGGCACTCCTTGCTTCCCTGTCCTGCTTTATTTCGCCCTGTAGCACCTACTATCTGGCGTAAGATATGTTTTAAGTATTTGTTTTTGTTTATCGCCCAAGCCTTATTATTCCTGAATCACGAGAGCAAGAATTTTGGCCCTTATTCCATGCTGTATCTCAGCACCGAAAACAACATCTGACACATAATAGGCACAAATAGGTACACAAATAGGAAATACTTGTAATTGAACCCTATTTCCTTTTTTAAGCAAGAGCTATTAACCATGAACCTAGGGCCTAGGTGAGATATAGCATTTACTAGACATCATGAACTTCAGGTGGAAAGGAAACTCACAAAGAATCCTTGGGAACTGAGAAGGTAGTGAATACCTGTGTGTCTAAGCTAATTGTAGGAAGGAGTCCCTCTGCTCATTCATGGAGGTTTATATCCCAGTCATTTGTTTTTAAAGCACATGAGGATGGCCTCGGGGGATAAAAGATGACATCACAATGCAGGGGAAAAATAAAACAAAATCTTTTTAAAACTGGGGAGGGTATTTGTAATGGCTGAAAGTTGCCTTCAGTATTTTTGATTGTTTTAAAAATGCCATTTCATAGAAACTTTATGATCTCTTGCACCTCATAGGACTTAGTTGGCATCTCTACTCAAAATATTAAAATATTTTTCACTTTTCTACTATTGTATTTTTTCCTCTCAGTTATTCTCCCATTCGGCTTCTTGAAGTGTGTGTTCCACTTCCCAAAATATTCATTAAACGTCAGGTCCCACTAAAAGTGGCCCTTCTTCAGGATCTGAAGGACTTCTTTCAAAAGTAAGTTTTATTTTCTTTGGTCATCTGTTTTTGTTTAGTACTGCCTGAAATCTAAACTATTTTAAATATCATGTTTGTTCCTTTAGCTTTCTTCGAAAACAGAAATAACCTGTTTTTCTAATTGTATGTTATATATGCCTGATGTAAAAAAGGAAAAGTGTAGACGGTTCATAAAAGTACTAACAAAGAAGTCAAACGCTCTCAGGCATAACAACTATTAAAATTTTGATATACGTCCTTTTTTGTTCTGCAAAATTGTATGTGATTCTTAATTAGATAAGACCTAGTTAAAGTTTTGTGTGTACATCTTTTTTCTACTTGTGTGAGATTAGACAATTTGATTCTGACTTTTCTAAAGTGTTCAATATTGTTTATGTTTATATTGTTAGAGTTTCACAGGTATATCTTGCTGTGGATGAAAGACTCGCATCTTTGAAAACTGATACATTTAGCAAAACAAGAGAGGAGAAAATGGAAGATATCTTTGCACAAAAAGAGGTAATTCATTTTTCTGACAGAAACCCAAATGTTAGCTGGGAACTTGTTAGAGGTTCCTTTTGGGGTGTGTCTCAGATTGCTGGAGTGGTTTCTGTTCCTCGTAGATGGAAGAAAGCGAGTTCAAGAGCTGGACTGAGAAGATGCAAGCACGGCTCCTGTCTTCCTCCGTGGAGACCCCTCAGCAACTGCAGTCGGTCTTTGAGTCACTCATCGCCAAGAAACAAAGCCTCTGCGAAGTGCTGCAGGCTTGGAATAACAGGTGTGACTTTGCGGTCCGGTGTTTCTTTTACATTATTGCAAAATTTGCTCTGCTATCATGTTTTTGATGTAAATGTCCTTATTAATTTGGATGTTTCCTTTTACTCTCAAGTTGTAGGAGCTTTATTTTTATTGCCACTACCACCCTTCACCTCTTTCATCCTTTAAAGTGTAGGTTGTGAAGTTAAAAAAAACAAAGATGAGAATAGCCTTCATTGCTGTTGCAAATACAGTGTGTGTGCTTAATGAACCTAATTTATCTGTATTAGTATGTCATGGAGTGATTATTGGGTTTTAGGCCATTACTTTCAACTCTATTATTTTGTGTATCTTGTACCTTTATTTAAATATTTATTTGGGGAAATATTTCCCTTTAATGCTTATTGAAAAGTTCAGTTAGATTATTATAGCATTTATTGAGCACTTGGACCATGCTAGGCACTAAGTAAGGCAGTAGATGGACATGCACTCTTTTATTTGATTTTGAGTCCTACAATGTATGTATACTGATTGCATTTTACAGAGGAAACTGTGGCTGTACGAGACTAAGGGATTTGCCCAAGTTATATAGCTGTTAATTGTCAGAGCTCGGCTTTGAGCCCAGGTCTGTTGGTCTTTACCACCCGTATTTTTTACGTTATGTTGTATTGTCTCATTATAACTTGCTATTCTTTTATTACTATAGTCATATCAGTAACAAGTAATTAACTGATTAGAAAGAAAACAAAAATTTAGTCTTAGTTATGTACAGCTTTAAAATCTATTGCATTCGAAATAGGAAAATCTAATTCTTGTGGTTTCAAAGCTATAAGGAGAATATGTGTAAACATTATTCAGGATATTAGAAGGAAAATCATATTCTTCTTTTCTCTTTTCCTTTTTTTCATTAACTATAGGTTGCAGGACCTTTTCCAGCAAGAAAAGGGTAGAAAGCGGCCTTCAGTTCCTCCAAGTCCTGGAAGACTGAGGCAAGGGGAAGAAAGCAAGGTAATGAAATGTAGTTTTGTCTTTGAGCCTATGTATATTGGTATAGATATAATTAATTTCTCTTATGACACTTAGAAGTGGTAGTTTAGGGACTTCCCTGGTGGTGCATTGGTTAAGAATCCACCTGCCAACGCAAGGGACACGGGTTCGATCCCTGGTCCGGGAAGATCCCACATGCCACGGAGCAACTAAGCCCGTGTGCCACAACTACTGAGCCTGTGCTCTAGAGCCCACGAGCCACAACTACTGAAGCCCGCGCACCTAGAGCCCGTGCTCCACAACAAGAGAAGCCACTGCAGTGAGAAGCCCGCGCACCACAATGAAGAGTAGCCCCCGCTCGTTGCAACTAGAAAAGCCCACGTGCAGCAATGAAGACCCAATGCAGCCAAAAAAAAATAAAGTGGTAGCTTAATATATACTTTATTAATAATAGTAGGAGTTTTTAGTTTTGAAGTTATGAGGTTTCTTGGTGATATGACCTGGATTAATTTTTTTTATCTTAGCCTGAAATAAAATACATTATAATTCATTTATTGGAAACATTTATCAAAAGCTACTGTCTACTGGCATCACTGAGGATAGTATCACAGAGGCAGTAAATGCTATAAAGGAGAAGGTGTGGATGTGCTGAGTGTATAATAGAGTCCTAATTTACTTTACTGTGAGTTTTGGGTGTTCTTATCTCTGTGCTTAAGTGAGAAGCTTTTCTTAAGGGGTCTGCACCAGGTTAGTTCTACATGTTGATTTAATTAACCTTTTCTAACTGTATTAGTTTTCTCTTGCTGCACAGCACATTACCCCAAACTTAGTGACCTAAAACATAAATTTATTATCTCACAGTGTGTCAAGACTCTGGCACAGTGTGGCTGGGTTCTCTGCTCACAGAACTGAGATGAAGGTTTTGGCCAGGGCTGTTACCTGAGGCTCAGGATCTTCTTCCAAGCTCATCTAGGTTGTTGGCAGAGTTGAATTCCTAGTGGTTATAGGACTGAGGTCCCCCATTTGTTGCTGGCAGTTGACTAGAGGCGATTCTCAACTCCTAGAGGCTGCCTGATTCCTTGCATGTGGCTCTGTTCATCTTCAAAGCGAACAGCAGTGGATTGAATCCTTTTCATGTTTCAAATCTCTGAATTCTTCTGCTGTGTCTGACCTCTGGACACAGATTTAAAGGACACATGTGATTAGGTCAGGCCTACCTGGTTAATCTCTGTAGTTTAAGGTTAACTGATTTTGGGACCTTACATACGTGGTAAAATCCCTTCACAACAGTATCTGGATTAATGTTTGGTTGAATAACTGTGTGTGTGTATGCCAGTGGGTGGAGTTCTTGGGGGCCATCACAGAATTCTACTTACCATGCTAACCATGAACAGATGAATTAATGTCAGTATATTATAAGGGCTTAATATTCTGTTATCATGAGGGCTTTTGAGAGAATATCTTTTTGTACAAGTGTGTAGTATTTGTAGCAGAGTATTTTCATGGAATGATGGGTTCAAGTGCCTTGGATCTTTGTGTTATTTAGTAACACTGTGTAACTGAATTCCTCCTTTTTGTCTCATGAATAACTGTGTAGGAATCACTTTTCCTTAAAGTTTAGGTGAGAGTAAGAATAAGAATTACTGAAGATGATTTATTAGTATTTGCCAAGTAGTTAAGGACAATTAACGGCTATCACAAACTGCTAGTGGCCTGTTTGCCTACTGATGAAACAGTGAAGCTAGTGGTGTAAGACCTCTAATTATAATATTGAGACATAGAATTGAAAATACAAAATCAGTCAGTAGATGATTATCTTTTTTTTCTTGTGCGATACGCGGGCCTCTCACTGTTGTAGCCTCTCCCGTTACGGAGCACAGGGTCCAGACGCGCAGGCTCAGCGGCCATGGCTCACGGGCCCAGCCACTCCGCGGCACGTGGGATCTTCCCGGACCAGGGCACGAACCCGTGTCCCCTGCATCGGCAGGCAGACCCTCAACCACTGCGCCACCAGGGAAGCCCCGATGATTATCTTTTTGAAAGATCAAAAGTTGATTTGAAAATCTGTAGCACTGCCTTTGTAGTCATTCATTTGATAAATAGTTCTTGAGTGCTTTTAGGCACTGTTCTGAGTGCAAGGAATTCACGTTTGTGAATGAAGGCCATAGTTATTGTCCCTATGGAACGTTTGTCTAATGAGACTGACAATAAACAGATGAACCAATAAACATTTAAAAAACAAATGGAAACAAGGCTATGAAGAAAAAAATTGAAAGAAATGGAGAGTATTGCTAGGGGAGTAGATGATGGTGAGTTATTTTACATAGGGTGCCCAGGGAGGTCTCTCTGGTATGGTGAACAAATCAAAGAACATTTTAAGTAGCAGTCTAAGAAATGACTTTGTAATGAAATTGTACTCAGGGCTGATAGCCATTTAAAATGTATCTTATCTATGGATAATGGGACTTGTGAAAGTCCAGTGGGTAATCAAAGATTACTAGGCTTAATGGATAATCATAAGTAGTTCCTAGATGCTTTAATGGGTCTGTGAGCTATTGTTTAGAACAGTATTCTCAAAGTATGGTTCAAGGATCCTGGGGGTCCAAGACCCTTTCAAGGGCTCCACAAGGTTTCTCTTTTTCTTTTTTAATTAATTAATTAATTAATTTCAAGCTGTGTTGGGTCTTCATTGCTGCGCACCGGCTTTCTCTAGTTGTGGCGAGCAGGGGCTACTCTTTGCTGCAGTGCACGGGCTTCTCATTGCTGTGGCTTCTTGTTGCGGAGCATGGGCTTTGGGCGCACGGGCTTCAGTAGTTGTGGCACGCGGGCTCAGTAGTTGTGGCTCATGGGCTTAGTTGCTCCGCAGCATGTGGGATCTTCCTGGACCAGGGATCGAACCCTTGTCCCCTGCATTGGCAGGAGGATTCTTAACCACTGTGCCACCAGGGAAGCCTTCCCTTTTTCAACTGTATATCTGTGTGAGGCTAGATTTTCTTTATATACTTCTATCATAATAATATAGCTCAACAGGTTAAATGCAGAAGTCGGAGAGGAATTTAACTGTCTTCTATTAAGCTAGGCATTAAAGTAATTGTAAAAGTGTAAAACAATGCCACTCTTAATTTTTTTTAAAAAAATATTTTTAATTAAAATGTTTTTTATGTTAATATGTAATGGGTTTATTATTGTTATTTTTAAATAAATTAATAAATGTACGTTCTATAACTTTTTCAGTTTTGATTTTCTAATAAGGAAAAATTGGAAGATATAACCCACATAAACAAAAGCTATCTGAGTGTCTTAATGATTCTTAAGAGGTTGAAAGGGTCTTGAGGACAAAATGGTTAAGATTCACTGGGTTAAAAAAATTTTTTTTTTAATTTAAAATTTTAAATTTAATGTTTCCTTAAGAATAAAGTATTTTGTTCTCTACAGATAAGTGCAATGGATGCATCTCCACGGAATGCTTCTCCAGGACTTCAAAATGGGGAAAAAGGTTGGTCCTTGAGTCTGGTGATCACCTGTCATTGAATTTAAGACATTTCTTAGTCTATAAGTTATTTTTAACTACTAAATATTGAGAATTTTTTTCTGATGCAATTGGACATAGACTTTTTTTTCCTTCCTGTAAAACGTTTGTAGCACTCTAAGTTTAAGATTATCATAAAGTACGTTGCATAAGATAAGTTAGGATATAGAAATACATGATAAATAGAGAAGATTGCTTTTAGGGAAAGAACAAAAAGACAAAAGGAAACTGAATTTCTGTCTGGATTGTTATAAAGTCAACTGCCAGGTTTCATGGAAAAAAAACTTATAAAGTTTAATTTATATTTTTGTATCACTAAAATCCTTTCCAGACTTAATTTTTCCTCAGTATTTCGTAGAGTAACTTTTCTAGGTGCTATCCTAGAAAATTGGTAGGGAAATTTACTTAGACTATCTTTGTAGAACAAGAGCTCAACTCAGAATTCTTGGCATTTTTCTATCATAAGTAAGTGAATTTCCCCCCTGAGAATAAGCATGTGATTTTTTCCCCCCAGTAGTGTCATAATTGCATTCTCTATTAAATTGAATGAACTAATATTTAGGTAGGCATTATGGTCTAGTGCAAAGAATATGGCATAGGAGCCAGAAATAGTTACCAGTCACAGTGCTGTCACTAAGATCTGATTGGGTTCAAGTCATATAACCTGTCTGGATTTTTGTATCCATTTCTAAAATACGCACTGAAATGGCCTATGTAACTTTTAAGAAGCTAAAATTCTTTGGTTTATGAAGTAGAAATAGGAGTTGGCATTTTAAAAACATTGCTGTTAGATAGAAATGGACATAATGTTTTAAAGTGACTCATTTGCACTCTGTTTTTCTTTAGAGGACCGCTTCTTAGCTACCCTGTCCAGTCAGAGCTCCACCAGTTCCCCCCACCTCCAGCTGCCCACTCCTCCCGAAGGCGTGCCTGAGCAGGCCGTGGGAGGGCCCCCAGAACTTGATACCACCAGCAGTTCCGAAGGTACAGGTCAAGTCACTTTTACTGCACTTCGTCCAGTAGAGACAAACACTCTGAGTGCTGTGACACAATTCTTTCTTAGCCCTTTAGGATTTAAAGTTTTTACTATTGAAAGGGCTCTTTCAGATGTAGCTTTTTACCATATCCCTTCTTCAGTTGCACTGCTTGACATGTAAATATCTCAGTAACAAAATGTTATTTCAGCTTCATCTACTTTCTGGGGATATTACTTGCTTAAGTCTCATTAAAGCCCATGATTTTTGCCTTGTAAGAAGGAAAGAGAAATTGCAGCCTTTGTCTAACAACAAATATTTGTTTCACTAATAGCAAATTTATACCTTTTTTCTTTCTTTCCTTGCTTTCTGTTTAAGCACCAACTACTTAATTGTAGCGTAAACTTTAAAAATATCTTTTAAATTGCAATTAAACTCAGATGTAATAGCCACAGTGTGCATAACTGATTTGAAGTGGCAACAGGAACAGCTGTGACTGAGTTCATGCATGCTCGGCCAGTAATTATGTCATGGCTGCCGCCTGGCCCTGTGATGATAAGAGGCCATCGGTTGCAGGATGATCTCAACTTCAAACATGTTGAAATGTAAAAAAAAAAAAAAAAACAAGCCACTTGGGGTCAGTGCTATGTATGCTTTACTATTGCTTCCTGTTTGATAGTCATTATTCCTAGATCAAAAATTTTACACCCTAATTGGTAATTATGGTGTGCACATGTCTGTGTTCCAAAGAGGAAATGAAATATAGTTGATGCTTTATACTTTCTTTTACTCTTTCTGAATATTAACGTATAAGTAGAATATTTTTCATTCTAGATGTATTTGATGGACATTTGCTGGGATCCGCAGACAGCCAGGTGAAGGAAAAATCAACCATGAAAGCCATCTTTGCAAATTTGCTTCCAGGAAACAGCTATAACCCTATTCCGTTTCCTTTGTAAGTATTATAAAAGCCAGTGGCTGTTGGGTGGTTTTCTTTTTACTTCATTTAAAAAATCTCTCGATAGATATACTCTCTACATATTTAAATATGTTTATTTAACTGCATATATGTATTTCTCAATCCAAAATTATACTTCATCATAGTAAAAAAGATGTCTTTTGGTATAATATAATTTGTAGAACATGTAATCATTATATAGTAAATGAGTGGATTAAAAAAGCATTAACTAATATTACTTAATGCTTAAGAGTACTGATTCTGAAAAGAATTGCTTATATATATATATTATTAAGATATACTGCTACATCCATTGATCTCATAAAAACATATTGCTGATTGTATATGAGGATATTACTGACCCAGTAATTTACTGGGACGTGATGCTTTTTTAATAGTGATGATGAATTGCAATGGCTATACAAGTTTTCGTGTGATTTTGTTTGTACTGGACTTACTCAGAGTGGGGAAAAACATAGGGCTGGCTTTCTACACTGCCAGTGTGGAAAGCTTTGTTTGGAGTGATGATTCCAGAACTCTCTCATTTGAAAAAGAATTCTGATAATTTTCAGTTGTCTTCAAAAACTTTCTGGTGATGTATTTTCCTTGGCTGTTTGTTCAAGTTCTGCATACATTTTGGCTTAATTATATTCTTGTAATTGTGCATTATTTAGTTAACTTAAAATTGTCCTGAGATTTACTTGTAGTAGTGCTAATGGTTTGTATATGTGATTTTCTGCTAGTTTTGTTCTGATTTATGTATTTAAAAATTTTGAACAGTGATCCAGATAAACACTACTTAATGTATGAACATGAACGAGTGCCCATTGCAGTCTGTGAGAAGGAGCCCAGCTCCATCATTGCTTTTGCTCTCAGGTATTATTCATGGGGCTTTTTCACCTATGGTTGTATCTTTATATTTTATGTGTATTTATTAATCGCTGTATTTTGAGTTCTGTTACATAGAGTAGAGCAAAATATAAGTAAATGTAAGATATTAAATATAAGTAAAAGAATGTATTCTTTGGATGTGACAGCTTATTCTTTTTGTATCTGATAATGTACGCTTTACCCAAATAATAACAGGATGATTCTTAAGCTCCTAATAATTAAATTAACTAGGCAATTATTTACTAATCCTTAATATCCTTTAACCATTCTCTGTATTATAATATGTATCCATTGTATCCATCCTTTCCTTTGCTTTATTTATTGACATAATACTTGGAACATATCTGCCTTATATCATCTGAATGTCTTTTTTGTATTCTTCATTCATTTCCTTCCTGCTTCCCACACATAGCAGGTAAAGTTTCCTTACTTAGAGTAATGCTGTTCCTATGCCTTAACCCATTTACATGCCCACAGTTATCATGTGTCTTAAAGAAGGACCCCTCTTTAAAAATATTTATATATCATGTCTAAAAGAATAAAGCTTTTTAATCTTAATGGTATCTTGGTAGTGGTAGAACCTAGTTTAAGTAGAATCTAAGATGTTTAATAAAAATTTTTTTCCTCTTGGAAGACATTGAAATTAAAATTTTATTTTTAATATTGGTTACAAGTTGTCCATTTATCAACAAATATTTGAATGTCTGCAATGTGTGGTATACTAGGTACTGGGTATACAGGGGTAAACAAGATAGATTTATAGGCTTCAGCATTTATGTAGTTTAGAGTTACTATTTGGATAATGAAGAATTTTTTTCCTTTAGAAGATTCCATATGATAAATTTTTTATCTTTGCCTTTTGACGTTTATGAAGATAGTATTTGCTTCTCCTTTTATTGGTTAGACATACTACATTAATAGATAAGAAAGGCAAGAAAGTCAACCAAGAAAAACATGTATTTTGTACTATGAGGAAGCAAGTTTTCTAGCTGAGGTCACCTTTTTCTAATGTCTTGGAAAAATAATACATGCTAAGATGCTTCCCTTGTTCCCTAACATCTGATTTATCTAAATCAGTGCTTCCAGACTGCTAGTCCAAGAGTTGGATGTTTTTGGCCAAGGCAAACTAAAAAAATATGCTTTTTCTTAAAGTTCAATACCTTTAAGTTGAAAAGTACTCTAAGTTCCTTTCCTCTCTATTATACTAAACAGTGAAGTTTCATGCTCTTCAGTTAGCTGTTCAACCCCTGAAGGCATTTGATCTAAATGTTAGTGTGGAGGCCTTGACAATCATATTTAGGATATTGAGCCTGGTTGGTGTGTTGGGTCATACTTTGTATTATTTTTTGTGAAGACATTGACCTTCTTCATGAAGCTTGTACTTGATAACTTTTGTTAGTTAACTTGTGTTTGTTTAATTATGGATGCTTACAATGATTGTGTTTCTTCAGTGCAAAGCTTATTCTAAAGCATATGATTTACTTTAAAAGAAGACCATAATGTTTAACATTTTTCAACCTATTTCTACCCTAAGTTGTAAAGAATACCGGAATGCCTTAGAGGAATTGTCCAAAGTGACTCTGCGGAACAGTGCTGAAGAAGGGCTTTCAACAAACAGGTGATCTGCGATTGATTAAAATCTATTTTCATTGAGCTACGTCATCATTTTCTAGGTGCTCCTACTCCAATTTTATTTTAGCTTATTGTCAATATAAAAGTTTCTAGAATATAGTCAGTGGCACTCATCCTTTAGCCCAATAGTTGACAGAACAAAATTCAGGTATAGCAAAAGACCTTAAGAAGTCTCTTAGGATACAGTTTTCTGATAATTTGTCATAGAAGTTCATTGTGTATTGCAGATTTAAACTTTTAACATTTTAAGTTCTCTATTGTTTTCATTTTAAAAATAATAACTCTGAAATTAGTAAACTACTGCTTGATTTTGTAATTTAAAGTATTTATGAATTTTCCATAATAATTAAAGATCTTAACAGTTAAAAAATAAAACAGCCCCCCACCAAACCAGTTCTTTAAGTGTGTTCAGTATTTTAGACATTTGAGACAGAAATTGTCGTCATTGTTGGACTTATGGATGCTAATATAGCTCTGATAGACTTGTGAAAAATATTATAAGAGCCTATATACTTTCATATATTTTTCCATACGCTTTTATAGCTTTATCATTTTGCTTTTTCTTAAGCCCAGTAGACATTTCAAGCCTTCTTCTTCCATGCTAACCTGTGTTTATATAAATTATGAATCAGATTTCTGATATTGTGGGTGGGGTTAGGTGGGGGGTAGATTAATACAGGAATTAGAGTACTTGCTATTTTGTGTCTGAATCATATAAAACCAACTTTCCTTTTGTTTTTCATTTTAGTACTTTAGACAGCAGACCAAAGAGTAGCAGCCCTATTAGATTACCTGAGATCAGTGGAGGACAGACAAACCGTACAGCAGAAGTAGAACCACAACCAAGTAAGATTACAAATGGAGAAGTAATTCCTAGTTTTGTTTGTAATTGTGGTTTGAAGAAGAAAACACATTAAATAAGAAATGCCATCTGGCAAGGATATATTACTTCTGGTCTTTGAAATACAGTATGGATGTAAAATTTTTTGTATATCTTCTTTTGTACATATTTCACTTTTCTTTGACTCTTACCTTAAGTTAATTGAGTTTGAAACTCCTAGAAACTCATAGGTCTATGCAAAAATCTGCCTTCCTGGCTAGGGCTTTCAGTTTAAAGCATATAACTGAAGAAATATAACAGCAGTTTTTGCTTGTTTTTGCAGCATTGTTGGCATTGTGAAAAGAACTTTTCATGTATTGTCTCCTTTAATTCCCATAATAACCCCATAAGAGTTATTTGACATATCTCCATTTTTCAGAAAGTAAGTTAAGACTTAGATAATGCAATTTGCTGAAGGTTACACAAGTAATGGGGAGCTGGGATTTGAACTTGGATCTCTCTGACTTTGTCAGTCAGGAATATTCACTACGAGTAGCAGAAAACTCAAGTGACTATTGGGTCTTGAATGACAGTTTATTTTTCTAAGATAGCAACTGCAGGTAGACAGTTGCTAGCATTGGTTCAGCTACTCAGCATTGTAATGACAACATAGGGGTAGTTTCTCTTTGATTCTCTTGTTTTACTCATGGTGAAAAATGTCCCACTTAATGTCTGCATTTGAGGCAGAAGGAAGGGAGGTACAAGCTGCAACTGTTCTCTTTTATTGGGAAATTCCCTTCCCCCTTCAATCTCATTGGTTAGAAGTGAGTCTCATGGCCACCCTTTCCTGCAAAGGAGACTTATAAAGTGGTAAGCAGCATTGTCCTGGTTGGCTTACATAAATCATGATTCATTTCCTGGGACTCTACACATTGCTGCCTCAAACAAAATTGGAGTTCTGTTAGCAAGGAACAAGGTGGGATTGGATATTAAGGATATTAAGGCCATAATGGTGTCTGCTGCCCTAAGTAAGCACTTCATGATTGACATTTGATGTGGGTTTTGTTAATGGTAAATGTACAAGATTAGGATCATATGTATTAGTGATATGATGAAGCTCAAAACTAAGAATAAAAGTATAGAGCAAGCTTTAGTGATAGTTTTGGTCATCCTGTACTACTTATTTTTGAAAAATGCTAAAACTAAAATTGTATATTTTGCTCTGTTGAAGTGTAGGAAGACAGATGATATAAAAACCTTTAACTTTGACGCATTGTAGCTTGGAATACTGTTTTGTATTAGTTTAATTAAGTATACTGTGATACTGTAAGAACCCAGCCTTAATCTTGTTGCTTAAGATATTCTGACAGCCTTGGAAAGATATTTTTAAAAGGCTTTCTATATAATTTCTCACATTTTGATATATAGCTATCTGAACATTGCTCTTCTTTCATGTTTCTGATAATAAGAGTGCTTGACTGCCCCCCTAAAGATCCCATAAAACATGTGGAATAATAATCTGTGTAAATAAGACTATCAGTGTTACTCATATTTATTACTCTCATATAATGGTTACTGCTAACAAAGGATGAGTTGAAAATTTTTATTTTTCTACTTGCAGTGACCTGTACTTAATATGTTACCTCTTATTTTTAGCCAAAAAGGCTTCTGGAATGTTGTCCTTCTTCCGAGGGACAGCAGGGAAAAGCCCTGATCTCTCTTCCCAGAAGAGAGAGACCTTACGTGGAGCAGATAGTGCTTACTACCAGGTTGGGCAGACGGGCAAGGAGGGAACGGAGAATCAAGGCATTGAGCCTCAAGGTGTGTTAAAGGAGACCAAATGTGCTTATTCTAGGTTTCGATTTACTTATTTCAGTTGGTTATGTTCCTTATAGCTTGAAGTAGATGCTTCTGTTGCTGAGACCAGGGCATTCCCTCTCTTCTCACACCTTGGTGGGGGTAGAGTGGGAAAAGCATGGTGCTTGGAGGATCCAACTGGTTTCAGATGTCATTGCTATCACTTACTGTGTGGTGGAATTAGAAATCCTTACTTTCTGTACTCGTAAACTGGAAAAGCAGTGTCTTCCAAGGTTTACTGGGTTTACTGAGGACTAAGGTTTACTGAGGACTAAGTGACATTATACATGTAAAACATCTGTCTCACTATGTAGCTCACAGTATATATTCAAATGTTTTCATCCCACTACCCCCTCAGACGTTTCCTTTCTTTTCCAGTCTCTGTAAGGTGGAAGCTGTTGATACCCACCTTCATTTGGATATTTAAAAAATATATCTACCTGATTGTGTTTGAATACAGGGTTATTAGACCAGGAGTTGGCAAACTATGCTGACCTGTCTTTGTTAATAAAGTTTTGTTGGAACACAGGCACACCCTTTCATTTACTTACTGTCTGGCTGGTTTTGCATTATATTGGCAAGTTGAGTAGTTGCAACTGAGTAAAATACTTACCATCTGGCCCTTTACAGGAATAGTTTGGCAACCCCTGGGTTAGATCATGAATTATTAGTTTAAAAAATAGGAACTGCATGGTAAGTTTTCATCAGTAATTAAGATATGCGTTAAGTATTCTATAGGCTGCTATTGGGCTGTGATCCTTGGAAGGCATTGGTGCTTTGAAAAAATAATTTTGAAATGTGAAACTTAGTGGATGACTTGTTCTTCTAGATATTAAAATGTATCACAACTCTGCAATAATTAGAGTGGATCTGGCAGTAGGTTTGCCAGACAAATCAGTCAAATAAAAAAAATAGCTCTGAAGTAGACACTAGTATATTTTCTATGTTGTACATATATCTTAGTATATGATAAAGAAAGCATCTCAGACTATTGGGGAAGCATTATTCCATACACAGGGAAAATTGGTCATAAACTCTGATAAAGAAGCCACAGAAAGTCGTGATGTTAGAGCCGAGTTATTTTATTGCTATCATAGAGATTACTTAACTATAAGAAAAATTATTCTTCAATCTGAATTCTCTGATTTTAATCTAAAAATTGATCTTTCAAAAGGTACATAGATTTTTATTGTAATTTACACAGTTAATTGTATACATGATGCTTGCTTGAGAGTGACTTGACTAGGATAACATGAATTGACTTGTTTTTAGTATTATATCAGGGGAAAAAGAACAGACAAAATGACCTGATAACTATCTAAAACTTTGGCTTTACTAATGACGTTAAATCTTTTAGATGAAGTAGATGGAGGAGATACACAGAAGAAACAACTCACAAATCCTCATGTGGAGCTCCGTAAGTATGAGATAAATACCTTTGGTTTGGGGACCAGGACTATAATTGAGCAAACTCCATTATTTGAAGCTTCTAGCTTCTCACTAGATAAATATTCTACTTCTTGAAATGAATATTAAGTCTGTGTACTGATGAACATTTGTTTAGTCTAAATTTAGTTTATAAAATATACATTATTTAATTTAGAAGGAAATTTATAAATTTAAAATTATAATTTAATTTATAAATTATAATTTAATGCAATGTCTGATGTTTAAATAATTACTGTTTGTGTAATCTAGAGCCACAGAGCCTTAGTAAGGCATCTAGAATTGTGTGTGTACATGTGAGTGCCAAAAATTTATTATCCAGCATTATAACACTATAGAAAAATTTAAGATGTATAAGTACAATGATGAAAATACAGTGACCAGCATAAAATTAGAAATGGGTCTTATTTTCTGTTTGATTTTTCTAGAAATATGAAGGGTGGTCATAAGATGCTCTTTAATCCTTCCTGAAGATAACTTTAACTGAATTGTGATAAACAGGGATGTAGTAGACTTAATGTGAAAAATGCTATCGTGGAGAAACTTAAATGATTGCATTTGGTAGGGGTGGGGAGTGAGCAAGAAGGAAAAGGAAAAGGTATTTCTGATCCAGAGGAGCTTTTTTTTAAAAAAACACTTCTGTTTATAGAATTTTCCGATGCCAACGCCAAGTTTTACTGTCGTCTCTACTATGCGGGAGAGTTTCATAAGATGCGAGAAGTGATTCTGGGCAGCAGCGAAGAAGATTTTATTCGTTCCCTTTCTCACTCTTCTCCGTGGCAGGCCCGAGGAGGCAAATCAGGAGCTGCCTTTTACGCGACTGAAGGTAAGTCTTTTTAATCATTTACTAATTAAGCAGTATCCATCTTTTTCCCTCGGATAATTTATGAATCCCTTGAACTGAGGTAATACGATACTGTCTTTTTGCAAACATGTTTTTCTTTTTATGCTTGAGAGGATGAAAGAAGCATATTTAAAAGAATATATGGTGTACGGTGTGTAATGAGAGACAAATATTGATCAAATCCTTATTAAATTCTTTCTAGTCCTGAGTTTTCCAAATGTAAATAATAACAGAGAACTTCTAGAAGACTCAAAAGGTACCTCAGAGCTCATGAGAGAAAGATAAAAATAGAAACATTTGACCTGAAAACCAGAAGGCCAAGTTCTTAACCTACAAAGTTTTACAGAAGATCATGAGCATTTTTATTTCACATTCCATTTTCCATACTCACTGAAAGCGAAATTATTTGAGAAAATGCATCAGGAAAGACGTGCTAGATAAGAACTTTCATAACTGTTACTTATTGGATTGTTAACAAAGGAATTTATAACATTTTACTTGGTAGTTAAAAAAAAATAGATCATTTAGCTATGACTTCAGGTGTGGTACTGTCGAAAGTAGAGGTTTCTTGACTATATAAATCCTCAGAAGCCCTTCCAAACCTTCAATTACTTGAGAACTGTGTTCTGGTCAAAATCTTCTCAGTGGTGTCAGAAAATATCCCTTAAAAATGTGAAGCAAACAGATCATTTGGGATTTTTAGAATGATTTATTTTGGAATACCTCAGTAAATATTGCAATTGAATAAACATGAAATTTTTGCCTTTTAGATGATAGATTCATTTTGAAGCAAATGCCTCGTCTGGAAGTCCAGTCTTTCCTTGACTTTGCACCACACTACTTCAATTATATTACAAATGCCGTTCAACAAAAGGTAGAAACCCAAACCTTGATCTGTAAGTCTACTGGGCTTTTTCACATCCTGAGAGTCCTAATGGCAGTTTTCTCCGTGGTAATATGTGAACAGAACATGACTAGATCTCTGCTGTGCTATTGAGGTGTGGTAGAATGCAGGGATTTCAAACTCTTTTTCCTACATATATAGAGAGAGATTACCCACTTGTCATGAAGCAGTGAGCCTCCCGTGAGTATGAAAGAGTCACATAGATTTTTTTTCCATTTATGGGTTTATTGCCTGTTATTGGAGGAATTATGTCATAATAAAATTTGTGAGTTTGAGAAATTGAGAACGATTACCCCTTGGGAGAATGTTAAAGATCTAATAATTTTGTTGGCATTGCTGCTTTACTTCATAGATTCAAAGGTTTGAGTTTGTTTTAAGGTCCTCTGACTGATCATATTAATAGAAAATCATGTTTGGGTAATACATGAATAATCCAGATATTGGTATTAAATTATAAATAATCCTTTTGAAAAATTGAAGTATAGTTGATTTACAATATTAGTTTCAAGTGTACAGCATAGTGATTTGGTATTTTTGCAGATTATACTTCATTGTAAGTTGTTACAAGATAATGGCTATAATTCCCTGTGTATATAATATATCCTTATTGCTTATCTGTTTGATACAGAGTAGTTTATTAATCTCATATAAAAAATTTGTCCCTCCCCCATTCCCTTTCCCTTTTGGTAACCACAAGCTTGTTTTCTATATCTAAGTCTGTTTCTGTTTTGCATGTACATTCATTTGTATTACTTTTAGATTCCACATATAAGTGATGTCATACAGTATTTATCTTTCACTGACTTATTTCACTAAGCATAATATTCATACATAGTCCTTTTTGATAAGAGTTTACTTTTTTCTTGATTAGAGGCCCACTGCATTGGCCAAGATTCTTGGAGTTTACAGAATTGGTTATAAGAATTCCCAGAACAACACTGAGAAGAAGCTGGATCTCCTTGTCATGGAAAATCTTTTCTATGGGAGAAAGATGGCACAGGTAAGGATACTGGACTATGCAAAGCATTTAGCTAGCATTTACCCTTTGTATGTCTGCTTCCTGAACATAATGAGTCAGAGAGTAACATGATATTTGAGAGTAAATATTAAACTTTGGTTACTAGGCAAAATTTAACTTTTGAGTTATTGAACCCTGTAGGAAAGAATAAAGAGGAATATTGTGGACTGGTCCTAAAATTTAACATATCCAACATCCTAGAAACACAGAATTATAGAAAAAGAAGGCAGATGCAACGTAACAGTTTTAAAGATGAAGAAACTGAGGCTCAGAGACATTGAGTACTTTATCAAAGTCACACAGCTATGCCTAGAACTCAGGTTGGTCTAGATTCTAGAACAGTACTCTTCAGTGTGCTGGTCCTTGAACTGTTTCCAGTCCGTGGTGAGATAAGAGCTTGTACTAATCAATAGAATGTAATTTAATGCACTGCTTTCTTCATCGAGAATGTCTTGCTATGGCAGAAGCATCTGCTGTACTAAATTGTGGGTTTAATGATGTAATTGATTTACATTCTGGCACTAGCCTCTCTGTCATCATGAACCAGGAAAGCCTGTCTAGCAGTGGTCTGTTGAATAACACTTCAGGTCGCACTGGTCTAGTACCCAGGTCCCTGACCTTTGAGTGCGTTGCTTTTCCTAATGCCCAGAAATTCCTAGAGATATGCTGTTGCTTCTACATTTTCCTAAGTAATTGCACAGTTTTGGTATCAGTACTTAAAAGTTTCCTCTGAATGTTTGCATCTGTTTTTTAAACTACTTTATGATTCAACAATATATTTTTGGAGTTACTTGTTAATGTTTCTTAGAGTTGATTAAATGGGTCAGTATATTTCTGAAATATTTCAATAAATGAGTACCTAGCTATTAATTTCATGATACAATTACATCACCATGTGTTTTATGTATTATACAATTACAATGTATGCATTTAGTGACATATAAGTTATTAGGTTTTAAAATTAAATTTTAAAGTGTTTATAACTGTAGTGGCTACAAGGAAGCTTTCTGCCTTTTTAATTTAATTAACCATTTGTAACAGCTCACACATAAATGACAGAGAGTTTTCTTTCTGCTAGGTTTTTGATTTGAAGGGTTCACTTAGGAATCGAAATGTAAAAACCGATACCGGGAAAGAGAGTTGTGATGTAGTCCTGCTGGATGAAAATCTCTTAAAAATGGTTCGAGACAACCCTCTGTATATCCGTTCTCATTCCAAAGCTGTGCTGAGAGCCTCAATCCGTAGCGACTCCCACTTCCTTTCTAGCCACCTCATTATAGATTATTCTTTGCTGGTTGGGCGAGATGATACCAGCAATGAGCTGGTAGTTGGAATTATAGGTAAGTTGATGAGCATGCCTTATGTATAGTTCATGATTTAAGCCAGAGTAAAATTTGAAGACTATCTGGTGTAGTAATAGCTTATTGAATAATTTCACAAACTTTCATTTGAAATTTTAAAAATAATAGTTTTTCTGTTCTGGTACCTTTTATTCAGGTTCCTCATTTCCATTTTCATTATTTTTACCAAAAATATCTGTATTCAAAAGTCACTTGAAGATGAAGCCCTATGAGGTTGTTATGAGGATTAAATGAATTAATATGGTAAAAACCCTTAGGACAGTCCATGGCATATTGTCCGTACCTGCAGTATTGCCAGCACTCAATAGCTATTGTAGAAGTAATAGTAATGGTAATTGCGGTTGTCATCTGCTTATATTTATTAAGAGAACCTTTACTGCTAATCTCGCCCCCTGCAACAGATTATATCCGAACATTTACATGGGACAAAAAGCTTGAGATGGTTGTGAAATCAACAGGAATTTTAGGAGGACAAGGTGAGCAGAATTTTTGTTCTGTTTACTCTTTAAACTGTTCTCATTATCTTCCTCATCAGTTAACATATACTAAATGGATACTTTAAAAAAAATTCTAAAACATAAGTGGTTATCTTTGATTTTATCATCATTTCCAAGGTGATCAAATAATAAGGGGAATTGTTTAGGTGGGGAAATATGGGGTTTTAAATTTGTGTTAAGATGCCAGAGGTTCTCAAAATGGTAAGTTAAAAAGGCCAGAAGTTCTGAACAGGAGGTTGTCCTGAATTAACACTTGAAATCCTCTAAGTTCTCTGAGAGCTGCCAGCGCCATTTGTGCTTTTAGACTTCTCTCATCTCTAAGCAAGAGCGTCTTTTAAAATAAAAAAAAAAACCTCCTACCAAGAAGGACCTGTCCCTTGTCATGTGGCACAGTGAACACCCTCCCTCCTTTCTGAGCCCGCCGTGGTGTGTTTGCTTACAGACCATGGCATTTTATGTCTGTTGACATGAAAGAACATAGCCGTTGAAGTCAGTTGTCTTATCAATTATGTAACGGCTTCCTTTTCCCTCTTCGCTTTCATAATCCTAGGTAAAATGCCGACTGTGGTCTCTCCAGAGTTGTATAGGACCAGATTTTGTGAAGCAATGGACAAGTATTTCCTGATGGTACCAGACCACTGGACAGGCTTGGGTCTGAACTGCTGAAACAAAGCACATATTTTGAAATGGACCAGGAAGGAAAGGGGCCTGGAACCAAGGACCAAAAATAAGCTACATGTTTTATTCCTTCATCACATTCACCATTGTATGCAAAGCCCTTTCAGTTCTGCGGCTGTGGAGGCCATCTGTAGCCTGAAGGGTTAAAACTCTGTGGATTTGCACTTTGGTTTTTGAAACCTACAAATGAGCTATCCGTAGGCTGGGACGTTGCATGAACATTTTGTTCACTTAAGCTGAAATCTAGGCACATTTCAAAGGGCTGAGGACAAATGTATGGTTAGAGATGAGATACGGTGAAAAAATCGGTTGTCATATTGGCTAACAATCCTGTTGAGAAAACAGTGTCTCATAGATTATGACTCTCCTGGCATCATATTGGACAGATTCTTTACCTAGAAAGCATTTGTAGAGCTGGTGAATTTGTTTTGTGTTTCTTATGTAACAATTTAATGTTACCTCTTATCAGAATTTCTGAAACCTTAAAAAAATTCTGAATTATTTTATTAATGGCCAGTTAAACAGATTGATACAATCTCTTCTTGTTTTGCTGAGGAATTTGACTTAAATTGAGAATCGTGTCATGTTCTGTATCTTTCCCTGTTTTCAAGTGTGTTTGATATTTTTCAAGTTCTGTCTCTACTTGTCTGTGGGTGACAGGAGGCTACAGCCATTAACTTTAAGCCTTTTCCTGGAGCTGTTTTTTTAAGCTTATTTACAGCTTTTGAGCAAGTAATATGCTGAACTGCACTTGTCTACACATGCTCATACTCTAGGTTTTTCTCCCACTTTCAGGGAAACATTAGTAAATTAGTCTACGGTGACTAAATCCCCAAAGGGATAATTATTAATAAAGGTTTTTTTTTTAATATAAAAAATAAATTAGGCCTGATCCAGTAAATTGGGTGAGGGAAGCACTTGCTTTATTTTTTATAAAGGTAAAGTATCCTTTTCAATATAACTAGCAATTTATGTGGCATCTGTAAAATTAAGAAGTTTCCAGTGTGGACATCCCTGTTTTCTAACTTTCTGTACCAGTTTCTAGGCCAGTTCTGACTACTGAGAAATGTTAACAGTTAAGATATTCTTAGTGAGAAACTTATTGTTTACTAGAGTTTTTGTTTATTTAAAAAGTGATCAGAAGTATACTAAACTGTCTTTGAGGAAATAACACAACCCCGAATATTTTCTCTTGGTTTCTTTCCCGTAATAAGGATTATTATTACAGATAATACCCCAAATAAGGATAATTTGGGGTTTGTAAAATTTTAAGGGTTCCACTCTTTTCAGGCTTCCTATAGTAGCACGTTTCTATTGCACCTTTCACATAATAAGAAAAAAATCTGGTTACATTCCAATTACAGAGACTTAAGTATGTAAAATAGGAACATTTTGGAAAGTTTGCTCGAGAAAACAAAAGCATTAGTTTGGTGTTTGGTGCTTATTAGAAACATGATTTGTTCTGTACTAGAAACAAACTGACCAAGGACTTACTACTGATCTGATGATAAGCACTTTTTTCTTTTTTAACATGTGATGTGCCTTTTGAAAACGTACAAAACAATGACGATTTTAGTTTTGATATCAAAGGCCAGTAAAGGAGTTGTACAGGGCTGAAAGATGTGGAACATTATTCACTTCTCATGTGTCAGGAACATGGATTTTGCATCTCATATTGAATGCAAACATATTTTGCATCTGTTTATTTTTTCTGTCAGGAGGCTTGGGGTTATTTATCCTGTCCATTTCCCTCACCCCAGTCAGGAGCACTTCCAGGGGCAGGGGTCTTCCCGCAGCTGTAATCACGTTGTTTCTTTGTTTCAGTCTCAGTACCACGTGTATAGCTTGAATGCTCCATTGGAATAGCTCTTGACAATAATGTGTCATGTTGATTTTATTTTCCTTGCCCATGACTTGAAGAACCGATTTTTTTTTAAAGTACTGCTGCTGCTTAGGTAATTTTGTGGCTAAAAAAAATTCCAATATGATATAATCTGAAACAATACTTGTTGCCTTGCAAGGGTGATCTGTCCTTTTAAAACTGTCTTAATGGAGGGGAAATATAAAATTTAATTTGTTTTGAGTGGTAGAACTATATACCCGGCCTCTTGCTGCTCTTGTTTAGGCCACTACCAGATACATAAGGCTTTTCAAATACTGTGTACTCAGTGTCAGGCACTGAATGGCTGTTTACCTCTCTTGAATTCCCCATTGAGGCCTGGAGAACCTTGATGGTGATAAGTTAAGAACAAGGAAGAAATCTTAATACTTTCTTCTTTAGAATAAAAAAATGAATTCTGAGAATAATTGATAGCACAAGAAAGCTATGTGAACATGTTGCATTGTATAAAAATCTTATTTATAAATGTGAAGTGTTTTGATGCCATCAAAACTTTATTTAAAAATAAAAAAGATTCACTTTTTTCTTACCCAAGCCTAAGAAAAATAAGGGGAATAAGCTGTTGCAAGCCCTTTTGTAGTCTATTGAATATTTTAAATTTATAGATATTCAAATTTTCCTACAGAATGTCCTACTTATAATTTTTTCCTTGATCCAGCAGTGAGTGGTTTTCTAGCTTTGGCCTTTATTGGGTATTGTAAATAGTAGGGTTGTATTGTTTTTTGTGGCATCAGCTTCTCCTTGGCTTTTTACCCATTAGTGTCGTGGGCTTGTATAAAACTGCTGAGGAAAATAATCTACCTGTATAGAAAGTTTGCTTAGCTGGCGGAGTGAAAACCCTTGCAAATGAGCCTGGTGGTGAAACAGATCAGGCCATTCATTATTCCTCAAGTGTTAACGTACTGACATAAGCAGTATTCAAACCATCTAGTGCAATGCCTTTTTTGTTTGTTTTTGTAACACGGGTGCAGTTGTATTATAGAAAAATAAAAATTACAATCATGAGCAGTTTTATTAATGCTGCTCTGCTTGTTTTGTAAGAAATGTATATTACGTCTTTGACAGGTTTAATTTTAACTAGAGAAATGACATTGTAAATCAAAATAGCCTCTTTTAATTTAATATGAAAAATTCAATTAACAATATTGAAAATACTTAATGTATTATATTGTATATATTTCTCTACTTTGGTTCCAGCTGTTTTATATGATTGACATGTTATTTATGAGATAAAACTGCCTTGACCTTTTGGAGACTTATACTGTAAAAAGAGGACTTACAATAAACTGAGAATCAACTTCACTTTGTTTTGAATCTGCTTGAGGAAATTAAGAGATGGAGTTGGTGCCCCCGGCCCAGCAGTGTTGTCTTCTGTTCATTCTCTCCCCCTTCCGACGGGAGAATTGAAGTCTTTCTTCAGTAAATAACTCTCCTCTTTAGGTCTCAGAAAGGGGGTGCTAAATCCTTGGGTTCACTTTGCCCCATATGGACCTGGCCTTTTCTGTCCTCCCGCCTCTCTTCAATTCTGTTTCTGGTTTCCTTATGGGGCGCTCTAGAAAGCTTGGCCTTGCCCATCAGGGAATGGCTGAGTCCACCTGGAGGGCAGCCTCCACTGTTAGTTGTTCCCACCCTTCACAGGATCCCTGAAGTGGATCCAATGTGCTGCAACCCGCAGCTGTAAGCACAGCGACTCCCACTCACCATGCCCAGACTCACAGGGCGAAAGTGAGAACCGCTGGACAGAGGGGATGGCCCCTGTGCCCAGGGATGCCCAGGCGGCCTGGCTCTGCTCCCTCTCAACCCCCAACAGTGGTGGAAAAGGCGTATGCATAGTACCAGTTTTCTGTCCCCACTATCTTGACGTCTCGTGTCAGAAACTAATTACTTATAAAATTCCTCAGTTAACGCTAAAAGAGACTGTTTTTAAAACTATTTTTTTTAATTAATTTATTTATTTTTGGCTGCGTTGGGTCTTCGTTGCTGCATGCAGGCTTCCTCTAGTTGCGGCGAGTGGGGGCTACTCTTCACTGCGGTGCTAAGGCATCTCATTGCGGTGGCTTCTCGTTGCAGAGCGCGGGCTCTAGGTGCGCGGGCTCAGTAGTTGTGGCATGCGGGGTCAGTAGTTGTGGCGCACGGGCTTAGTTGCTCCGCAGCATGTGGGATCCTCCCGAACCAGGGCTTGAACATCCCCTGCGTTGGCAGGTGAATTCTTAACCACTGTGCCACCAGGGAAGTCCCTAAACCTATTTTTTTTAATTACAGAAAAGAAATTAAAAATTATCATCTTAATTGTTTTTAAGCATATACTTCAGAACTGTTACATGGCACAATACATCTCCAGAACTTTTTCTTCTGGCAAACACTGAAACTATACCCATTAACTCTTTTTTCCCCCTCACCCTAGCTCGTGGTAACCACCACAGTCTACTTTCCATTACCATGAATTTGACTACTTTAGATTCGTCCTTATAAGTGAAATCATGCAGTATTTGTCTTTTTTAACTGGATTTGGCCCCTTAGCATAATGTCCTCAACGTTCATCCATGTTGTAGCATTTCCTTACTTATTTTTAAGGTTGAAAGGTATTCCGTTGTGTGTATGTTGCTACATTTTCTTTATTTATTCATCAATGGACATTTAGATTACTTCCACCTCCTGGCTATTATGAATAATGCTTCTATGAACATGGTAGTGCAAATATGTCTTCAAATTCCTTTAAAAATTCTTTTGGGTAAATACAGAGAAGTGGGATTGCTGGATCATATGGTGGTTCTGTTTTTTAACGTTTTGAGGAAACTTCATGCTGTTTTCCACAGTAGTTGCATTATTTTACAATCCCATCAACAGTGCACAAGTGTTCCAATTTCTCCACATCCTCTCCAATGCTTATCTATTTATTTATATATTTTGATGGTAGGCATCCTGATGAGCGTGACATAATATTGTGGTATTGATTTGCATTTCTCTGATGACTAGTGACGTTGAGTGTATTTTCATATGCTTGTTGGTCATTTAAATATTATCTTTGGAGAAATGTCCAAATGTTTTGGCCACTTTTTAATCGGGTTACTTGATTTTTTTGTTGTTGAATTGTAGGAGTTCTTTATATATTCTTGATATTAACACCTTATCAGGTATATGATTTGCTGATATTTTCTCTCATTCCATTGGTTGCCTTTTGATTCTATTGATTGTATCCTCTGATGCACAAACGTTTTTAAGTTTGATGTAGTGCCATTGGTCTACTTTTATTTTTGTTGCCTGTGCTTTTGGTGTCATATCCAGAAATCATTGCCAAATCTCATGTCTTGAAACTTTTCCCCTGTTTTCTTCTAGGAATTTTATAGTTTTAGGTCTTACATTTAGGTCTTTATCCCATTTTGAGCTAATTTTTGTATGTGGTGTAAAATAAGGCTCCAACTTCATTCTTTGGCACTTGGATATCCAGTTTTCCTAACACCATTTGGTAAAGATACTGTGCTTTCCCAGTTGAATGGTCCTTATCAAAGATCATTTGACTATAAACAAGGGTTTATTTCTGAGCTCTGTATTCTATCCCATTGGTCTATATATCTGTCTTTATGCCAGTACCATGTTATTTTGATTATTATAGCTTTGTAGTATGTTTTAAAATAAGGAAGTGTGAGATCTCTCTCCAACTTCATTTTTCTTTTCTAAAATTGTTTTGGCTATTTTGGGTCCTTTGAGATTCTAGAGGTGTTTTAGGGTGAATTTTTCTATCTCTGCAAAAAATGCCTTTGGCATGTTGATAGGGATTGTGTTTAATCTGTAGATTGTGTTGAGTAATATGGACATACTAACAATATTAAATTTTCCAATTCATGAACACAAGATGCTTTTCCATTTTTGCTCTTTCTTTAATTTCTTTCAGCAATGTTTTGTAGTTTTCAGAGTACAAGTCTTTCACCTTTTGGTTAGGTTTATTCCTAAGTATTTTATTCTTTTTGATGCTACTATAAATTGAATTGTTTTGTTAATTTTCTTTCTGGATTGTTCATTATTAGTGTATAGAAACACAACTGATTTTTCTGTGTTGATTCTGTATCTGCAACTTTGCTGAATTTATTACTTCTAACTATTTTGTGTGTACTCTTTAAGGTTTTTTGTATACATTTCATTTGCAAACAGAGATCATTTTACTTCTTCCTTTTCAATTTTTGTGCCTTTTGTTTTCTTGCCTAATTGTTCTGGCGAGGACTTCTAATACTATTTTGAATGGAAGTGACAAGTGTGGGCATTCTTGCCTTGTTCCTGTCTTTAGAGCAAAAGCACCATTGAGACTGATGTTAGCTGTGGACTTTTCATATATGACCTTTATTACGTTGAAGTAGTTTTCATGTATTCCCAGTTTATTGAGTATTTTTATCATGAAGCTGTATTCACTATTGTCAGGTGCTTTCTCTGCATTGATTGAGATGATCAAGTGGTTTTTGTCCTTCAGTTAATGTGGTATATTACACTGATTGATTTTCATATGTTGAACCATCCTTGCATCCAAGGGATAAATCCCACTTCATCATGGTTGTCTGATCCTTTTAACATGCTGTTGAATTCAGTTTGCTAGTATTTTGCTGTGGATTTTTTTTTTTTTTTTTTTTTTTTGCGGTACGCAGGCCTCTCACTGTTGTGGCCTTTCCCGTTGCAGAGCACAGGCTCCAGACGCGCAGGCTCAGCGGTCATGGCTCACAGGCCTAGCCACTCTGCGGCATGTGGGACCCACCCGGACTGGGGGCACGAGCCCGTGTCCCCTGCATCGGCAGGCGGACTCTCAACCACTGCGCTGTGGATTTTTGCATCTATATACGTTAGGAATATTGGCCTATAATTTTCTTTTCTTGTAGTGTCTTTCTCTAGCTTTGAGGTCAGGGTAATGCTGCCTTCATAAAATGAGTTTGGGAGTATTTCCATGTCTTCAATTTTTTGGTGGGATTGGCATTAATTCTCCTTTTGGTAGAATTCACCAGTTAAGCCATCTGGTCCTGATTTTTCTTTGTTGGGAGGTTTTCAATTACTGATTCAATCTCCTTACTAGTTATAGATCTGTTCAGACTTTCTATTACTTCATGATTCAGTCTTGGTAGGTTGTATGTTTCTAGGAATTTATCCATTTCTTCCAGGTTATCCAATTTGTTGGCCTATAGTTTTTTGTAGTATTCTCTTATGATCCTTTTTATTTCTGTGGCATCAGTTGTAATGTCCCCTCTTTCATTTGTGATTTTACTTATTTGAGTCTTCTCTTCTTTTTCTTAGTTAATCTAGCTAAGGGATTGTTAATTTTGTTGATCTTGCCAAAAAACCAACTGTTAGTTTCTTGGATTTTTTTTCCTATTGTGTTTCTATTCGCTATTTTGTTTATCTCTGCTCTAATCTTTATTATTTCATTCCATCTGCTAACTTTGGGTTTAGTTTGTTCTCCTTTTTCTAGTTCCTTGAGGTATAAAGTTAGGTTATTGATTTCTTTCTTTTTTAATGTACATATTTACACCTGTGAACTTCCCTCTTAGTTCTTCTTTTACTGCATCCCTTAAGTTTTGGTATGTTGTGTTTACATTTTCACTTATCTTGAGATTTTTTTCTAATCTCTTGTGATTTCTTCTTTGATCTTTTGGTTGGTCAAGAATGTGTTGTTTAATTTTCATATATTTGTGAAATTTCTAGTTTTCCTACTGTTACTGGTTTGTCATTTCCATTGTGGTCGGTAAAGATACTTGGTATGATTTCATTCTTGTTAACAATTTATGCCCCCGAAGAAAATTTTTGTTCCAGAACATGTATACTGATGTCTTAGGCCAAAACAAAAGAGAAGAAAGATGAGGCAGAGATCAAAGTAAAGTGATTTGAAACTGATAGTCATGAGTGAGATATATGAGCAAATCACCAGTTGCTGCCCTAGGAATTTTTTCTGATGTCTTCACCTTACTGAAAGAAGTTAAAATTTTTTTTAATTAAGAAATTTTTTAAACTTTATATCTTCTCCTGATTTGTGAAATTGAAAATAAAATTTATGAAAAGATAATTTTACTGTAGTCAATGTCCTTTAATGCATCTTTGGAGTTAGTTGTCTTGAATTTGGCCCTGATTGGGTTGTTGTTTGCTGACTATTACTTTAAAATTTTTCAAATTTGCCACAAATTTGCCACTGTAGTCAATGTGCTTTAATGCATCTTTGGAGTTAGGTGTCTTGAATTTGGCCCTGATTGGTTGTTGTTTGCTGACTATTACTTTAAAATTTTTCAAATTTGCCAAATTTGTGGCAGGGTGTAAACTTTTAACTGTATAAATTTTCACCTTTAAGACATTGTTTGCACTTATGTGGCTTTTAGCAAGGTGCCTTAAAAGCTGACCTCGCTCATGTTGGTGGAGGAGGATATTTTCAGGGAGATTGCTAGGGTCAAGAATGGATCAAAATGAGGTTGCAGTAGTGAGCAGTGGCCAGTGGAGGGCTCTGAAGTATCACTGCTTGATCTTAAGATTTACAGATCTGCTTGGCAGAGCAGTGTGAAGCCGTTAGAGGGACCAGTGGGACTGGGGGAACCCAAGTCCCCCAAATCTTTGCCAGAGTCCTAAGTTATTCTTTTATAAGAGTGCGTTAAATCTTAGAATATGTAGTTTTCATATGGAGGTTTAAGTTGGAAATAGCTTAATATTTTTTACTGAGTGTAATTCTTTTTTCAGATGAAGGTAACACTAAAAGCTTTTCATTTGACAGAGCACATACTTGATAAATTTGTTGTCCACGCATCCCTGAAATAGTAGAGTCAAGACTGTACAAATGAGTGACTATCAGAAAAAGGACATTAGGAAAAACTAGAGAAATCTCAATAAAGTGTGGACTTGAATTAATAATAATGTTTCAACATTGATTCATTAATTGTGACAATTGTACTTTACTAAATGTAGGACATCAATAGTAGGAGAAACGGTACAGGAGAAACAGGGTACAGAAATAGTAGTAGATGGAAACTGTCTACACTATCTTTGCTATTCTTCTGAAACCAACAAACAAAACAAAAACAACAAAATGAGTGATTCTACAGTGGATAGGAAGAGCCCTACCTTAGAGACGTTGATTTTAGTGAGATTAAGTTAGAAGGTCTTTTTTGTTCTTACTGTCCTATTAAAATATTTTTTCTTTCCCCAATCCAAAGAACTAATTGCTCTACATTTTGAAGCTAAGCAAGTGAAATGAAGATACACAGTTGGGTTCTGCATCTGTGGATATGGATGGCCAACTGCAAGGGACTTGAGCAACTGTGGCTTTTGGTATCTGTGGGGGGCCTGGAACCAATTCCTCACAGATAATGAGGGATGACTGTAGAGCCATTTCTGATGGCTCTCTCCCTGGCTTTGGGTAGTTTCTTCACGTATGTCAGATCAGTGCCCTGCTGGATACCCATCCTCTGCAGATCTCTGAGGCTCTCTCTCTCTGCAGCTCTCTCCTCTAGTACTCTGCCCTTCAAACTCAGGGTCTTGGTCTCCCTGGATTCTCAGCTCTGTCTCCTGACCCCAGGGAGTAGAACAGGATCCTTCCAGGCATAACTGGGGACAAACAGGGCTCACCTGACTTGTTTCCTCTCTCTCCAGGATTGCTGTCCTTTATTGGCTAATATCTGCTGCCGTCTCGAAAACTGCTGTTTTGTATATTTTGCCTGGTTTTCTTGATTGTTTCAAGCAGGAGGGTAAATCTGGTCCCTATTATCTCACCTTGCCCAGAAGCAGAAGGCCAAGTCAGACGAAATTTTATAACGATATATCTAAATGCTGTGTTGGATCATTGATACAATGTTTTCTCTGTCCGAAGTAAAAGGTAGTTCTCTATTCATTACTGTTTTTAAAATGTTTTTTAAAAATCCAGTCTCTTCTCCTAATTGAAGTCCTGTTATCTGCAACAAATCAGAATAGACAATGGCATACCAGGAAGAGAAATTTTCTTTCTTTTTTTTTTTAGGAAGAGAAATTTTTAATTAGCTCAATATAGGAAAATATGCCATGAACATAATTGTGACCCTATCCACAGACACATGTCATCTCCTGGACAGAGCACACTCCAGGGAGATACAACGCCTGAGCCAGACTCCTGGTGTTGCCACCATCTTTGCCTTTTAGCTTCTCATCTTGAGAGCGCTGCTGCACATCGAGATTGCTCAAGAATGTCTAGGTATAATTAATTGCCCTTTAGCTTATCGGCAGCAGAACTTGGCAGCTTCTTCTAGACTTTTCCACATAGAATTTGATTGTCATTTCTGCTGCTAACTTGCCACTTCATCCAGGAAAAACCCATCTGGCAGCTGCAGCCCCCCAGACTGACAGTCATCATCCCCTCCAGTAATATCACTTAAAGGGCCAAACGACAACATGATATCACTAAAGAGCTACTCCTTAGGGGAATGCAGTTCAAGCTGCTTCCAGAAGCGTACACCTCAGCATTCTGGAAATGATTCCTTTAGTAAATTCTATATTTTGACTGTTCTCATCTCTACTGCACAGGGCTCCTGTTGTTTCTTTTCTGTGTTCATCTATAAATGCCCAGAGGTGGAAATGACAAGGACTTTTCTTACTTTAAGAGGATTGTGCTTTCCTTCTGTCCATTAGAAGTGAATATAATTATCGGTGACACTGGAGAAACTGGATGAGATGACTGAGAAATCCAAGCTCTTTGGTTATGTTGGAAGGTGGATACTCACTGCCTTAATCCAAGTTGGGAAGATGCTATCTGGCACATTCAGTCTGGCTGCCACAGGAGTGGGATTTTTGTCTGCTACTTCTCAGCAACATGGCATGTGCTGTTCTTCATACTATATCAGCAGCACTTTATGCTCTATCCTGGTGGTAATAAACCACTGAGTGAATAGAGGGTTTCCCTGGAATAAATTAACCCATGGCTATTTTGCTTCATGTTATTTTGGTTCTCAATTCTTGTGTGATTTTGCAACATTTTCCCAAATTGCTGTATGTATACTCTAATTCACAGGGAAAATGATCAACATGAAATCCCACCTAAAAACATATTAATAGTTTGAAACTGCTCTAGGAAGGCAGGGACCTCTCCTTACTTTTGTGTCCTTGGTAACAGTTCTTTGCATAGTTGAACTAGAGACAAGGCCACGGCACTCTAGGGACAGAGTGCTACTATGTTTAGCTGTAGTTTCTTTAGTTTTTTTGTCATGTGACTTGGTTATCATGACCCTTACTGATGGATCGAACCCTTCTTTATGCCCAAAGCAACTCGCCGCATAGGTTAGAAGCATAGAGGCCACCAGCCAATGAGGTGATCTGATTTGAGGACTCAGTTCAATAGAGATGCTCCATGTTGGATAGTGTCTAATGGATCCAGCCAAATTCTCTCTCTTGGTCGTTTTGATGTCCCGGGGAAGGCAGTAGAACATGGGACTGCGTGTGTCAGCCGGGATGGGACGTCAGAGGGAGAAACTGAGAGGGAAGCTGAGTCGTGAGTGTTGTGGGCTCAGTAGAAGGAGTTAGAGAGAGCTGGCTTCTGATGGGATGACTAGACGTTCATGTCTCCGGCACACCTTTGAGTTGTGAAAGTTGACAGTTCCTCGTGAATAAGAATGACTTTTCTAGCTCTCCGTGAAGCCCAAATAGGTCCGAGCGTTTCCCTCTTTTTTCCTGCTTATATGTAACAAATGCCTGTTGTGTGACCTGGGAATAGCCGGCTCCTTACAGCTTGTGAGAGTCTAATGCCTAATTATTAGGCGCTAATAATTCTAGAAGGAATTATTAATACCTCCATTGCCATATCACACATTGTAGCAGCATGCCAAATTCACCATGTTGTTTTATGTTTTTCAGTCAGTAATGCTTGCATTTTTGCCAAAATAATATAGTGTTAAATGGCGTAACTTGAACTACTATGCTTTTTAATGTAAATGAGCACTCTAAGAAGTAGTACAAAGAAAACCAACCCGGCAAGCTTGAGAAGAAATTTTCTTATCCATATTATTTTAGACTAGTTCTTATTTAAATCCCTGCTGTTAGATTTTAACGTATTTTGTACATACAAATAAAATTAGGACTCCAAATATGTGATTTTCATCAGATAGGTTTTGTTTGATTGAAGATTAAATATGGTTGTAAAACTTGTCCTTGTTTGAAGTTGAAATTTCATGTTACCACGAGAATTGATCAGCAGAAGCTCATTTACAGTCTGTAAATTGATGTGTAAGAGGACCCACAGGGTTTTGCTATTATTTTTGGACTTGCTCCCCAGCCCACACAGGCAATTAAGTAAGAATAAGAAAAAAGGAATCTGAATCATCAATTAAAATCTAGGTTCCACTCAGTGACGTAGCATTTTATTTCTTCGTTCATAATATTTAGCACATGCCTTGGTCATATTCACATATACGAGCTCTGTTCTCTGCGGTACCCAGTCCCCCTTCCATCTTTCCTTATCATGTGCTCCCATTCCCACCCCTGTAATGGAAAATGCCTCTTTCAAGTGTCTAAGGTACATTTGACGGATGATTGTCTTCAGCACCTAATGCCTCACCTTTCCTCAGGGACTTGAGAACATGTGCTTTTTTTTTCCTTTTTTTTAAAATGGTCTGTCTGTACACATAAAACCAGGAATTCAGATTCAAATGGGGGAAAAACTGTTATTCAGACATGTTTGGTCTCATGGGCATAGCTGGTATCCTTCCTTAGTGCCTAAGACTGACTTGAGCTCTTAACAGAATCCAGATCTGTTTTGGTTTAATTTAATTAAGTTATCAAGCCAACTCAGTGGGCCATTCAGGAGTTTCCAGGTGGCACTGAATTAACAGGGCACCTGACAATGTGGGTTTTCTCCCAGTTCCTATTTAAAAGCATTTAGTAAATATTTTTAAATGATTAACCCAGACCTTTCATATGAATAAATGTTATAACTAGTAAAAAACTATAAGTATACATGCGGGAAATATAATGGCCTCTTCATGAAAGCTCAAGAATTTCATAAGGACATGGAAAAATACAGGAAGGCAAGAAAGTAGCCAGATTATTTAAGGATTGTTGCTGGATCTGTATTAGGCTCCTATGAATTTAATTTAAGCCTGAATTCACAGGCAAGCATTTATTGCTAAATTAAGATCATGGAAGTTCTAAACAGAGCCTGACCTATGATTCTATAAATTTTGGTAGTTTTTCTTTGTTAGTTTTCTTTCTTGACTCATTTCACTGGCAGATCTTCACTTACTGAAAATAATAACTCACATATAAAGAATAACTTTTATTTCGGTGAAAAGTTATTTCTGTTTCAATAAAATTCAATAATAGCTACTTCCTGTCAAACAGGAGTATTGCCAGCAGTACCTTACAGCTCTCAGAGGCACCTTACAGTACCTCTCAGCTATGCTCTTTGGAGTCTAACTAGTTGTTACTACAAAGGATATAAAAAAGTTTCTTTGGTGCAGTCATGATTTTTATTCTGATACACTGCCAGCCCTCACAAGCCCTGTGTGGTTCTGTCTTACATTAGAGGTAAAATTCTGGCCTATTTATATTAATCAAAGTGTATAATCATTTTGTTTTTTCCCCCAGAAAAACAAATTTTATATTCATTTCCAATTTGTTTGCTGCATAATATTATAGATCCATAGAACCTATCTTTAGTAATTTCTTTATTCTTTATTTATTCTTTATTCTATTTAGGTTTCTTTATTCTCTAATCAGGTTTATGTTTATATCCAGAGAATAGAGAAATTACTAAAGATAAGTTCTACAGACCTATCTTCTATGCTAGTAAACAAATTGGATATGAATGTAAAATTGTTTTCCAGGAAAATAATAGTCTTGTTTAACTCATGACATTTAACCAAGTGAGCATGTTTCATTCTTTCCCAAATCAGCCTTGAAATGAGAAATTGATTTCCGTAAAAACTCTAGCGAACTATTTAGTAATAATCATACAGGCCCCATTTTTATGAAGTCAGCACCATAAACAATTGATTGGACATATTAAATATTCATATATATATATATATATATATATATATATATTTTTTTTTTTTTTGCGGTACGCGGGCCTCTCACTGCCATGGCCTCTCCCGTTGCGGAGCACAGGCTCCGGATGCGCAGGCTCAGCGGCCATGGCTCACGGGCCCAGCCGCTCCACGGCATGTGGGATCTTCCTGGATCAGGGCACAAACCCGTGTCCCCTGCATCGGCAGGCGGACTCCCAACCACTGCGCCACCAGGGAAGCCGTAAATATTCATATATTTTAATAAAACAAGAAACATGTGAATGGTATTATTAAAATCACTATGATGGAAATATTCAGAAAAATACAGTTTTCTTAATAATGAGTTATTTTTTAAAAAGTGTTTCATTTTTTGACTACTTTTCTCCTAAACCAAACTTGGAATAAAAATCTTTCTTTCTTTTTTTTGAGGAGGTGCCATGTATAATGGAATGCCAGGCTTGGTAGAGGGGACATGCCCCTAAATACCAATTTCAGCTCCCATCACTCATTAACTCTGTGACTTTGGGCAAATCACTTACCCTTCATGGAGGCTTGTTTATAAAATGGGGGTGATAATAGCTACCTTATTAACTAAATACATAGTCGTAGAATTGCTAGGTCCTATGATAAGCATATGTTTAAGATGATAAATTGCCCAACTGTTTTCCAAAATGCTTTTACCATACTTGATTTTTAAAAGAAGAAATAGGCTAGCTCTTTGGATGCTATATATCCACCAGCTTAGAGAATCAAAAAGCTTCCCCATCAATGTAGGAATTGTCCAGGTAATACACGGAGAGTGTGGATGGAGCAGGTACATGGGAAACTTGGCTTGGAAAACTGCCCATCCCATCTCACTGTTGAGTCTGATCTCCTGAACGCCTCACCTTTAGAGGCAGTCTTCAGGCTTTAGGCCCTTTTCCGCTCTAGTTACTGAACCATCAGACAGAGGCGGGAAGAACTTAAGCTATTTCAAGGAAATTTTGATATTACTCTGTACTTACAGATCTTGTTGGCCACACAGGTCACCCCAGCTGCCAACTCATCCTGGGGTTTATCAGCCCAGCACTGACCAGTACGCTCTGTTATTCTCTGAGGTTCATTCTGTGCTGTTAGTGTGCCCTGGATCGTAAAGCTGGGCCTTCAGCATCGATTCCACTCTAAGCTCCTTGCTCTGCCTTCCCATTGCTGTCCCCTTGGGAGACCTGGGGCTCTGACTTATCATTATTATTAGTCTAGTCTGCCTAAGAACTGCACCTGGGCACTAACCAGTTTACTCTTTCTGTTTCACACTAACGGGTAGATCTAGGGCTGGCCCAAACCCTCAATTCCTGTGCCAAGACTGTTTTACAGTCACGCTGTTATGTTCTCTAGAAATTCATCAGTGAGAAAACTACTCCAGGGGAAGTAGTTAGAGATTGTAAGGTGCTAAATATTTTTCTTTCTTTTTAAGTGTAATTTGGATATAAAGCAAGGATGATTTTCCTTTTATTATTTGTACAGCATATACCAATTGATACTTAAACTTCGGGCAGAAATTTTTTAAAGATCATGGATATGAAGTAAGGGTGTATCTGTGTTGTTTCAGAACCTTAGGCGCTCCCTGGGTGAAATCTGAAACTGGCCCGTGGACATGGAGGGCAACGAGAGACCAAAGATTGGTAGGTGGCCGGTTTAATTAGCAAAGGAACTTACATATGAAGCTTGTCTTGGGCGGCCACAAGAAGTAGATCTCTGCACCTGCCTGCTGGAATCTTAAAAGTTGATATAGAGGTTTTATCTGAGTTCAGTGTCCAGATGGTCTCAGTAACACATTGCTCTCTCAAGGTTGTGTCCTTGAAAATGGCTCCGGCTATGGGAAGGGTGGGCAGAGGGTGGGGAGCCTCCGATTGTCCAGGTGCAGCTCATATGTCAGGTACCGGTCACGTCCTCTTGATGACCTCCTCCAACAATCGGGCATCTCTGCTTAACTGCTCTCGTGTAGCTACAAGGCAGAGGTTTACAATGGGAGCGGTATATACGGCCAAGGAGAAATAATAACATTGTCACGGACCCCAAGGCACTTTAGAAGATGTAAGGAATTCCTTAAATTTCCTGGTAGAATTGTTGCAAAAGGTAGAATTGCTTAAATGTTGAAATGTCCTTGTGAAACTCAGACAATATTCAGTGACAACACTAAAACTCTCTAAAATGTTATATATTCTGGCCATATTGTGCAGCATAGAAAAATGTGATTATTTTTGGCCTCTTTATCTAAATTTCTTCTAGACTGTAAACGGTCCCAGGAAAACAGTCTAGAAATACAACATTTGGTTGAAGTAATGAATGGGGAACATGTCGATAGCTAATAGCTTGAACTTAAAGTCTGGGTGTGAGGGATGGTGGTGATGATCCACAGTGAAAACAGTTCACTGTCAATTTTGTGCTGAGACTCAGGGAATCATCCCATCCTGCTCTCTCTTCTTAGAAAAGAAATAAAAGCCTTTGCTTTAAAATATTGGCTAGAGAAATTTTATGTGTCCTTGTCATTCTCCAAGTTACAATTGTTAACCTGATAGTGATAATAATGCTTTCATTTAATACCTTTCTTTAAAAAATACAGAGAAACAATCTGTTCCAAGAAACCATGTTCTTTATTTGGACATGTGCTATGATTATTTTCAGATGGCCTGTTAGGTAAAGGACATGAACAGGTCATTTAAAAACCAAGCAGTGAAAGTGGTTAATAAACACGTCAAAAATGTTCCCTCATTAATAGTCAAAGAAATGCAAGTTAAAATGCGATTTTGCCTCTCAAATTAATACTTTTAAAATTGTTGCGTACATTTTATGGATAGGGTTGCAAATCAACACACATTTTGGAAGCACAAATTGATGCACATGATAGAAACTTTTAAAATATTTTTATGTTTTGACCCAGCATTTCCACTTCTAGGCTTTGCTACATAAAGCTCTGTGGTCACTGAAAGAAACCCTGGTGAGGTTAAGAGGTGTCAGGGTAATGTAAAGATCGGGAAACACTGCAACTCTCTCCTGGGCTGTAGTGTTTTTTGCAGTGGTTCATTCTCTAATTTTCAACCACATACTACCAATCAATATCCAGGGTCAAATTTATATGTAGGGCTCTGGATTTGAAATGGAATCAGGCTTTCAGCCTTGATGTGAATTCTCCCAACTTCAGAGTAAAAGACCTGTGAAGACCTAGACCCGGAAGATAAAGAAACAAATTTGACCGATAACTTACTGCCAAAATTACCAACTACCAGGACAATAGAGTTAAACTGAGAAAAAAGATCTTCTGTAAGAAAAAGAAGTTTTTTTCATGTTAAACCAAGCAACTCTTCCCTCCTGAAACACACCTATGAAAAAACTCACCATGCCTACACTGACTCAGAGACCCAGAAATCTGGGCATTCCTTTCTACCATGTTCTGTTAGTAATCAGTTTAAGTAGCTAGATTACTGTTCTCCACTCTTGATTTTACTATGTACTGTTCTCCACTCTTGATTTTACTATGTCTCTTCAAATGCAGAATCCTTGAAAAGATCTGAATCATCAAATCTTTCATTTGTTTCATATATCTGGCAAAGAAGGTGTCCCAGTTACCTTATTTAAGAGAAAGTGAGATTTAGACTTATATCCTTCATCATATTCATCTTCTGGACATCACAGGTTAATCCCTGATGAGTTGTGCTCATATAACTCACATGAATGTGTGTATACATTGTGTATGTGTTACACATTGAGTCTGTGTTGTGATCCATGGATTTAAATGTAGATACACCCAGATGCTACAGATGGCTGTAGATACAGTATTGACATAGATACAGACAACTGTATAATTACATCTATATTTCATATACATCTGGATTGTATCTATATCAATACAATAATGAGTTGTGAGGCTTAAATAAATTGATACTTGTGAAGCTCTGAGCACTTGGCACACTGCCATCAATCAATAATTAGTGAGACAGTTGGAGAGAGACAAGCAGAGAGAGTCACAGAAAAAGAGAACCTGCTAAGAAGCATAACAATTTATTTGTATAATGTTTTAGTTCAGGCTGCTGTAACAAAATACCACAGGCTGGGTTGCTTACATAACAGACATTTATTTCTCACAGTTCTGGAGGCTGGGAAGTTCAAGGTTAGGGTTCTTGCAGTACCCTCACATGGCAGAAAGACAGCTCCAAACTCCACCTCCAAATACCATCACATTGGGGGTTAGGACTTCAACATATGAATTTTGGGGGTACACAAACATTCAGCCCATAACAAGTAAGGTAAAAATTTTAAGAATTTATATTCTATATTTAAAACCTAATTAATAATTGGTAGAATTTTAAGTTAAAACATTAATCCAACAAGCAGTTCCTGACTTACAACACTACGCACCCTCCTAAAAGTCTCCCTCCGGTACATTCTCTGTCCCTGCCTTCCCAATCGCCGGAGCTCCTGACTCTGCTGCTTTGATTCCTATAGGACAAATGCCTGGGGCTTCAGAAATGAGAGCCACTTAATCATATTAGAATTTTATCCCCTTTTAAAAGTGTGGCTCTGTTCTTTGCAATTAGATCATTTTCCATAATGAAAATGACTGAGTCAAAATGACATTGGGGAGATTTTGCTTTTTTATTCTACCATCATACTAGTATACTTAGAGGTATTGTAATCTTTTTACTTGACTATTCTCTGAAGGGGAGTGACCATATCCGTCTCAGTCACGGATTCCATCATTGCAACAAATCTCTGATATAGGTATCGTTCTCCTCTGCTTTGCTTTACAAAAAGCAGGAAACTGGTGCTTAAGGGTTAAATAACTTATTCTAGGATCACAGATGATTCTGGCACTGACAGAACCTGGATTTGGGTGCAGGGCTCTTGCACTCAAAGCCAGTTCACAAACTCCTTGGGGAGATAGGCTACATAGCAGTAGATGAGGTCAGGATGAACTTGCAACAGCTTAAGACCAATTGCATTGGACCTAACACCACTAAAGTTAGAATTTCACACATACTTTCAGGAAGGTCTCATCTTGGGTAACATTTCATGCCATCCCTCAACACTGCCATGAGATCTCTTTCTTCTGTTGTGTCCACTCATGAGTCCCATTCCATCAAGACTTGGGGTAAACTGTTAGGTTATATTTATCCATCTACCTACTCTGTGTTGGTATCTAGCTATTGCAACTCCTGAAATCCTCTATCTTTGAATGAAATACATGTTTACGGATTGTGTGATTTGAAATATCAAGTAAGAGTAACTGCTCTGGAATAGACAAAGTAGAAGTGGTGAAATAAACACGACTTTAGAAAGAAAACTGTCAAAAATGATGGCCAAACCATTAGGATACGACACACGCAAATTCACTGCCCAAATCCCTGAAACTCTGCTTCTTCTGGTGTTTGGTTATCATTCTACTCACCCAGGGTCTGATACCTGGTAAGAACTCATGGATGTAAGCAGTGAATATCCTGTAGCCCAGGTTCCTTGCAGCATAGCACACACATAATAAGAAAGCAACGAAAGAATATTTGAACCTTTAATGAATATGTTGAATTGAATAAAGTAACCTTAGCATCAACATCTTTGCCCCCTTTATCTTGGACTCAAAAGATTATGATTATGGACTTCCCTGGTGGCACAGTGGTTAAGAATCCACCTGCCAATGCAGGGGACACGGGTTTGAGCCCTGGTCTGGGAAGATCCCACATGCTGTGGAGCAACTAAGCCTGTGTGCCACAACTACTGAGCATGTGCTCTAGAGCCCTCGAGCCACAACTACTGAGCCTGCGTGCCACAACTACTGAAGCCCACACACTTAGAGCCTGTGCTCCGCAACAAGAGAAGTCACCGCAACGAGAAGCAGGTACACCGCAATGAAGAGTAGTCCCCCACTCGCCGCAGCTAGAGAAAGCCTGCACGTAGCAATGAAGACCCAATGCAGCCAAAAATAAATAACTAAATAAATAAATTTTTAAAAGATTATGATTAATAATAAATGGGCATTCATCATGAGAAGATGCTTTCATTATATCAGAATTTAAACATCAGAAAGTATTATACAGTCAAGCTATTGGAAAAGACTGAATTTCTAAAAATTTATTTTTCATTACTCTGAATGTTAGGAATATGCTATACTTTATAGAATGATACATTAAAAATAAGCACACACACACACACGTGCAGTTTATTAGGGAAAATTTGCAAATAAACTGTCTACACCCTTTTGTGCAGCTCTATAGCATTATGCACCGTTTCATTAAAATTCTTCCTTCACATTATTTTTAGCTCTTGACAACTGTTCTGCATAATTAACTCAATCAATTGTGGATTACTGCCAGTTGTATTTGCAGAAACCATGGCAGTTTATTAACTCTCATAAATGTCAAAAGATAACAGAAGCACTGGAGGACTGATGATGAAAGGCATCTTTTAATTTCTAGCATGCAAATAGGATTTAGCTCCTGTTAGTTTGCAGGTTGCTGTGGGTATGTAGACCTGGAATAGCACCTTCTTGCCAAGTCTAGGCTGTACATGACCCAGAAGGGGAAGTCGTGAATCACGGTTAAACTGGCTCTGCTATTACCTCTAACACAGTGTGCCAAACACTGATGTTTTATTGCAGACTATCAATGAGCAAAATTTTAAGATCCTTGAAGAAAGATTTTTTCCTGATTCTAAAAAACTGTGGGTGGCATGGACATATATACACTACCAAATGTAAAATAGATAGCTAGTGGGAAGCAGCTGCATAGCACAGGGAGATCAGCTCGGTGCTTTGTGTCCACCTAGAGGGGTGGGATAGGGAGGGTGGGAGGGAGACGCAAGAGGGAGGAGATATGGGGATATATGTATACGTATAGCTGATTCACTTTGTTATAAAGCAGAAACTAATATACCATTGTAAAGCAATTATACTCCAATAAAGATGTTAAAAAACAAAAACCCAAAAAACTATGGTATTGCCACAACCTAAAAGCATCTGGCACACAGTAGATGTTCAATAAATATTTTTTGGAAAGATAAACAATGTGCTTTTAGTCCTGTCTTTGAGAGTGTAGTCATATTTTTCTTGGTTTCCAAATACCACATATCAGAAGATATTAATTGAAAGTATTTATTATTCAATGAATAATAGTAGTAATAATACATGTGATTTATTACTAGAAAGCAATTTATCATCCAGCCTAAAAATAAAGTCAAAGAAGAGAAAATTAGTTTTTTGGATTTTTAATATTCTGTAAGCCACAGAAATCATGGCCAAAAATGAATTTACTACCCTAGGCATTTTGTTCAAAAATATTAGTTTCTTTTTCTCTCAGAATGAAATATTTTAAGTCCCATAACAGATATATCTTCATTATCTATAACAAAATAGTGATGCTTCTTAATTTTCAATATACAGAGTCCACGTCACACTTAGTACTCTTTGGAATTCTCTTCAAGGATCTGATGCCAGAATGGCCGTGAAATGCACACACATGTTTTATGCAAGAAATGGAACAACAAGCTCACCGTGGACTCATAGTGATGGTTGGTTGGAAGTGTTTAGTTTTTTGTAGCAGCTGCCGTCAGTGCTTCACCCATTTCCAATTACCGTTGTGATTTAGTGAAGGAGTTAAATGTGTGTCGTTAGACATAGAATCTTAGGCACAGAATCTTAGACACAAAAAAAGGGAGAAGGAAGACAATCACACTCTTGGGTTCAAAAGGAAAAGCTTCTTTAGGGACATATTTTTATTTAGAGAGAGTCATTTTAGAGCCCATACATTGGGTGTATGGATGTGGTTTGGGAATGCGATGAGAACATTCCGCTAACAGTATTTAAAGGGACTTCTGTCTTTCCCAAAGTTGTTTTATTACCAATTTATTTGCTATTTTGATCTTGTGCCATTTGATTCATACCTAGAACAATGTGTCTTAAAGCAGAGAAGAGTTGTCTCATTGACCCATGTCCTGGTGATAACACAGCAGAGGCTTGAATTTTCAAATTAGACTCTCTTGAATTCTAGCTCTTAACCAGCACCAAACTTGGCTAATGGTTCAAAAGATCAGGCAAACACCAGGCACAAATAAAATAGTCTTTTCTTGGAGAAGTCTGATACCTCTCAGCAAATGTCCCTCTGAAAATGTCCCTAATCTCCTGCAGTAGAATGAGCTTTGGTTTTAGATTAAACAGACGGGTTTCTTTCTAAGCAATGTATGCAGAGCAGAGACATTGTTCAAACAAAGGGTGTAATTCTGGTTATGAAACATCTCTTCTTCACACCCTGTTGATTAACTTTGCATGGTCATCTCATTTTGTAGCAAACTATATCACCCATAAATCTGTAAATTCTAAGTTTATTTATAATAAACAACATAACATAGTCAAGATATATCCTCCTAACAACATTTTACAGATATAGATCTCTCCCCATTATCTTTCCATTCCTAGTAAATACCATTTGTATCTTTATTGGGAAGTCTGGTCATTAACACGTGTGCAGGGTTAGCTCAGCAGGCCTGGGTGGATCTCTTCCTTCACACTCCCGCAAAAGGCCAAGTCTTCAGGATTGGCCCTTGGGAGACTCGTGAGAGATAAGCTCTGAGCCCTGGCAATATTCTGCTGGATGAAAGTATTTTTGTATGCCTGAGACCTTGCTGACTTGACCAGATAGTTTATGCTAAAAAAAAGGATCTATGTTTGAGCATCTGTTTTGGCTTGAGTTAGCGGGAGGATGGAGTAGGTGAGGTCAGTAAAAACCCTGGACACTAATGCTTGGGTGAGCTTCCCTGGTCGGCAGTGCTTTGCATGCATCACTGCTGAGAGAATTAAAGTCTGTGCAGCTCCACTGGGAGAAGACACCTGGAAGCTTGTGCTTGGCTTCTCCTGAATTTAACCCCATGTGCCTTTTCCCTATGTTGAATTTAATCTGTATGCTTTCTTTGTAATGAATTGTAACCACACATATAATAGCTTCTGTGTCCTAGGAGTCCTTCTAGCAATTCATCCAGAGTGAAGATTGTGGGATTCCCCGCCACCCCCAATACAGCATCTTCACAAAGAGATTTGAGGTTTTTTCTCCCTCTGACAGAGAAAAGTTCGCAGGCTTGCTGCTTACCTTTTCCTTTCCAGCATCTGAAGTAGAGATGCAAACCTCTAGGTTAATATTCCTCCAGCCCTTTATAATGACACTCACTTTTTCTGGAGCCTTAAACCTTCATTAATTACCTCATAGAAAATAAAACTTTATTTCAACAGGTCTTCAGTTAAATCATCTGGAAAATTAATCTCTTTCTAAATCTCAGACTGCTTCCTTTTATTTAACCTATTTTGTCTTTGCAGATAATGCTGCCTTTTTTTTTTTTTTTTTTTTTTTTTCGGTACGCGGGCCTCTCACTGCTGTGGCCTCTCCCGTTGCGGAGCACAGGCTCTGGACGTGCAGGCTCAGCAGCCATGGCTCACGGGCCCAGCCGCTCCGCGGCATGTGGGATCTTCCCGGACCGGGACTTGAACCCGTGTCCCCTGCATCGGCAGGAGGATTCTCAACCACTGCGCCACCAGGGAAGCCCAATGTTGCTTTTTATAGCTTACGAAAATAAATATTGTATTATAGTAGTTGTATGTCCAGAGGCTAGTACAGTACTTGTTTATTGCAAATAAAACAAAATATGAATTCTAACCAGTGAGGTCCAAATTCCTTAAAAGGTGAGTGGTAGAATTGACTTTAGTAGACGTTTCTCTTTTGTAATATTATAATATCCTGAGAAGTACCTGCCAAAAAAATCTGCCCAGTTATTGGGTTAGTCATCAGTACCTATCCTTGGGACCACCTAAAGTGAAAGGCTATGGCTATTTACTCTGTGAAGAGATATTCTTTTACTTTCAGGAATGGCAAGAGCAATTTGAATTTCTCATTAAAGCCTCCTTATTTTTTAGATGTCTAGTTTAACCTGGTAACCTATTAAAGATAGCATTACCCAGGTCACTAATGGATGGTTCAGAATAACTTATGTTAGTGGTTATTTTGGTATTAGGTTTATTACATTATCTATAACTTTTTATACAGATCCCATTGATTTATTTTAATTTAGGGAAAATTATTAGATCTGAAAAGATTAGACAATAACTTAACTTTAAACATTTTTCAAATCAGGTCAGCTAGAGTTCTGTATATAATGGCTCTATTAAGTTTCTTTAATTTCTAAAGCCTATTTATGTCTTATTGGAAATACAGTGTATGCGTATTATAATTCAACTAATCAAGATAGTCTTTTATCAAAAGATATTTGACGTCTACACAGATATTTGTATCTCTTGAACTTTTCCGTACAAGAAAAAAGTTTTGTGCACATTTCATAGTGCATCTTAATAAGTGTTTGACAAGTGTTGACCTCATAGTTCCAGATTAGAAACCAACTGGATATTGATACGTGAGAGTCAGTAGAGCTAGTTTACCAACATCCTGCTCATTTGTTAATTATACTCCAAACGTCTGAAGGAGGCATACAACAGGATTATGCTATACTCTATGTATTAGATGTGTGTGTACAAGTTCTATGAGAAAATAATTTATATTCTCATTACTTTGAGTTTCTTCAAGTAATTCCTGCACAGGTGGTCTCGGCTTCCACCTGTATCTGGACGATTCCTAAATGTGGCTCTAGCACTCATCTTAGCCCCACTCTCCAATTTCATATTCTCTTCAATCCCCAAATTCTTCCCCACCTGCCACCTCTATTTCTAATATTACCTGAAATTTAATACGAGGAAAGTCAAGATTAGCTTCTCTTCCCTCTCAAAACAGTACCCTTCCTACCTTTCCATTACAGCGAACACTATGCCCATTCTTTACGTCCCTAAGACTTGCAAAACTTGGGACTTTTTAAAACCCCATCATCCCTTTTATCTTCCAGTGCCAGTCGGTGACCAAGTCCTGTTAATATTTTCTTTCAAGTTTTCTCTCAGCTCTGCCCTTTCTTCTGTATTTTCCTGCTTGTCATTTTCATCCTCAGGACTTGCAGCTGTACTTCCCCTTCCTTCTCACACTCATGTTCCATCATGCTCTCCCCGATCTCCTTCCCTTTAAGCAGACTTTGCTCCCTGCCTTGAATGTCCTCTTCAGCATCCCTCCCCTGTGTTGACTCACATGTAGCCGTTCTTCACACTCAGTTCCCATGTTTCCCCTAGAAACCTTCTCTCACCCACACAGGGTGCAGTGGGCTTCCACTGCGTCCACTGCTCCCTCTTGGGACCACATCAGAGACAGGATGAGATTGTTCTGTCTGAAGCTCTAGTACTTAACACAGTGCTTGGTGTGTTGTTATTATTGCACGTGGACCTCTTACACAATACCCTGGCTACTCCTCAGTGCTCTACACAGAGCGAACAGAATGCTTTTCCTATAAAGACATTTTCATGTCTCAACTTTCCCTTGGTGTATGACTGGCTGCCATGCCATTCCACATTCCATATCTTAGCCCAGAAGGAGGGACTCCCAGCCCCTGCTGCTTCTTACCTTCCCATTCTTACCAACAAGGCAGTTTTCTTCGTGGTTTCTTATACAGATTAGAAATTTATAATATATAATATGTAATACATCCAGCTTCTTGGTAAGCTCATGCCATACAAAACACATAAAACACCTTCTCCATCCGTCATATCACCTAAGGAGCTTGGCATATCTTCCCGCCTCCTAGAACCTTTAAAGTAACCTCAGCCTTTTAAACCTCAGAGTGATCATTCCCTCACTCCGCCGCCCGTGGCTACTTTTATAATACCTTATTTTGTCTATGTTGATATTTTTGTTTTGTCATATAAATTCTTTAGGACACAAACCATATGTCCTCCTTCTTTGTTTTTATCAACATTTACTTCTTACAGTGAGCTTCTGTGTCTAGAAAGTACTGAGTATAAACTGCTAACAAACTGTTATGCTCCCCAAGTCTTAAAAATCTTAGCCAAATTATCTTTCTCAAGGGTTCTTGCACCTTTTTTTTTTTTTAAGAACTAGAGGAATAACTAGTTGGAAATTTTCAATGTTCTTTCCTAATCTATCCCCAAGTTATCATTCCTTTTCTTATCTAGGTTAAATTTCTCTTTTTAGTGGTATTTGGTACATTCTTGGGAGCATATGGCCCCCTGTGTTGAAAGACCGAAAATAAATCAGTCAGAGATATGTCATACTGTCTGAGATGTGACTAATCCTACAGTTTAAGAAGAAGAGCTTTAAAAATGTGATTCTAATAGGAAATTATCTTTGTGGGAGAAATGAGAAAATGAAGGAGAAGGCACTTAGTAGATCTGTGAAGTTCTATACGAATGCTAAATGGTGCGTCATATAAAGGTAGGATAGGATAGTGCGAAAAGTGATAAATGTGAAAATAGAAGACCAAAGCTTAAGTCCTTACTTGCTGCTGTGTATTCTTCTACAAGTCACTTAGCTTCTTTCGAGTTGCAGTTTCCTCATCTAAATGGCTACCATCATTAAAATGGGCCCCTTAGTTTACCTAACTATTTGCTTGTTTGAAGGACCAGGATATTTTGCTGACACAAATATTTTGCAAGGTATGAATTTTTGAAGGGAATTTGTAAAGTTTGTAAACATTTTATACAACACTATAAAAATGAGTTATTGTTATAGTCAGCCAGCTGTAGCCATTTAATCCATGGTATTGGCTAGTCCAATCAGTTGTTTTCCGTGTAAATCTCACTACCTACTGAATTAGTAAGATTTTCATCACTTGAATTATTCTTATTGAGGATATACAGCTTTAGATTTGTAGGGGCAATTTAAGTATTGGGAAGAAGTTGAAAGGTTTTTCAAATTCCAATATTCTGTGTCATTTCTAGAGAAGAATCATAGTTCTTATAAATTCTGGACAGAAGACAACTCTGAGAAAGCCAGTAGATTTTGGAAAGACAAAAATAGAGTTAAAAGGACAGAGGAGGTCACCTGTCCAGTCAATATTTGGTCAGGATTGAATTCTGGTCACGAGTGAACTAACAATGGAACCAAATTATTCTCATATCTTATGCCATCAGCTAGATAAGATTTTTTTCAAGATTTAATTTTTTTATAGAGTAGTTTTAGGTATACAACAAACTTGAGAAAAAGGTATGGAGATTTCTCTTATACCTCCTGTCCCACACATGCATGGCTTCAATTTTGTGTTCCAGATTTTGGCCATTCTAGGGGTATGCAGTGGCATCTCTTTGTTCTTTTAATTTGCATTTCCTTAATGATGCTGTGGAGCACCTTCTCATTTGCTTATTTGCCATTGTGAGGTAACTGTCAAGGTCTTTGGCCCATTTTTAAATTGGGTTGTTTGTTCTTTATTGCTGAGTTTTAAGACTTCTTTGTATATTTTGGATAACAGTCCTGCATCAAATGTGTCTTTTGAAATATTTTTTCCCTCTTCTAATTCTCTTGATATTGTCTTTTGCAGCACAGAGTTTTTAAATTTTAATAAAGTCCAGCTTACCAATTATTTCTTTCATGGATGTTTGGTGTTGTATCTAAAAAGACATCACCACACCCAAGGTCATCAGGTTTTCTCCTATGTTATCTTCTAGGAGTTCTATAGTTTTGCATTTTACATTTAGGACTGTAATCCATTTTGAGTTAATTTTTGTAAAGGGTGTAAAGCCTGTGTCTAGATTCATTTTTTTTCTGCGTGTGGATGTCTCATTGTTTCAGCATCATTTGTTGAAGACACTGTCTCTGCTCTATTGTATTGCCTTTACTCCTTTGTCAAAGATCAGTTGACTGTATTTATGTGGGTCTGTTTCTGGGCTCTCTATTCTGTTCCGTTGATATATTTGTCTGTTCTTTCACCATTACCACACTGTCTTGATTACTATAGCTTTTTAGTAAGTTTTAAAATCGGAAACCATCAGTCCTCCAGCTTTTTTCCTCCTTCAATATTGTGTAGGCTATTCTGGGTCTTTTGCCTTCCATATAAACTTTGGTAGGTGAGCTCGCGAGGCCACAGGAATAGCAGTTAGATGGCATGGTAGTATTTGGTTATGAATACGGCATAACCTGCCAACCCCAAACGTAATGACTTAAAGTAACTATAACCATTCATTAGCTCAGAAATCTGTAACTTGGGCAGGGCTCATCTCTGCTCCCCACAGCATTAGCTAAGGAACCTCAACTTGGGCTAGAGGATCCGTTTCTGACATGGCTCACTCATATGGCTGCCTTGGCATTGGCTGTTGCCTGGAATATCAGTTAGGGTTGAGAACTAAGATCCTTAGTTGTCTCCATGTGAGTTTCTCTGTGGGCTTCTTGGACTTCCACAGAGCATGGAGGCTAAATTCCAAGAGTGAAATTGAGTCCTTAGAAGTGGAAGCTGCCAGTTTCTTAAAGCTAAGGTTTACTTCCACTGTATTTTATAGTTTGAGCAGTCACAGAATCAAGGGGAGGAGACAGAGACTATCCCTCACTTCCCGCAAGAAGGGAAGAGTTTCAAAGAATTTTGCGGACAAGTTTTAAAACCTCTATAGATAGAGAATATAAAGAGGGAAGAGAGGGCAGAAGTCTTGGAGGGAAGGTTGAGTTGAGCCATTAGTTAGCTATTGGGAAAGACATTCTCATCTAATTATTCAAGAAATGAAAGAAAAATATTGGGTATTTAACAAGCCAGGGCAAATGTAGATTTAACAGAGAGGAAGTGGTATTTGTCTGTCTCTTTCTGACTTACTTTGCTTAGTATGATAATCTCTAGGTTCATGCATGTTGCTGGAAAGGGCATTATTTCATTCTTTTTGATGGCTGAGTAATATTCCACTACATATATGTACCACATCTTTTTTTTCTTTTTTACAGTACGCAGGCCTCTCACTGCTGTGGCCTCTCCCGTTGCGGAGCACAGGCTCCGGACATGCAGGCTCAGCGTCCATGGCTCACCGGCCCAGCTGCTCTGCGGCATGTGGGATCTTCCCAGACTGGGGCACGAACCCGTGTCCCCTGCATTGGCAGGGGGACTCTCAACCACTGTGCCACCAGGAAAGCCCGTACCACATCTTCTTTATCCACTCATCTGTCAATGGACATTTAGGTTGTTTCTATGTCTTGGCTATTGTAAATAGTGCTGCTATGAACATAGGGGTGCATATATCTTTTCAAATTAGGGTTTTGTCTGGATATATACGCAGCAGTAGGATTGCTGGATCATATGGCAACTCTATTCTTAGTTTTTTGAGAAAAATCCATACTGTTTTTCCATAGTGGCTGCACAAATTTACATTCCCACCAACAGTGTAAGAGGGTTCTCTTTTCTCCACACTCTCTCCAGCATTTGTTATTTGTAGACTTTTTAACGATGGCCATTCTGATATCTCTTATCTGTGGAATCTAAAATATGACATAAATCAACATATCTATGAAGCAAAAACAGACTCACAGGTATAGAGAACAGACTTGTGGTTGCCAAGGGGGAGGGGGTTGGGGAGGGAAGGACTGGGAGCTTTGGATTAGCAGATGCAGACTATTATATATAGGACAGATAAACAGCAAGGTCTTACTGTACAGCACAGGGAACTATATTCAATATCCTGTGATAAACCATAATGGAAAAGAATATGAAAAAGAATACCTATATATAACTGAGTCACTTTGCTGTACAGCAGAAATTAACACAACATTGTAAATCAACTATACGTCAATAAAATTTAAAAAAATTAAAAGAAAAGAGAGAGGAAGTGGACAGACACATAAATGTTCAAATTCTTAATTTTCTTTGGTTTTATCTTGACTAAGGTAGGCTCTGAATTAATTAGTTGTTTTCTTTAATTCTCAGTAGGAATATTTTAGGATTTGCTGTTGCTTCCTTTTCATTATTTTCTCTTAAGCTACCAATTAATTACTAAGTATTTTATAATAGGCTTTGCATATTAACAATTACAAGTTGAGTGTGACAGTGTACATGAAAGTATTCTGTAAATACCAAACTTACTATCCTATGTGTAATTCTGTGCAACTGGTAAAACTTTCTTGACGTTGTCATTATCTTATTTAATTCTCACACAAACATTGTAAGGCGAGTCGTTATTACTAATAACAACCTTTCCAGATGAAACACACAGGTAACCACTTGCATACGAACCACTGAACATCATTCTGGGGTCCAGACAGAAGCCCTTTCCTTGTGGAGCACCTTTTCTCTTCTGGGGTAACTGACCAATAACTGTGTTTAAATGGCCAGGCTTTTTCCTGCTGCTATCTGCCTGCTTCCTGAGTTCCAGCCAGAAAGCTTCAAGACTGGGCCTTCAGAGGGCTTCTGTCTGGACCTGTCTGGACCTCTTACAGCTCTCCAAATCTAACATTCAGATACTCAGGAGAAACATTGCCAACTGTTTGGTAGGGGCTTTTGACATCTGGATTTGATGAATGGGATTCCACCCTGGATAAAATGGACAGATGCTCTATCAAACCTTGCTGTAATTTCTAAACGTCTTCTAGCATAGCGGCCTTATGTGGAGCCGAAGTTGTGATTTTAGAGCCGTCAGCAAAGTTCATTCTCCACCTTTCTTCAAAATATCTTCCTCATTAAATGGATGGATTCTTTAATAAATGATGCTGTGTTAACTGGTTAGGTACTTGGGAAAATGGTTAAATCACCATTTTAAAAAAGTCAATACTTTAAAATGTTAAATGTAAAATTACGAAATAGTAAAAAAACAGAAAAATATCTGATGAAAAGATGTTCTAATTTTTAGAATGCAATTTCTTTCTTGGCTTAAAAACTAAGAAAGAAACTATAAAAGACTGATAGATTTAGATCCATAAAATTAAAAGAAAAACTTCTGCACTGATTAAGATGTTTTAAATTAAGCCAGAAACAAAATTGAAAAGACATTTTGGTATTTATAACAGAAAAAGACTTAATATTCTAAATAGAGATAATACTTTTCTACATAAGTAAGAATCACTCAAACTCACCACAGTCCTTTGCCCATTCACACAGTATGGTCACAAGACTAAAATCTTTAATAATAGTAATAGTAAATAAAACAATACTAATTACAATAGCTAACATTTATTGAGCATTTCCGCTGAACCAGATATGTTCTTAGTGCTTATGTTTGTTAACTCACTTAACTTTTCCAACAAACTTTTGAGGGAGGTACTCTTATTTTCTCCATTTTACAATTGAGGAGATTAAGAAAAAGGAAGGACATTATGTAATTTCCCCAGGGTTACACAGCTAGGAAGTGGCAAAGATAGAATTCAAACCTAGGCTTTCTGCCTTCAAGCTGTGTGCCACTTCATTTCTTCCCTCAAGAGGCAAGAATAAGTTTTGAAAAGAAGTGACACAATTGGCCAATAAATGTATGCAATACTCAACCTTATTAATAAACTAAAAAATGAAAGTAAAACAATAAGGACACGTCGGGAATTCCCTGGTGGTGCAGTGGTTAAGAATCCGCCTACCAATACAGGGGACATGGGTTCGAGCCCTGGTCGGGGAGATCTCACATGCTGTGGAGCAACTAAGCCCATGTGCCACAACTACTGAGCCTGCGCTCTAGAGCCCGTGAACCACAACTACTGAGCCTGCGTGCCACAACTACTGAAGCCCATGCACCTAGAACCCATGCTCCGCAACACGAGAAGCCACAAAAATGAGAAACCCACGCACAACAACGAAGAGCATCCCCCACTCACTGCAACTAGAGAAAGCCTGAGCGCAGCAACAAAGACCCAACACAGCCAAAAATAAATAAGTAAATAAATTTATAAAAAAATATAAGGACATGTCAACTTTGCGAAATGGACAAGATTCTAAAAAAAATGATACCAGTGAAAGCAAGAAAGTAAGGAAATGCTTCACAATGACCATAAACAAGTTCAGTTTATAAATATCTACAATAAGCCTTAAAGTTGAGCATATCTTTTTACAAAATTTTTGATTTAAAAATTTAAGACAATATTCAATGATTTACATAAAAATACATGTTCAAGGATAGTCATCCCAGTTGTTTTGTTGTTTCTAGAATATTTAATAACTTTTTGTTTCCAGAATGCTTTATCATATAATACACAGAAAGTATAGAAAATTAAATAACAAAAGCCACCCAACTGAACATTCTTATTGAGTCTGTTTTTCATTCTTTAAAAAATGTTATGTACAAGGAGTCAAGATGGTGGTGTGGAAAGATGCAGAGTTATTGTCTCCTCACAACTAGGGCACCTGCCGGCCATTGGTGGGGGACTCTGATGCCCAAGGAGATGGGAGGAACCCCAAAGTGAACAGGTAGGATGTGGGGGGACAGAGAGGGGAGGAGAAGTGGAGGTCAGACAGGATTGGCACCACTGAGGCTGGGGAGATCAGGAGAGGCAGGCGGGAGGGACTCTCTGGGAAAAGCTGGAGAGGAGCAGAGGGTGTTTGCCCTGCCCACTCCAGCAAGGGGAGCCTGATGAGCTCCCAGGCCGGTCCCCTGCCCTCCAAGGCCGCCCCTCCTCCCTGACCACATTGGTCCTGGGGGTATAGGAGGGAGGCCGGGGAGATCAGGAGAGGCAGGTGGAAAGCGCCCTCTGGGAGGAGCAGGAGAGGAGAGGAGGGCATTTTCCCTGCCCACTTGAGCCCAGGAAACCTGCTGGGCTCCCAGGTGAGGTCCCCTGCCCTCTGAGACCAGGGGTAGGGGGCATGCCTGGGCCCCTTCTGTTCCTTGAGCCTAACTCCCCCTCCTCCCAGCCCCTCAGGGCATTTTCCAGCCCTGTGGGTCCTAAGCATAGGCCCTGCCCACCACCCAAACCTCGCCATTGCTTAGGCCTCGCCCTCCACAGCTGAGGCCTTACCCCCCATTTTTTTCCTTTTCCCTCCTCCTCTTTTTTACTATTGTGGTACTGATGTACCTTCCATTTGTTGATTCATCTATATTTTTATTTTTGTATTCTTTCTAACACATCTGTTAGTTTCCTAGTCTAATTTTATTTTTTACTTTGTTCTCTCTCTCTCTCTCTCTTTTTTTTTTAACATCTTTATTGGGGTATAATTGCTTTACAATGTTGTGTTAGTTTCTGCTTTATAACAAAGTGAATTAGTCATACATAAACTTATGTTCCCATATGTCTTCCCTCTTGCGTCTCCCTCCCTCCCACCCTCCCTATCCCACCCCTCCAGGCTGTCACAAAGCACTGAGCCAATATCCCTGTGCCATGTGGCTGCTTCCCACTAGCTAGCTACCTTACTACGTTTGTTAGTGTGTATATGTCCATGACTCTCTCTTGCCCTGTCACAGCAGGATCTTGGTTTATGAGCTGGGGGTTAGGCTGAAGCTCCTGTGGTGGGAGCTCTGAGTCTGAACTGCTGGAGCCTTAGACAGAGAACCTCAGACCCCAGGGAATAGGCATTGGAGTGAGGTCTCATGGAGTTCCTCATCTCAGCACCAAGACCCAACTCTACCCAACAGCCTACAAACTCCAGTGTTAGAAGCCTCAAGCCAAACAACCAGTAAGGCAGGAAGAAAATCCCACTCATCAAATAAATAAATAAATAAATAAATAAAATGAGAAAAAAATATGTCACAGATGAAAGAGTAAGGTAACCTACAAGACCAAATAAATGAAGAGGAAATAGGCAATTTACCTGAAAAAGAATTCAGAGTAATGATAGTAAAGATGATCCAGAATCATGGAAATAGAATGGAGGCATGGACTGAGAAAATACAAGAAGTGTTTAACAAAGATCTAGAAGAACTAAAGAACAAACAAACAGAGATGAACAACACAACAACTGAAATGAAAAATACACTAGAAGGAATCAATAACAGAATAACTGAGGCAGAAGAATGAATAAGTGAGCTGGAAGACAAAATGGTGGAAATAACTGCCGAGGAGCAGAATAAAGAATGAAACGAATTGAAGACAATCTCAGAGACTGCTGGGACAACACTAAATGCACCAACATTCAAATTATGGGGGTCGCACAGGAAGAAGTGAAAAAGAAAGGGTCTAAGAAAATATTTGAAGAGATTATAGTTGAAAATTCTCTAACATGGGAAAGGAAATAGTCACCCAAGTCCAGGAAGCACAGAGAGTCCAATACAGGATAAACCCTAGGAAAAACACACCAAGATACATATTAATCAAACTAACAAAAATTAAATTCAAAGAAAAAATATTAAAAGAAGCAAGGGAAAACCAAAAAATAACATACAAAGGAATCCCCATAAGGTTATCAGCTGATTTTTCAGCTGAAGCTCTGCAGGCCAGAAGGGAGTGGCAGGATATACTTAAAGTGATAAAAGAGAAAACACCTACAATCAAGATTACTCTACCTAGCAAGGATCTCATTCAGATTTGATGGGGAAGTCAAAAGCTTTTCAGACAAGCAAAAGCTAAGAGAATTCAGCACCACCAAACCAGCTTTACAACAAATGCCAAAGAAACTTCTCTAGGTGGAAAACACAAGAGATGAAAAAGACCCACAAAAACAAACCCAAAACAATTAAGAAAATGGTAATAGGAATATACATATCGATAATAACCTTAAATGTAAATGGATTAAATGACCCAACCAAAAGACACAGACTGGCTGAATGGATACAAAAACAAGACCCATATATATGCTGTCTACAAGAGACCCACTTCAGACCTAGGGATACATACAGACTGAAAGTGAAGGGGTGGAAAAAGATATTCCATGAAAATGGAAATCAAAAGAAAGCTGGAGTAGCAATACTCATATCAGATAAAATAGTCTTTAACGTAAAGACTGTTACAAGAGATAAGGAGGAACACTACATAATAATCAAAAGATCAATCCAAGAAGATACAAAAATTATAAATGTTTATGCACCCAAAAGAGGAGCACCTCAATACGTAAGGCAAATGCTAACAACCATGAAAGGAGAAATCAACAGTAACACAATAATAGTAGGGGACTTTAACACCCCACTTATATCAATAGACAGATCATCCAAACAGAAAATAAGTAAGGAAGCACAAGCTTTAAATGGCACAATAGACCAGATAGATTTAATTGATATTTATAGAACATTTCACCCAAAAGTGGCAGAATACACTTTCTTCTCAAGTGCACCTGGAACATTCTCCAGGATAGATCACATCTTGGGTCACAAATCAAGACTCAGAAAATTTTATCCAAGAGATCACTGAAGAAATCACAGAAGAAATTAAAAAAATACATAGAAAAAAATGACAATGAAAACAAAATGACCCAAAACCTATGGGATGCAGCAAAAGCAGTTCTAAGAGGGAAGTTTATAGCAATTCAACCTCACCTCAAGAAACAAGAAAAATCTCAAATAAGCAATCTAACCCTACACTTAACACAGCTAGAGAAAGAAGAACAAAGAAAACCCAAAGTTAGGAGAAGGAAAGAAATCATAAAGTTCATAAAGATCAGAGCAGAAATCATAAAGATCAGAGCAGAAATAAATGAAATAGAAATGAAGAAAACAATAGCAGAAATCAACAAAATTAAAAGTTGGTTCTTTCAGAAGGTAAACCCAATTCATAAACCCTTAGCCAGACTCATCAAGAAAAAAAGGGAGAGGACTCAAATCAATAAAATTAGGAATGGAAAAGAAGAAATCACAACTGACACTGCAGAAATACAAAGGATTATAAGAGACTACTACAAACAACTATATACCAATAAAATGGACAACCACGAAGAAATGGAGAAATTCTTGGAAAGGTACAATTTTCTTGGAAAGGTACAATTCTTCCTGAACCAGGAAGAATTAGAAAATATAAACAGACCTATCACAAGTAATGAAATTGAAACTATAATTTAAAATCTTCCAACAAACAAAAGTGCAGGACCAGATGCTTCACAGGTGAATTCTATCAAACATTTAGAGAAGAGCTAACACCCATACTTCTCAAACTCTTCTAAAAAATTGCAGAGGGAGAAACACTCCCAAATTCATTCTATGAAGCCACCATCACCCTGATGCCAAAACCAGAAAAAGATATCACAGAAAAAGAAAATATAGACCAATATCACTGATGAACATAGATGCAAAAATCCTGAACAAAATACTAGCAAACAGAATCCAACAACACATTAAAAGGATCATACACCATGATCAAGCAGGATTTATCTCAGGGATGCAAAGATTCTTCAATATACACAAATCAATCAATGTGATACAGCACATTAACAAATTAAGGAATAAAAACCATATGATCATCTCAATAGATGCAGAAAAGCTTTTACCAAAATTCAACACCCATTTATGATAAAAACTCTCCAGAAAATGGGCATAGAGGGAACTTACCTCAACATAATAAAGGTCATATATGACAAACCCACAGCAAGCATCATACTCAATGGTGAAAAACTTAAAGCATTTCCACTGAGATCAGGAACAAGACAAGGATGTCCACTCTATCCACTCTTATTCAACATAGTTTTGGAAGCCCTAGCCACAGCAATCAGAGAAGAAAAAGAAATAAAAGGAATACAAATTGGAAAATAAGAAGTAAAACTGTCACTGCTGATGACATGATACTATACATAGAGAATCCTAAAAATGCCACCAGAAAACTACTAGAACTAATCAATGAATTTGGTAAGGTTGCAGGATACAAAATTAATGCACAGAAATCTCTGACATTCCTATACATCAACAATGAAAAATCAGAAAGAGAAATTAAGAAAACACTCCCATTTACCACTGCAACAAAAAGAATACATTACCTAGGAATAAACTTGCTTAAGGAGGCAAAAGACTTGTAGTCAGAAAACTATAAAACACTGATGAAAGAAATCAAAGATGACATAAACAGATGGAGAAATATACCATGTTCCTGGATTGGAAGAATCGATATTGTGAAAATGACTATACTACACAAAGCAATCTACAGATTCAATGCAATCCCTATCAAGCTACCAATGGCATTCTTCATAGAATTAGAACAAAAAATTTTATAATTCTTATGGAAACACAAAAGACCCCAAATAGCCAAAGCAATCTTGAGAACGAAAAACAGTTGGAGGAATCAGGCTCCCTGACTTCAAACTATACCACCGAGGTACAGTAATCAAGACAGTTTGGTACTGGCACAAAAACAGAAATATAGATCAATGGAACAGGATAGAAAGCCCAGAGATAAACCCACGCATAAATGCTGGAGAGGGTGTGGAGAAAAGGGAACCCTCTTGCACTGTTGGTGGGAATGTAAATTGCCACAGCGACTATGGCGGACAGTATGGAGGTTCCTTAAAAAAATAAAAATAGAACTACCATATGACCCAGCAATTCCACTACTGGGCATATATCCTGAGAAACCTGTAATTCAGAAAGAGTCATGTACCACAGTATTCACTGCAGCACTGTTTACAATAGCCAGAACATGGAACCAACCTAAATGTCCATCCACAGATGAATGGATAAAGAAGATGTGGCACATATATACAATGGAATATTACTCAGCCATAAAAAGAAACGAAATTGAGTTATTTGTAGTGAGGTGGATGGACCTAGACTCTGTCATACAGAGTGAAGTAAATCAGAAAAAGAAAAACAAATATCGTATGCTAACACAAATATATGGAATCTAAAAAAAAGGTTCTGAAGAACCTAGAGGCAGGACAGGAATGCAGACGTAGAGAATGGATTTGAGGACACGGGGAGGGGGAAGGGTAAACTGGGACAAAGTGAGAGAGTGGCATTGACACATATACACTACAAGAGGTAAAACAGATAGCTAGTGGGAAGCAGCCCCATAGCACGGGGAGATCAGCTCCATGCTTTGTGACCACCTAGAGGGGTGGGATAGGGCGGGTGGGAGGGAGACGCAAGAGGGAGGAGATATGGGGACATGTGTATGCATATGGCTGATTTGCTTTGTTGTGCAACAGAAACTAACACAGTATTGTGAAGCAATTATACTCCAGTAAAGATCTATTAAAAAAAATGGTATGTACAGTACAAGGCCAATCTTAATTCAAAATAATTATGAGTAGACAAAAGATTAGGTAGAGAAATTTGTTTGGATTTTATTTTCCTCCGTGTGACTTTATGCATTTGCAAAATTTTCTCTTCGAATATGTATTATAATAAAAAATGTGACTAAGAATTTTTAAATATATCTTTCCCTTGAGTTTCCAAAAAACGTGAACAGAGAAGATACATTTATTTGTACTTCCTGTTTAAATCACTATTGAAATGAAAGGAAATGCATATAATGCGAGCGATGGGGAGCAGCAGATGAAGCTTCCATCACTCACCAGCCGCTCACCTCCTGCTGTGCCGCCAGGTTCCTAACAGGCCGCTGACCGCTATCGGTCCGCAGCCCCGGGGTTGAGGACCCCTTATTTAGATCTTGCTACTTTCAAAAAGCACATGAAATTGTTTATAATAAATATCTGTACTATAAACAATAAAAATAGAGATAGGAGTGAACTTTTTCAGACATAGAATTAGAAATAAAAGTCATGTATTTCTAGTGTTTTAGACCTGGCCAGTCATTAGTTATCTGTTTTAAAAACAAACCCAGTTTTCACTTTGGCACTCAAATGAAAAACAATGGTGACAAATGTCAAATTCGAGGAGGTGAGGGAATTTTTGTGTTTCATCTATGGGACTCATTCCTTCCCAACTGTATCAGATCCTCGGAGACTGTATATTCTTCAACTCAATGTCTGTGAAGCAAGGTCTCTGGCACCTTGATGATTATGCCTGTAAGAAAAATAAAGAAAAAGACTTTGTGTCAAACGAAGGCGTTCACACACAAAAAACTGTTAAAGAATATTAGATAGTTGTCTTTTTTTTAAATGCATGGATCCAAAATATAAAACGATCCCCAAATGTTTCGACCCAGAGATTTCTGCTGGAGCAAAATCTCTTTTTTTCTCTCTCTCTCCTTCATTCACACACAGACGCACGCACGCACGCACAGTATTTACAGTGGTTAGGAGAACGGCAATCAGAGAACTTTAGCGCTGTAGAGACTGCTGAGCCCAGAGCCCTGGATGGAGAATGCGCCTGGCCTCGGAAACCTTTAACCACACTGTCCAGGTCGCGGTGGCTAGTGGTCAGCGCGCGTCTGGACAGGAGGGAACTTTCGGACAATCCCCGGCGACCCAGGGCTTCCCTAGAGACAGGGCGTTGGAACCTGGGACAGAGTGGAGGGAGGAAGAGACAGTGTGAGTCGAAGGTGGCGGCAGCAGCGCTCTGGATCTGTCGCCCTCGGATCCCCCGGGCTGCGGGACAGAGAGACTCGGAAGAGGAGCGCGAGCGCCTCCCCGCCGCCCCTGCAGCCACTCCGGGCGCGCACGGATCCACTGGGCGCTGGGGCCGCGAGTCAAGGCCGGGACTCGAGCAGCTCTCCCCGGAAGTAGCAACCAAGGCGCGAGCCTCCGCGCGGCAGAACGGAGACCGAAAGGCACGGGGCTCGGACAGCCTGGCCCCGGGCATCCCCGACTAGTGGCCTCGAGCCCGACACCCCAGCTGCGCCGCGCTCCCGGCCACAAGTTTGCCTCGCGCCGGCCAAGTTGCGAGTGTGAATCTTTCCTCGGGCTTCGGGAAGAGTGTCCCTGTTCCTCGCTCGGGCTGGCTCGGGTATGGCCGGACCCCACCTCTGGGGGTGGCTGCTGCTCGGGGGCTGCTTCCTCGCCAGAGCCCAGGTAAGAGCCCCTGTTCCACGGCACCTGCTTCCCGGAGCCTCCGGCCGGTGTTCAACGTTAGGGCGGCCGAGACCAAGGCGCGCGCGGGCGCTGACGCTTACACATTCACGCACTAACACGCTCAGAGAGAGACAGACACACACACAAGTGCACCCGGCAAGGTTTGACAGGCATTTAGTGGAGCTGCAAAGATATGCTTTAGGTGAATGATGTCCTGGGGGTGGGCACTATTCCGACCAGCATCTTGGCATCTGCAAAGTAAGAGGATATTTATGAACAACGGGGTTCTGGGTCAGGAGGGTTGAGAGGTGAAGAACTTTTCTTACTCTTAGTCTCCTTGATCCCCGTTTAATTAATTCAAATTATTTTTTGTCTGCTGGCAATTTACCGTCCCCCCTTTTTTTTTTTTTTTTTTTGCGGTACGCGGGCCTCTCACTGTTGTGGCTTCTCCCGTTGCGGAGCACAGGCTCCGGACGCGCAGGCTCAGCGGCCATGGCTCACGAGCCCAGCCGCTCCGCTGCATGTGGGATCTTCCCGTACCGGGGCACGAACCCGTGTCCCCTGCATCGGCAGGCGGACTCTCAACCACTGCGCCACCAGGGAAGCCCTACCGTCACTTTTGAGAATTTAAATTTCTAGGATTGTTTGTGACCACTGTCTGAAAGGATAATTGACTCTTCCTGTTACAGAATCACGTATCATTAAAGCGAGGAGACTAGATAGAAAAATACATATAACTTGTTAAAGCTGAGTTATGTTTAGACTAAATGGTAGTTGTCATTTTCGTACTGCTAATATCGTTTAGAGATTTTCTGGGTGATCTTTCACAATGGACCCTTTCTAATGCGCAATTCATCCTCACATTTTTTTGAGTCAAATAAAATGTAGGATTTACACTCAGCTTTTTAGATGAGCTAGAAAGAGTTGCTTGTAGTGTAATGCAATTTAAGAGCCCTGTAACTTTAAATGGAAATCAACGTTATTTCTCTTTTCTGTTCGGGAGGGGGCGCACTTTGACCGTCAAATAAAGCCCCAAATTAGGTTTTTTAAATTCTTTCCCCATGAGAAACTTAAGGCATTAATTTATGTACTGGTACTGTCTAAACTTAATACTATGTTCTTGGCTTTCAAGTGGCCAGTTTAAATTTGTTATTCTAAACGTGCAGGTTTTTTTGTTTTGTTTTGTTTTTTTAACCACATAGCTACATACGTTAATAGAAATAGGTGTTCTCCTAAATACTGGGCTTTACGTAATATGACCAGGATATTTCAAGTGAACTTAATATGTTAAAAAAATCAAACGATGTGTGTTATACATTGACTAATAAGATGGTCAGTGAATGCTCAAAAGTAGAGTATGCTCTAACCTGAAAAATTTCACCAAGGTAACAGAAGGAATTATGAATGAATGGAAAAACTCTTAAGAATTTGGTGACAGTTATAGAGCTCGGGTGATCTCGAATGTATTTCCTGCATTTCTCTCTCATAAGATATTTGGATAATATGCTTGAAAACTCCACTTCCTTGTATAAGGGACAAGTGACCTCTAGCCATTTTTTTTTTTATTTATTTTATTTTTTGGCGATACGCGGGCCTCTCACTGTTGTGGCCTCTCCCATTGAGGAGCACAGGCTCCAGACGTGCAGGCTCAGCGGCCATGGCTCACGGGCCCAGCCGCTCCGCGGCATGTGGAATCTTCCCAGACCGGGGCACGAACCCACGTCCCCTGCTTTGGCAGGCGGACTCTCAACCACTGCGCCACCAGGGAAGCCCTAGCCATTTATTTTATTCAGCGTTCCAGATTACTTTTTCTAAGGAAATAGAGAGACATTGTTTAGTACAACGGAGAAGAAAATCACTGTGCGATTATGGGAAGAATATTTAGCTTTCAAAAAAACCATCAGGACATTGAACGCTTTTTCTATGATTTTAAACCAAGGTTTCTCAACATTGTGGGCCATATAATTCTTTGTTATGGGTGCTGACTTGTACATTGCAGGATATTTAGCAGCAGTCCTGTCCTCTCCACTAGAAACCAGCAGCAGCTCCCAAACCCTGCCTTGTGGTAACCAAAAACGTCTCCAGCTATTGCCAAACGTCCCTTGGGAGGCAAAATCGCCTCTGGTTAAGGCCCATTGCTTAAAACCCATTTCCATTTATATTTATAGATTAAGAATTATGTGAAATGAGTTTGTGATAATACGTTACATTTCTGGCACTCTAAACAAAATCTGAAGGTTACATTGAAGTCATTTACGTTGACACGCTGACACCTTCTTTGATCTTCAGTTTCTTCATTCCCAGCAAAGACACATATTAAAAAATGTAATATATTGATAGAACAACAAAGGAAACTCGTCCAAGCAGAATGAGCTTGTGTAGAATAAATGTTTACTATCTGGCAAACATTGGATTACATTACACAATAGGCAACATAGGCTAGTACTTGCAATTGTTTTAAATATCCCTGTGGTTTTTGGTTGGTGAAGATGCTGCCTTTGCCTCAGTGCACAGTTCAAAAGCCATGAATTCATGCATCAGGCATCATTGAAGAGCCCAGCAATGCAGTTCCTAGAGTCAGAGTGAGGACAACTGTGTGAATATGTGTAGTATTTTCTTTATTAGGGGGTAAAACCTGAGAAAGGTAACAGGGTGAGGAAGCAGGATTGGACAAGGAGAGCCTCAGACTGGGCTGCAAACCTGACAAAGTCTTGGCCAACCCCATGGAGAGCTCTGGGGCAAAGGTTGCCCATCATAGGCATCCCACATGGTGAAGAAATGGCCACGTCCTGGTTCTTCCACTGTGCTCAGTCATTGGCTAGGGTTTTTTGTATGATTGTTGACTGGGATCCAGAGCTGAGACAGATGCTTGAAAGCACTGCAGCTGGAGGCTGTCAGCCAACTGCACTCCTTCCAGACAGGTAGCTGGTTCCTTCTAGAAGGACTGTCTCAGTGGTGTACCTCCATGGCTGTTCCCTCCCTTACAAAGTTATCCAGGAACAGCACTGGTTTTGCTGGGTTTGAGAATGGGCTGACGCCACGCGATGCAGGCACCTTCTCCAGGCTCCAGGGCTGCAGATCAGTGTGGCTGTCAGACAGTGTGTGAGAGGAAGTGAGTACAAATCCACCACCACAACTGGAAAAAATTCCCAGCAGCTCGTGACATACTGAGTGGAAGTTCCTCAGTTCCATAGAGTACCAGGTGTGAGCAGATGCCAACGCAGGGCAGGTTTCGTGTTCTAGTTATTACTCATTTTTGCCTGAGTGGAATCCCAGCACCACCGTGGACATTCTGGTACAGGGGAAGGAACACTGGCCTGGGGGCCCGGAAAGCTGCATTCAGATCCCTCCTCTGATAACATACAGCCTCCTCGGGCATGAAACTTGATCTCTCCATTCTTCCTCTGTGAAGTTAGGAGGATGGGCTTTACTGACCTTCCAGTGTGACAATTCAGGGTCTCCTGGAAAGTCAGAAATCTCTTACTGGGTGGGAAGAAAATGATGACCACATACCACATACTGTGGTAAGCACTTTATCATTATTTCCTTTAATTCTCACAGTAACTTTATGAGCTAGGCACTGTAAATTGTTCACGCTTTATAAATGAGAAAATGGGGCTAAGAGATGTTAGGTAGCATTCTTGGGTCACACAGCTAACAAGTAGAGTAGCCATGAGTCACACGGGGTTACTAACAAGTAGAGTAGCCATGAGTCACACGGGGCCTTCTGCTCCTGAACCCACCCCGCAGACTGATGCCCTCATCGTGGAAATCAGCTGGGCACTGATTAGCTGGATTATGTATACACACATGCTCTTTCTCAGCAATATCCACCCTGGGTCTGTTTCCCCGAGAATTTCTCACACAAGTCCATAATGGTTATTGCAGTAATTCTGTGGTGTTAGAGAGCTGGGAACAATCTGGGTGTTCAGTGGGGTAACAGGCAGCAATAAAAAGCAATGGATTCAATGTACACAAAGAGCATGAATGAGATCCTTAAAATAGGCTGAGATACAGCACAGAAACAATGAGATGTATATTACCATTTACGTACATTCAAATACATGCACATAAAACAGCAATACATATTGTATCAACATATTTAGTTAATATTTTGTATATATATTTCACGTAAATGGTTGTGTATGGGAAGATAGAGAAGGAGGAGTGGGGTATAGAGACACAAGGGGATAGATAATCAATCAATCAAATAAACCAACATGCTGTATTGGAAATTGTGGTGATAATAAATGGAATTACCAACAAGCCATTATTGGTAGACTTAACAATGAAGACATAGGGCTTCCCTGGTGGTGCAGTGGTTAAGAATCCACCTGCCAATGCAGGGGACACGGGTTCGAGCCCTGGGCTGGGAAGATCCCACATGCTGCGGAGCAGCTAAGCCCGTGCACCACAACTACCGAGCCTGTGCTCTAGTGCCCACGAGCCACAACTACTGAGCCCACGTGCCACAACTACTGAAGCCCTTACACATAAAGCCGGTGCTCCCCAACAAGGGAAGCCACTGCTTCGCAACAAGGGAAGCCACTGCAACGAGAAGCCCGTGCACCGCAACAAAGAGTAGGCCTCGCTCGCCACAACTACAGAAAGCCCATGCACAGCAACACAGACCCAACTCAGCCAAAAATAAATAAACAAATAAATAAATTAAATGGGGGCAATAATGACATTTATCTCATAGAATGTGAGAGTATTAAAATTAAAAACATATAAACAACAAAAGCCTTAAGGTGTCTGATAATGAAAATGTCAGTTCTTTCCTTCTATCAGCCAATTAGTAAAGAGCTTTTTAATGGAATGATTATTAGATTGAGATAGTTTCTAAACAAGATTGGGGGTAAGTGAAGGCTTTTCAAAGGGGTGTGTGTGTGTGTGTGTGTGTATGTGAATTTTGCAAGGCTATTCCCTCTGCCTGCAACACTCTTCCGTCTATTCCTTATGCTTTCTTTTTCAGAACCCAACTCCTTCAGATAGCAATAGGACATTTTATTCATAATGCTGATAGATTTTATAGTTTGCCATTTATTAATGAGTCCTTGATTAACATCTATCTCCTCCTTTGAAGAAGTCGTTCTGAAGACAGTACAGCTAATCATAAGGCAGTTGCAGCAGTCTTATAATCACTGGTGTGTCCTTGTAGAAGTGGAGATGCAGGGAGGCAGATGGATTTGAGAGGTAGAAGGTACATTCAACTGAAGGAAGAGTGGGTTGGGGCAGGTATCATCGATGAGTTAGATTTTTAGATAAGCTGAGTTGGTGGAGCCTGTGAGATATTTAGGAGATGGTTGGATATTGGATTATGGAGTTTAAGAGAAGCTCTGGATTTAGCATCATCCCTTTTTAAATAGGGAGTACTTGAAACCACAGGAAAGAATGATATTCTCAGTGAGAGTATAGTGGAATTAAAAGGGTTGGCTAACTAGTTTGAAAAAAGACATGCAGATTGGTTTTCTATAAGATTACCCCTGAATTGTAAATTTACAGGGGAAAAGGGGCTAATAAGCAATTTGGAACCCTCTGTGACAATTAGCATGGTGCCTTTGAGTGGTAGTTCTCCATAAATGTTTGATTAAGGTAATTTGTATTTCTTTTATTCATCTTCTTTGATCCCACTTGGAACTCAAGTCTCTGATCATTTACTCCAGTTTTTTTGTTTTTTTTTTTGCAGTACGCGGGCCTCTCACTGTTGTGGCCTCTCCCGTTGCGGAGCACAGGCTCCAGACGCGCAGGCTCAGCGGCCATGGCTCACGGGCCCAGCCGCTCCGCGGCATGTGGGATCTTCCTGGACCGGGGCACGAACCCGTGTCCCCTGCATCGGCAGGTGGATTCTCAACCACTGTGCCACCAGGGAAGCCCTACTCCAATTTTAATTGAAAAAATGTCATTCTATTCTAAGGATCAGAGATGACTGCCCTGGGTACAAATGATGCAGTGGAACCTGTATCTGGTCACAAAGATGGAGGAAAGAGAGCTGCTGGTAAAGCAACCCTGAGGGAGTTGGGTGTTTCCAGAGATCTCTTGTCTTAATAACTGACAAACTAGCAGGCTAAATGTTGAGCTTGCCAGTTAGTCCACTGGATGATAGAATTTTATAGACTCTCAAAGAAAGTAAATCATGGCTTTCTGGAGGAAGAGGGAACTACACAAAATGGTCAAGATTATGGACCTTCTAATCGGAACTGAATTTGGAATCTGTGTTTCCTATTCTCATGCTATTACTTATCTCAAAAACTCAGTTTCTTCTTCCCAAAAAATGGGGTGAAAAATAGCAAAAAAATGGGATGACCTAATGCAAGTTATTTTTTTTTTGACATGTGTATTACATGAAAACCTCAGGAGAAGCATTTAATGTAGTGCCTGTAACAGAGTTTGCTCACTGTACGTGTCAGCCATCAGTGTTGTCGTCATCATCATCATTACCATAATTTCTATCACATTTTAAATTAGTTATTGTTGGTATAGAGAATCTCTATTATTTTTATTTATTGATTCATACCTATGAAGTTTATTCCTGAACAGTAACAATTTTCTCCAATATCTGTATCTGTTCTTTCTTTCTTTTTTTTAGAGATAACTTCTATTTACAATAATAACATTAATAACAAACAGTTACTGAGCATTTCATCTGTGACTGTGTTTTACCGTCATATTATTTATCTCAGATTATAGCCCAATAGTGTAGATTTTATTTTGTTCACTTTGTATAGATCAGGACTATGAGAACTAGTATTTCATGAATTTCTAGAAGGTACATCTTTTTTGTTTTGAATACTTTATTTATTTTATTTTTTTGTAATTTTTATTGGGGTATAGTTGATTTACAATGTTGTCTTAGTTTCAGGTGTACAGAAAAATGAGTCTGTTATACATATACGTATATCCACTCTTTTTTAGATTCTTTTCCCATATAGCCCATTACAGAGTATTGAGTAGAGTTCCCTGTGCTATACAGTAGGTCCTTATTAGTTACCTATTTTATATATAATAGTGTGTATGTGTCAATCCCAATCTTCCAATTTATCCCTCCCCCCCTTTACCCCTTGGTAACCGTAAGTTTATTTTCTACATCTGTAACTCTGTTTCTATTTTGTAGATACGTTTATTTGTAGCCTTTATCTGTTATTTCTTTTTATCTTTTTTCTTACATTACATTAGCTAGAAATTCCATATAAAGTTGAATGATAACAGTAATTATTGTGGGCATCTTACCTTGCTTATTACTTCAGTGGGATGCTTCTAAAGATTTATCATTAAGTATGATAGTTGCTCTAGGTTTTTAATAGAAGTAACATCATTGCTAATTTTGTTAAGTTGTTAAATGTAAGGCTAGTATAGAACTTTTGAATGACAACATGTATAATTTTTAAGTCACAAATGATACGTTATTTCTTTAAAAACTGTCATATTTGTTGTATTGAGCTCCTGTCACAGGTATTGGACTACTTGAGGGCAGGAACTGATTCTTAATCATTTTTCTAGAGTGAATGGTACCAGTAGATGCTCATTAAATATTGGTAAGTGTTTTCATAATCATAGGTAGAAGGATTATTATATATTGCTTCTTAAATTAGCAACTAAGTCAAATACTTTTGTTATTATGAGATATAGGATAACAAATTCAAATGTCTAGCAAACAAACAAAAATGTTGTTATTTGGCCAACTTTTCAGTCCCTTGTCTGCCCTCTCTCAAGAATTTCCCTGGATTCTTTCCCCTGTATGCATCACCAGGTTAATTTCCAGTTTATCCTCTAGATATCAGCTCATGTGTACCTTATTCAGGAAAGCCTGGCTTACCCAGTAAGGCAAAAATGTCCTTACAATAAGCTCTCAGAACCCTGTATATCTTACTGTCTCTTGTAGCATTTTTCAGAGAGTTGTAACTTAACATTTTCTGTGATCATGGTGTAATTACTCTCTCTCCTTTTCTAGACTGCACTTTTCATGAAGGCAAAGGCTGTACTTGTTTTTGCTCCTTTTTGTATCCCAAATGGCCAGCACAGAGCAAGGAATCATAAACACCACTTGAATAAATGAACATTTAGTCAAGTAAAATAAACATTTCTCCGTAATAAAATGTAGTTCCCAAGTTTTCTTGGTCCTGCAGAGATTATGAATATTTCGGTTGATTGAAATGGCATTAATTACACATTAAAAATTGTGTTCTGATTTTAAATTAAAAAATACTATTTGGCCAAATATTTATATGAGAAGATTGGAAGAAACTTATATGTATAATTAAGGTAATTAAGGTAAAACTGCCTCTCTTTTATGAAACCATTTACATCAAATTGCAAACTGGCTGAAATTTCCTAGATGAGAATAGTTTATACTGCTTGTCACTTTCCTTACTTTTATAATCAGGTTAGTTCTGTTTTCCATGATAAAAAGTTTCTCAGTGGGCTTCCCTGGTGGCGCAGTGGTTGAGAGTCCACCTGCCGATGCAGGGGACGCGGGTTCGTGCCCCGGTCCGGGAGGATCCCACATGCCGCGGAGCGGCTGGGCCCGTGAGCCATGGCCGCTGAGCCTGCACGTCTGGAGCCTGTGCTCCGCAACGGGAGAGGCCACAACAGAGAGGCCCGCGTAGTGGAAAAAAAAAAAAAAAAGTTTCTCAGTTATTTTTTAAAATACATTTTTTTTGACAGCAGAGACTGTATTTAACAATGCAATTTTGTGGCCATGAGATATGCCTAAGCTTGAATATTCTTCTGTTTACACTAATAGAATCTGCCTTTAGCAAGCCACTCATGCATGTAATGAGTACCAAGGCGGGACTTCTCCTCTCAACATATATTCTGGCATCTCATTTCTTAGATGAATAAAGTCTGTAAGACACAATATTCAGAAACTTTTGGTAGTTATCTAAACAAAACTTAAGCACAATTTCATGTTGATTAATTGAGCTTAGAGATACCTAAAAACTGGAAGAAATCGTGAGTAGATACGTGGGGCTTTCCTGCATCCTCAAGAATGCCTTTTAAAATCATTCCAAAGACACAGCATGCTTCTGTTTCCCATCAGATTGGTAATATTTCGTTATAACATTTTGTTTGTGAGTTTATTGCATTTCTTACCACTCATGGTTATAGTGTAGTCTGAGAGCCACATTGTACCCCTTGACCTACCCCCAGGCAAGATCCATGGCTTGAATTTCTTTTATGTCTACCTTTTGCCACAGTATCTTGCCCTTGGGAGGATTCAACGCATACTGTTGAAATAAATACTCTCAACAGTCCTCAGTGCTAAACCAGAACAATCAGTGTAGAATGAGTAGATGACTGGCCGAAGGCATTTCTGTGAATTTGAGGAGTTGCCCCCAGTGAAAATTCGTTTTCCCCAGGACTTTTTTTTTTTGCGGTACGCGGGCCTCTCCCATTGCGGAGCACAGGCTCCGGACGCGCAGGCTCAGCGGCCATTGCTCATGGGCCCAGCCGCTCCGCGGCATGTGGGATCTTCCCGGACTGGGGCACGAACCCGTGTCCCCTGCATCGGCAGGCGGACCCTCAACCACTGCGCCACCAGGGAAGCCCCAGACTTCTCATTTTTAATTCAATAAAATTGCACTGCATTACTAAGTATTATGTTCATTGTGCAGGTTCTGAAAGTGGTTAAGAGATGGCTCTGTTCTCCAAGGAGCTTTCACTCTATGGGAGGAGACAAGATTGCCACTACTGCAAAAAGGAGCTCTTGGCCTCTGCTCATGACTTCTGTCTCCCCTTGCTGCAGGATCTGTTCCTTTTCCTTCTTTCTAATATATCTTGTCTGTCTTTGACTTCCACCTTTTTGCAGTGTGAATGGTAGATACTCAACTAGAGCTGGGAAAACCTCTGCCAAAGGTTTCTTATGTTCAGCCTTTTTTTTTTTTTTTCTTTTTCTTTTTACTTCACTAAGTTTATTTTGGTCGAATATATTTAGAATGTAATAAAAGCATAGGCTTGGTGATAATAGCAGTAGTAATAGTTAACATTTTTACAGTGTTCACTATATAAAGGCATTTAATTAGGCATCTCTATGCATTATTTTCTTTAATCCTCACAACAATCTTATGAGGAAGGTAATGAGCATTTTTATTGCCTCTCCAAAATCCACTCCATTTCTTACCAATTTTGTGGCAAACAAGGACAAGTGGTAGAGTAAGTGAAAAAAAAAATGCAAAACTGAAAATCCCTGCCCTCATGAATTTTACATTCTCCCATTCTCCTGAAGCCTGCTCTACCTATGGAGTCAGATATGCGCACCAAGAAATTTCCTTATGTTATCTAGTTAAGTATATTGTTGGCACAGTCTTATGCTGAAATTACATAAGATCTGTGCTTTAATTCTGTAGATATGGGAAAACAAAGAATAACTTACCTATTAACATCTTCCCATTAAAATTTCAGCCATGCTAGATGACTAAGTTCTAGAGATTGGCTATTCAACACAAGGCCCATGGTTAGCAATATGGTGCACTTTTTTTTTCCCCCTTAGCTTTCTTAGTTTTTTTTTTCTTGACACTTAGTGCACTTAAAGTTTGTTTAGAGGGTAGATCTCATGTTAACTGTTCTTACTACAAAAAAACCGAAAACTAACAAAAGGGTCAGAAGTACACTTTGGGAGATGTTGGCTACATCTTTTATTTTGATCATGGTGATGGTGCTATGAGTATTTGCACATGTCCAGACTCATCAAATTGCACACATTAAATATGTGCAGCTCTTTGTATATCAATTATACCTCAAAAAAGCTGTCTAAAAAAAAGGTATCCTAGGGCTTCCCCGGTGGTGCAGTGGTTGAGAGTCTGCCTGCCGATGCAGGGGACGCTGGTTCATGCCCCGGTCCAGGAGGATCCCACATGCCGCGGGGTGGCTGGGCCCGTGAGCCATGGCCGCTGAGCCTGTGCGTCCGGAGCCTGTGCTCTGCGACGGGAGAGGCCACAGCAGTAAGAGGCCCGCGTACCGCAAAAAAAAAAAAAAAGTATCCTATCTAATTAAAAAAAACAAAAACCGAAACAAAAAACCCCATAACGTTTTATTCATGACAGTTCCAATCGGCAAGTATTGATATTTTGATGGTCTCTCATGCACCAGACAATGTGATAGTCACTGGAAATATATAGTGAAATACATGCTCACGTTTACAAGCAGAGCACGTTCAGCATTTTTGTAAATGTTTCTAAATTTGAGTTAATGTTTAAACCAGCCTTTGAGTGATGATGGTTCCTTTGGGAGAGGAAATCAACTTGACAAAACATCTTATTGTTGAATTGTAGCCTCTTGTGTCTCTCCCCCTAGTCTCTCCAAGGTTTGTGTCCCAAGTTACCCTGATCTCACACAATGTTATCAAATATAGTACCCCCCTTTTTGCCCTTAGTGGGTTAAGTTTTGTTGGTTCAAAACCTCAGGAGCTCCCCTGGTAAAATGTGAAACTGGCTCCTGTACACAGAGGGCAAGGAGAGATGGAAGAAAGAGGCAGATCACTCCACATTGGTAGGTGGCAGGTTTAATAAGCAAGAGAACTTAATATGAAGCTTGTCTTGGGCAGCAGCAAGATGAGGAGATCTCCACACTCACCTGCCACCTCTTATAAGTTGATATAGAGGCCTTACCTAGGTTCAGTCACGTGTACCATCCAGATGGTCTCAACAACATGTTCTCTCCAGGCTGTGTCCATGAAAACAGCTCTCACTGTGGGAACAGTGGACAGAGTGTGCATTCCAAGGGCAGGGGAAGGGGTGAGGAGCCTCTGATTGCCTGTGTCCAGCCCTCGGCTCTACCTGTGGTCATGTCCTCTCGATGACCTCCCCCAGCAGTTTTACTTTACCTACAGTAAGACCATAGACTTTCACTTCTTACTTGTTCAGAACCCCTTTATCATTCCCAATCTATTAACTAAACTGCTCAATACAGCCTACCTTTTCCTCCTTTTTTCTCCTATTATTCACTCAGCTATCTAAGAACTGTTACATCTTGGCCTCCTCTTTTTCGTTCATAAAACTAGCTGTTGTCTGATGGAAAACTAGCTGTTTCTGATATCATTATATCAGAAATTAGGGAAACCAAAGTTTTATTCACACCTTTTTTTGAGAGGCCTTAGAACATTGTTTAATTTACAAGTTCTCATTGTAATTTTTCTTTATTCGCTTAATAAACATGCACGATTTTTATAGCTAATGAGTGCACAGTGTTTCTACTATGTGAAACTTTACCTTATAGTTTGTTGACCTATTAATGGTGATTTTACTTCATTGCTTTTGCTCAAAATTATTCTCTTCACTGCTGATGCTATAATACCAAACATGTTAATTTTCCAAGCCACTACTCTTTCCCAGGATCCTACAACTGTGCCACATGACAGATGTGTTGCCTGGGGTGGTAACACCAATTATAAATGGAATATTGGACACTGCAGTTTGGCCTGTAGTGTGATTTTTCTGTAACTCAAATTCTGGTTGCCTACTGCCCGAAGGAAATGATCTTCTTGATGATTTGTTATGTCCCCATAAAGGTCAACACTGTGTGTGTGTGAGGAGTGGCTTATTTATTTATTATTTTATTCTTTTTTATATTATATAATGTGATTTGCAAAAAGGTGTACAACTTGATGATTTAATATCTCTATATATCGTGAAATGATTACCACTGTCAAGTAACCCATTCATCACCTCACATAGTTATCTTGTGTGTGTGTGTGTGTGTGTGTGTGTGTGTGTGTGTGTGTGTGTGTGTGTGTGTGTGTGTGATGAGACCACTTAAGATCTACTCTTAGTGGGAATTCCCTGGCGGTCCAGTGGTTAGGACTTCTGGGTTCAATCCCTGGTCAGGGAACTAAGATCCACAAGCTGTGCAGTGTGGCAAAAACAGACAAACAAAAACTACTCTCTTAGCAAAATTCAAGTATACATACAGTATTGTTAACTCTAGTCACCATGCTCTAGGTTAGCTCCCCAGAGCTTATTCATCCTATAACTGGAAATTTGTACCCTTTGACCGGCGGCTCCACATTTTCCCCACCCCTCAGCCCCTGGTAACCACCATTCTAGTCTCTGGTTCCATGAGTTTGACTTTTTAGATTCCACATATAAGTGAGATCATATACTATTTGTCTTTCTGTCAACACAGTTTTGATAGTGCTAATTATTGTCTGCTTTCCTTTCCACATGAGATGGACTCTGTCATAGTGCAGCACATTATCGAACAGGCTTGAATGACAGAATCAGTCCTGTGTGAGAACATTTCCTTGGGAGACAGGAAACTTGGCTTTTAGTGCACATTTTACTATAACTGAGCTGGGTGACCATAGATAAGTGGCTAAAGTCTGGGTTTCATTTTTTATTTGTAAAGAGTAGAAGGTTTTGATCTTTAATATATTAGGGATTCAGACTTCTTCAAATTATCAATATAGTTTTAACTTTTAGAAAGAACTTTATTGAAATTAGTATGTAAACATAATAGGAATCCAAGACAAAATCTGCCTGCATTCTCATTTAGTCTTTGGCTATGCACATATCCAATGAATACATACTTTCAGTTATGTTATAAATGAAACTTTATATGTTACTTTTTCATTTGACATACAGTACATATTTTTCCAAAAAATGACTTTTTTTTCTGTTTGACAGACACTTTTCCTCCTTCTTTCCTCTCACCACCATTCCACCATCCCCATCCCACTCAGGTAATATGTGTCCTTCCACCTTTTTCTCCATAACTCATTTGATTGTATAAAATATAAACATACATGTAGGGGTGAAATAGCATTTTGTTGATGGTTTCCTTTGCTGTACAGAAGCTTTTTAGTTTGATGTAGTCCTACTTGTTTATTTTTGCTTTTGTTGCCTTTGTTTTTGGTGTCAAATTAACAAAACAAAACAAAAACACCTGCCAAGACTGATGTAAAGGAGCTGACTTTGTATATTTTCTTCTAGGAATTTTATGGTTTCACGTCTTGCCTTCAAGATCTTAATCCATTTTGAGTTTATTTTTGTATATGGTGTAAGATAGTGGTCCATTTTCATTCTTTTGCATGTCCAGTTTTCCCAACACCATTTATTGAGGACACTATCCTTGAAAATTAGTTGACCATATATATGTGGGTTTATTTCTGGGCTCTGTTCTGTTCCATTGATCTTGTATCTGTTTTTCTTCCAGTACCATACTTTTTTGATTACTATAACTTTGTAATATAGTTTTAGATCAGGAAGTGTGATGTCTCCAACTTTGTACTTCTTTCTTGAGACTGGTTTAGCTATTTAGGGTCTTTTGTGATTCCATACAAATTTTAGAAAAATTTTTTCTATTTCTATGAAAAATGCCATTGAAATTTTGATAGGGATTGCATTGAATCTGTAGATTATTTGGGTAGTATGGACATTTTAACAATATTAATTCTTCTAATCCATCAGCATGAAATATCTTTCCATTTATATGTGTTTTCTTCAATGTCTTTCATTAATGTCTTATAGTTTTCAGTGTAGAGGTTTTTCATATCCTTTTATTTCTAAGTATTTTATTATTTTTGATGCAATTGTAAATGAGATTAAAAATAATTTTCTTTCTGATAATCCATTATTAGTGTATAGAAACGCAACAGATTTTTGTGTATTAATTTTGTATCCTACAACTTTATTGAATTTGTTTATTAATTCTAACAGTTTTTTTGGTGGAGTCATTAGGGTTTGCTATATATAATATGTCATTTGAAAATAGAGACAGTTTTACTTCTTCCTTTCTGATTTGTATGCCTTTCCTTTCTTTTCTTTCCTAATTGCTCTGGCTAGGAATTCCAGTAGTATGTTGAATAAAAGTGGCAAGAGTGGCCATTCTTGACCTTAGAGGAAGAGCTTTCAGCTTTTCACCTTTGTTTTGTTTTTAGCAAGTAATTAGGTTTATTTTTTTCAGGTTCCTATTGACTTTATTTTTTAAATTTTTTATTTTATATTGGAGCATAGTTGATTAAAAATGTTGTGTTAGTTTCAGGTGTACAACAAAGTGATTCAGTTATACATAAACATGTATCTGTTCTTTTTCAAATTCTTTTCCCATTTAGGTTCCCTGTGCAGCGTTCCCTGTGTTATACAGTAGGTTCTTATTGGTTATCTATTTTAAATATACCAGTTTTCCACCTTTGGGTATAATGTTAGCTGTGGGCTTGTCATATATGGTCTTTATTATGTTGAGGTACGTTCTCTCTGTACCCATTTTGTTTAGAGTTTTTATCATGAATGGATGTTGAATTTTGTCAAATGCTTTTTCTGAATCTATTGAGATGATCACATATGACTTTTGTCCTTCATTTTGTTAGTGTGATGTATCTCATTGATTGATTTGCAGATACTGAACCATCCTTGTATCCTTGGAATAAATCCTTTGATCATGATGTATGACCCTTTTAATATATTGTTTAATTCAGTTTGCTAATATTTTGTTGAGGATATTTACATATATGTTCATCAAGGATATTGGCCTGTAATTTTCTTTTCTTGTAGTGTTCTTATCTAGTTTTGATATAAGGGTAATGCTGGTCTCGTAAAATGAGTTTGGAAGTATTTCTTCATCTTCTAATTTTTGGAAGAGTTTGAGAAGGATTGGTATTAATTTTTCTTTAATGCTTGGTAGAAGCCACCGAGTCCTGGACTATTGTTTGTTGGGAGGTTTTTAATTACTGATTCAATCTCCTTATTAAAATTGGTCATTTCAGATTTTCTATTTCTTCCTAATCCAGTAGTGGTCAGTTGTATGTTTCTAGGAACTTATTCATTTCTTCTAGGCTGTTTAATTTGTTGGCATATAACTGTTCATCATTTAAGTGTAGTTTCAATCAAAGCCAACAGATTTCTTTTTCCTAATTGGACTAAAATTTAATCTTTAGTAATCAATATGGAAAAATTGCATAAATAAGGGACTTTTGCTCAACTAGCTGTTAAAGCTTATGTATGGCAGAAATAAATACTTGGGTGTAGATAAAACTTGAGAGAGAGTAAAAGTGTACCAGTTTCCTCATTTTCCAGAAAGGTTAAGGTCAAAGGGCTAACTAAACATTTACCCTGGAAACTTAATCAGGAAGAAAGTTAAATGTTAGAATTGTATAGTGGTAAATCCAAGATTAAAAAAATACCAAAGAGGAAGGTATAATTTACAATAAATACATAACTGATATACAATTATATATGACTAATAACATAGTACTAATATTTAAAGACAAGTAAAGGACAAATCCAATTAAAATACTACTACCCAAAGCAATCTACAGATTCAATGCAATCCCTATCAAATTACCAATGGCATTTTTTACAAAACTAGAACAAAAACTCTTAAAATTTGTATGGAGACACAAAAGACCCTGAATAGCCAAAGCAGTGTTGAGGGAAAAAAACGGAGCTGGAGGAATCAGGCTCCCTGACTTCAGACTATACTACAAAGCTACAGTAATCAAGACAATATGGTACTGGCACAAAAACAGAAATATAGATCAATGGAACAAGATAGAAGGCCCAGAGATAAACTCACGCACCTATGGCCAACTAATCTGTGATAAAGGAGGCAAGGATATACAATGGAGAAAAGACAGTCTCTTCAATAAGTGGTGCTGGGAAAACTGGATAGCTACATGTAAAAGAATGAAATTAGAACACTCCCTAACGCCATACACAAAAATAAACTCAAAATGGATTAGAGACCTAAATGTAAGACCGGACACTATAAAACTCTTAGAGGAAAACATAGGAAGAACACCCTTTGACATAAATCACAGCAAGATCTTTTTTGATCCATCTCCTAGAGTAATGGAAATAAAAACAAAAATAAACAAATGGGACCTAATGAAACTTAAAAGCTTTTGCAAAGCAAAGGAAACTACAAACAAGACGAAAAGACCACCCTCAGAATGGGAGAAAATATTTGCAAACGAATCAATGGACAAAGGATTAGTCTCCAAAATATATAAACAGCTTAATGCAGCTCAATATTAAAAAAACCAAACAACCCAATCCAAAAATGGGCAGAAGATCTAAATAGACATTTCTCTAAAGAAGACATACAGATGGCCAAGAAGCACATGAAAAGCTGCTCAACATATCACAAATTATTAGAGAAATGCAAATCAAAACTACAGTGAGGTATCACCTCACACCAGTTAGAATGGGCATCATCAGAAAATCTACAAACAACAAATGGTGATGAGGGTGTGGAGAAAAGGGAACCCTCTTTCACTGTTGGTGGGAATGTAAATTGATACAACCGCTATGGAGAACAGTATGGAGGTTCCTTAAAAACTAAAAATAGAACTACCATATGACCCAGCTATACCACTACTGGGCATATACCCTGAGAACACCATAATTCAAAAAGACACATGCACCCCAATGTTCATTGCAGCATTATTTACAATAGCCAGCTCATTGAGGCAACCTAAATGCCCCTTGACAGATGAATGGATAAAGAAGATGTGGTACATATATACAAAGGAATATTACTCAGCCATAAAAAGGAACAAAATTGGGTCATTTGTAGAGACATGGATGGATAAGAGACTGTCATACAGAGTGAAGTATGTCAGAAAGAGAAAAACAAATATTGTATATTAATGCATATATGTGGAACCTAGAAAAATGGTGCAGATGAACCAGTTTGCAGGGCAGAAACAGACACAGATGTAGAGAACAAACGTGTGGACATCAAGGGGGGAAAGTGGCAGGGGCTGGGGTGGTGGTGTGATGAACTGGGAGATTGGGATTGACATATATACACTAATATGTATAAAATGGATAGCTAATAAGAACCTGCTGTATAAAAAAGTAAATAAAATAAAATTCAAAAATTACAAAAAAAAGAGGGCTTCCCTGGTGGCTCAGTGGTTGAGAGTCTGCTTGCCGATGCAGGGGATGCGGGTTCGTGTCCCGGTCCAAGAGGATCCCACGTGCCACAGAGCAGCCGGGTCTATGAGCCATGGCCACTGGGCCTGCATGTCCAGAGCCAGTGCTCTGCAACGGGAGAGGCCACAGCCGTGAGAGGCCCGCATACTGCAAAAAAAAAAAAAAAAAAAAGAAAAGAAAGAAAAGAAGTAATACAGAGATATTGTATACCTTTCACACATTTTCTCCTGTTGGTAACGTCTGTCATACCTGCAGTGCAATATCCCAAGCAGGAAATTGACATTGATATAATCCACCTACTTTATGCAGATCTCACTGGGTTTACATATACTCATTTATTTGTGTATTTTGTTTTATGCAGTTTTATTACATGATGATGCACGTGACCACCACCACAGCTAAGATATAGAACAGTTTCAGTACAGGAATCCCTCCTGCTACCCTTTTATGGCCACAACCACTTCCCTCTCCTCTCTTGCCTCCCATGCTCCCCCAATAACTGGCAACCACTAATCTGTTCTCCATTTCTATAATCATTATATGACTCTTAAAAGAATTAACTGTGCTTTGATTCTAATTATTAATTGGAGGTCTCTAAATACCTACAATAAATTCATGTGGTTGAAATGAAAGAGAAAGAATGAATAATAGGTGTGCAGGATGACAGCTCTATGTGATCACATTCCTAATGCTGTCATCTTAACTGTTACTGAGCCATGGTGTAGATAGACACATTTTATTCTTTAAAGAAATTCTTTTTTATTAAAATTTAAAAAAAAATTTTGTATTGTAGTTGATTTACAATGTTGTGTTAGTTTCAGGTGTACAGCAGATTCTTTTCCCATATAGGTTAATACTGAATATTGAGTAGAGTTCCCTGTTCTATACAGTAGGTCCTTGTTGATTATTTTATATATAATAGTGTGTATATGTTAATCCCAACCTCCTAATTTATCCCTCCCCACCACTTTCCCCTTTGGTAACGATAAGTTTGTTTTCTATGTCTGTGAGTCTGTTTCTGTTTTATAAAAAAATTCATTTAGATACATTTTATTCTTAAACTGCTTTTAATTTGCTTCTCATATGAACAGGGTCATGGGGAATTTTATACAGCCAAATGTGCAAAATGGCCTGGTCTTCAGATTTAGTTCTGGGTTAGAGGTCAGTTTGTGAAAGGATTATAAAACTTGAGAAGTATGGACACTTTTGTGGTTTTTATGGTATTTATGCTTGTATTTTATACATATTGCTTGTTTTTCTTTGAATTAAAAAAAGGACAAATTGGGGGAACACTTCCATAGCTGGTGATTGAATTAAAGGTGGGTGGTTCAATAATATTTTCCCCCAAACTATCAGTTTATTATGGCAGATTCCTGTCTCTATTCTAACTGAATATTACAGACAATACATTCTAAATAATTAAAAACATGTTTCATTTTCAAACTCCCTTTACAATATGAAAACTTTGGCCACTCTCAAGGGAATCATACTCTTGAGAGTGACAGCAGCATTTAAGAATGTAAAATAAAACATTAATAGGTATATATGAACTCTTTTGAGGCCTGTGTGAAAACATGGATTAGAGAGTTAATAAAATGGATTTATTATTTGGCAATCAATTCTAGAGTATACGAGAAACCCTAAATTACAAGCAAAATACTTTATATTAGGCCAGCTCATCCTTCTCATGGACTGTGGAAAATAGAATGTCGCCTCCAAGGGAATTCATTCTCTTTAAACGTATTCTTTTTTAAAATGTATGTCCTATGAGCTGATTATCAGCCTTGCTCTGAGGGTCAGCAGCTGTCCAGATCCCATTCCTCAGCAGAATTCAATAAACATATTCTTTTAATCCTTTCCAAATTATAGTCTAATTTGATATATGAATGTTATAGTAACTTTCTAAGAGGACTTTTAAACATTAAAGAAACTTCACTTTATGAGAAATGTTTTTGCAAAATTATAAAATAATCATATTTGAACAATTCTCACTTACCTTTGTTTTTTACAACCACCTTGTGGCAAATCTTCATTTACTAGAATGAGGTAATATTTTTACATATTGTGTTTTTTAAAATGAGGACAACATAATTCTTTTTTGAAAAATTAACTTTTGAGATAATTGTAGATTCACATGCAGTTGTAAAAAAAAAATGCAAAGAGAACTGTGTATCCTTTACCCAGGTTCCCCCAGGGTAACATCTTATAAAGCTATAGCACAATACACAGCCAGCACATTAACATTGATACAGTCAAGATACAGAACATTTCCATCCCAACAAGGATCCTTCCTGTTGCCCTTTTATAGCCACACCCACCTCCTTTCCACTCCTCACTCCTCCTCAACCCCTGGCAACCGCTAATCTGTTCTCCATTTCTATAATTTAATATGTCTGCTCTTTTTTTTCTTTGTCTGCTTGCTAGAAGTTTATCAACTTTATTGCCTTCTCAAAGAACCAGCTCTTTGTTTCATTGATAATCTATATTGTTTTGCTGTTTCAATTTCACTGATTTCTGTTTTTATCTTTATTGTGTCCTTCCTTTTATTTTCTTTGGTTTTATTTTATTCTTGAGGTGGGAGATTATGTTGTTGATATATGACTTTTCTTCTTTTGTAATATAGGTATTTAGTGCTATAAATTTCTCTCAGCATTGCTTTATCTGTGTCCTATACATTTTGATATGTTGTATTTTCATTTCCATTCAGTTCAATGCATTAAAAAAAAATTTCCCTTAAGCCTTTCTTTTTGACCCAAGGATTATTTAAAAGTGTGTTTAGTTTCCAATGTTTGGAGATTTTCCTGGTATTTTTCTCTTATTGATTTCTAGTTTGATTCCACTGTGGGCTGAGATCATATTCTGTATGATTTCAGTTCTAAACTTGTTGAGATCTGTTTTATGGCCCAGGATATGGTCTACTTTGGTATCTATTCTGTGAGCACTTGGAAAGAATATGGATTCTGCATTGTCGAGTGAAGTGTTCTATAAACGTTTATTAGATCCTCTTGGTTGAGTTGTATCTTTGTTGATCTTCTGTCTAGTTCTATCAGTTGAGAGAGGAGTATTGAATTTTCCAACTATAATTGTGGAATTGTCTGTTACTTCTGTCACTTCTATCAGTTTTTGCTTCACATGTTTTTCTCTTTTTTGATGTGTACGCATTTAGGATAGCTATGTCTTGGGGGAATGACCCTTTTATTATTATATAATGTCCCTCTTGGTCTCTGGTAGTTTGCTCAGAAGTCAACTATCTGGTATTAATATAACTGAGGAAATGGGGGCATCTCTTTGTTACCGCTCAGTGGAGGTAGAAGTTGAGGTTCCCCAGCCAGCATCTGTTGCACTCAAGTTGGAGAGTTCCTTGTTACTGCTGGGTGGGGGTGTGAATTCTGCTCCCCATGTGGTCTTCACCAACACTACAGTGGGGTAGCCTCATTGTTACTAGACTGACTCTCCACTAGGTCTTCTCTGACACCACCCCAGTGCAGGGGATGTAGGGGCATCTCGTTACTGCCAGCTCGGGGTGAAAGTCTAGGCTCCCCATATAATCTCCACTGATACCAGGGATGTGAAGGGCCTTGTTACAGACCACTGTGGGTAGGAGTACCGACCCTCTACTTTGCTCTGAAACCACTCTGGGGAGGGTGTAGGGACCCCTTCTTACAGCCTGGCAAGGATGGAAGTCTAGGCTCTCCACTTGGCCTTGGTAGGTATGGGTTGGGGTAGGACTGCAGTTTTTCTGTGGTGTTTGGCTTGGATTAAGCTGTTATTGTCTAAAAGTTTTCTGTCTTGTCAGGCTGCCCCTTTCCTTTCTTTGCTATAGAGAGCAGGGTTTTCTTGAGGCCTGTTTTTTTTTTTTTGGCCAGCACTTGTTGATATTTCAGAGTTGCCCACTTTCTCCAACTGCAAGTTGGGAATATATGAGATAAAAAGAAAACCCAGAGCATTTACCACAGTATTGTTCTTCAGGATCTGAGGTCTTTAGCTGGTCTATATTTTGCTCTCCACTTTTCAGATTCATCTTATGTTCATTTTATATATAATGTCCAGAGTTTTTAGTTGTACTCATTGGGAGGAATAGAAGGAAATGCATATACTCCATCAATGCCAGAAGTAGAAATTCCAGAATGCTTCTTTTTGTATACTACATCTAATTTATGGATTCATGGTTGTTTGAAAATGGAACATATGTGAATATTGTAATTATGAAGATTCACATGTACTGGCAGTAACAATTAATATATATAAAGATAACTACGTACTTTTAATAAAATATACATGATCAAATTATGGCTTCTTTTAGCCATCAAATATGTGACAGATTGAAATTTAACATTTACTTTCAAATTGTAAATGATCACTTGCCCAGGAAAAATTGCTAACATCTGTTTTTCTAAAGGTACCACTTTGTTTTGGATGCAATTTTGCTTTTGGAGTAATAGACATTGAATATGAAGACTGTTCTTCTCTTTTAAGTACACTGTGATTTTAATGTCCCTCTATGGTAAAGAACACTTGTTTCTGTAACAAAGGCAGAAGAGAAAACAATATAAAGGAAACATTTTCTTACTCTCATTTGAAATGACTAAAAATCAATTTAACAGGTCATCAATTAGCACACGCTAATCAAACTTGCTCCTGGTTAAACTGGCCACATTTTTTAGAACAAAATTATCTTTAGAAACTGTAGTTTATTTGATGATTATGTGCCTGAAAAGGTTATCCCAGTAAAAAGGCTACATCTGCACAAAAGGAAACAAAAATGAATTTGTTCGGGTAAAAATGGTACAAGGGGTGATTTGAAATGTTCATGTTTAATATTTGAGGTCAGATTTCTCTGAATCAAATTTATAGTTCTGAAACTTGGTCACAGATTACCCAGTGTTTTCTGGGATTGAAGTAAAAGAAAGTAACTATTGAACTGAAAAAACAGCCAGAAAAAATCAAAATAAAATAAAAATAAAGCCAACCAATTTGAATGGTGCCTGAGTGTTTCTAGAAAATAGATGGGAAGAAGTCAGTTTTTCCTCCTGGCCCATTCACTTGGCTTGTCTCTTTCCATTTTGTTCTCCCTTTTTGATAAGTGAGATTTTTTTTTTTTTTTTTTTTTTGCGGTACGCGGGCCTCTCACTGTTGTGGCCTCTCCCGTTGCGGAGCACAGGCTCTGGACGCACAGGCTCAGCGGCCATGGCTCACGGGCCCAGCCGCTCCGCGGCATGTGGGATCCTCCCGGACCGGGGCACGAATCCGTGTCCCCTGCATCGGCAGGCGGACTCTCAACCCCTGCGCCACCAGGGAAGCCCGATAAGTGAGATTTTTATGGCTCACTTTTAATGTAGCTGCTTTTAACTCAGAATCTGCATTGTGTTAGCCTGATACCTAAATTATGGTGTGTATTCCAATCCCCAAAATTAGTTTTATTTTCTCCTTTCACATTAAAATAAATATGGGCATTGAACTATGACTACTATCCAGAAATCTTTAAACTACATACCTTTTTACTGATCTACTCTTTGTATTACAAATACGTTAGAAAATAATAAATAATAAATTCATAATTTTCAGGAATAAGGCAATTTTTTGATGCTAAAACTAGTTCTTATGATAGATATTCTTTCTGTATCCTTCATTTCAGTTTAACCTGCCAGTCTATAATTTTATGTCATTTAAAATCATAATGATCAATAATCTCTAAGTGTACTTCCTATAGCTAGTAGTGTAAACATCTTTCTATTTCTAATGTTCAGTCCATAATGTCTTATTGCACAACATTAAAAGATTTGTTTTCCCACTTTCCTTAAAGAACAATTCTAGAGGATAATTTTATTTGCAGCCTGATATTAAAGATTTGGGGATGGCAAAGGATTGTATCATTGAGAGGCTATCAATTTAGGTAAATTGATATGTTTTATTATCATATTTGATTAAAGAATCTCTAAGTCCCTAACAGAAAACAGAAATTCAAAGCTCTGGACCCTATTATTGTTAACAAATCCACAGAAAACATAATTTTCAGTATTCTCTTTCTGCAGATATCTGCAGATATTCTCTATCTGCAGATATTCTTTTCTGCAGATGACCACCTGCAGAAAATTGTGATTGTTTAAAAATATCTTGCCATTTGTGACATCACAGACCTTGAGGGTATTATGCTAAATGAAATAAGTCAGACAGAGAAAGATAAATACCTTTTGATTTTGCTCATATGTGGAAAATAAAAAGAAAAAAAGAATAAATCAAACCAAACAAAAACAAGTACATGGCTACAAAGAACAGAGTAGTGGTTATCAAGGGGAAGTGGCAGGGAGAGGGCAAAATGGATAAAGGGGATCAACTGGAGACTTCCCTGGTGGTGCAGTGGTCAAGAATCTGCCTGCCAATGCAGAGAACACGTGTTCAATCCCTGGCCCAGGAAGATCCCACATGCCGCAGAGCAACTAAGCCCGTGAACCACAACTACTGAGCCTGTGCTCTAGAGCCCGTGAGCCACAACTACTGAGCCCGTGCATGCACAACTACTGAAGCCTGCACACCCCAGAGCCCGTGCACCACAACTACTGAGCCCGCATGCCGCAACTACTGAAGCCCACGCACCTCAGCGCCTGCGTGCCACAACTACTGAGCCCATGTGCCGCAACTACTGAAGCCAACACGCCTAGAGCCCATGCTCTGCAACAAGAGAAGCCACCACAATGAGAAGCCCGTGCACCACAACAAAGAGTAGCCCTTACTCACCACAACCAGAGAGAAAGCCCATGTGCAGCAACGAAGACCAAATGCAGCCAAAAAAAAAAAAAGGGATCAACTATATGGTGACAGATGAAAAGTAAATTTTTGGTGGTGAACACATTGTAGGATATACAGAATTAGAAATATAATGTTGTACACATGAAACATATAATGTTATAAACCAATATTATCTCAATAAAATTTTTTATATTACCTCAATAAAAATTTTTTTTAAAGAAAGAAAAAATATATTTATAGATATTTTGATACCTTTCTTTAAGAGGTAGAGATTAATTCCTCTCCCCTGGAATGAAAGTTGGTGACTTGCTTTTAACCAGTAGAATCTGATGGGACTGACTGTAAGTGATATCTGAGACTGGATCATAAAAGGCATCGAAGCTTTCTCCTTTTTTCTCTCTAGAATCACTTACTCTGTAGGAAGCCAGTTGTCATGTTGTAGACACTCAAGCACTCAAATGGAGAGAAGCATCAGCTACTGAGGAACTGAGGCCCCCTGACAATAGCCATGTGAGTTTGCCATCTTGGAGGTGGATCCTTCAGTCCTAGTCAAGTCTTTAGTTAACAGCATCTATGGGTAAATTCTTGGCTGAAACTTCATAAGAGACTCTAAGCTAGAAGCACCCAGCTAATCCTCTCCTAAACTGTGAGATAAACAATGTTTGGTGTTTTATGCCACACAGTTTTGGGTTAATTTGTTACACAGCTATAGATGACAAATACAGATTTTTCCCTCCTTAAAATTCTGTCCCTCTGGAATCACTCTTGGTACCAAATGAATTGTATCATGTTAGATGGAAGCATGACTTTGTTATTGAGTTTTCTGGAAATTGTGTGGTTTAAAGAGCTGTATATGGGTGCCAAGTTGACAGATGTGGATTTCGGTGGCTTTGTAATGTCAACTTGGCTATGTTAAACTGTATTACCCAGAATTCCCTTCCCTTCATATTTTTGGCTAAGATGAGCCACAAGAGACATTTTTTCATGAGTGTTTGAGGGCAAAGGTGAAGCAGCAGCTATTTTGTTTTTTACACTCAGATAGTCAAAGCAGGCACTTCTATATCTCATGGACATTGTTGCTTGTCTGCTGGCTGATCTCATGGGAGAGGGATAGCAGCCAGGCCTGCAACTATGTCATCTTTCCCTGGGTCCTCCTTTAACTTACCTGATTCCTTGGCAAAGTATATATTTAGGTCCATGATGAGAGTGCTGGCTTCTTCTGCTGGGCACCCCCATCATGAAGGTTGGAGGCACCAAGAATTCACATGGATTCCAGTGTGTCCTCATGGTTTCTAGCTCATGCTGATGGTTCCAGCTTGTTTTCACTCTCCTTCTCTTTACACTCATCTTCTCTTTTTGACTCCTGACCTACAGATTTCTAGCTTCAGCATCAGACAAAAATATTAGCCTTCTGGAGACTGTTAAACCAGCTCCCACAACTGTATAGGTCAAATCTCTGTAACACATACTTTATTCTATTTCTAGCTTTATTTCTATTTCTACCTCTATCTTTTTATCTATAATCTATTTCAATCTCTTAACAGTTCTGCTCCTCTGAATGAACCTTGACTAATAGCGTGATCTTCATCATCAACTTGTACCTTCAAATATGTTTGTTCTCAAACCCATTAAAGTAAGTATAAGAATCAGGGGTTCCTGTGAAACATGAAAATTACCAGTCTCTACCTCCAGAAAAAAATTCTGATTCACTGGGTGGGTGTGCAGCCTAAGAATCTACATTTTACATAGGCATCAGATTCAGGTGGTCCAAGCACCATACTTTGAACACATGCTTATGAATGTTTTATCATATTTAAAAGATATTTCTTTGAAATGGAAGTTTTCCAATAACAGAATTTCTTTTTAATGCTAGTAGTGTTAAAACCAAATCTAGGTGAATTCATCCAACAAACATTTATTATTCACGTGTTATATGTTAGAAACATGCTCCAGGGTGGGAAAATGTATGACGGTATCTAGTGAAAGATACCCAGTAGAAAGAAGCATTGTGTTGGAGTCCTATAAAATGTTGTTATACATCTTTCTATTCCTATTGATAGTGATTTTTTCTGACAATGCTTTAAAAAGCTCTGTGGTTTTTCAGAGCAAGTTCAGGTATAAAGGAAGGTACAGATTAGTGAGACAGTGTGATTCTGCAGTTGCCTCTTACTAGGTTTCAGCCAGGGAAGTTCTGTTATTTTACACACACACACACACACACACACACACACACACACGAGGTTTTCTCATGAGGTGTTTTATTTGAAGAAAATGTACTACATAAAAATAATTGAAAATGAAAATCTTTACTATAAAATATTAAGCATATTATTTTTTACATTAAAAAGTATTTAACAAATATTGATTAAATGGATAATGGATATGTTGATGCATTTTACCATTATAGAGTCACAGTATTAATGCAAAAAGGACAAACCATAGCTAACATCATATGCAATGATGAAGTGTTGAAAGTTTTCCCTCTAAGACCAGGAACAAGACAAAAGTGCCCACTCTCACCATTCCTATTCAACATAGTACTGGAAGTCCTAGCCAGAGCAATTAGTCAAGAAAAAGAAATAAAAGGCATCTAACTCAGAAAGGAAGAAGTAAAATTGTCTCTAATGGAACATGCTATGATCATGTATTTAGAGAACCCTAAAGATGCTATCAAAACTAATAAATGAGTTCAGTAAAGTTTCAGAATACAAAATCAACATACAAAAATCAGTTGTGTTTGTATACACTAACAGCAAACTTCTGAAAAAGAAATAAGGAAAACAGTTCCACTTACAGTAGAATAAAAGATAATGAATAAATTTAACCAAAATGGGTAAATATCTGTACACTGAAAATTCCAAGACATTGATGAAATAAACTGAAGAAAACAGAAATTAAGGGGAAGATATCCCATGTCGATGGATCAGAAAAATTAATGTAGTTAAAATGTCCATACTACCAAACGCCATCTAGAGATTCAGTGAAATCCTTATAAAAATTACAACGGCATTTTTTTACAGAAATAGAACAAATAATCTTAAAATTCATGTGAAATCACAAAAGTCTCTGAAGAGCCAAAGCAATCCGGAGAAAGAAGAGCAAAGCTAGAAGCATCACAATTCCTGATTTCAAACTTTATTACAAAACTATAGTAATCAAAACTGCACAGTTCTGGCATAAAAACACACATAGACCAATGGAAAAGAATCAGGAGCCCAGAAATAAACTCACGCATACATGGTCAACTAATCTTTCACAAGAGAGCCATGAATACCTACTGGAGAAAGGACAGTCTCTTCAATAAATGGTTTTAGGAAAACTGGGTAGTCACATACAAATGAATGAAATTGGACCCCTATTTTATACCACTCAGAAAAATGAACTCAAAATGGGTTAAAGACTTAAATGTAAGTCTCAAAACTGTAAACCCACCCAAAGAAAACAGGGAAAAAGCTTCTTGACATTGGTCTTGGCAATGATTTTTTTGGATATGACACCAAAAACGCAAGCAACAAAAGCAAAAATAAACAATTGAGACTACCTCAATCTAAAAAGCTTCTGCACATCAAAAGAGACAATCAGCAAAATTAGAAGGCAATCTATGGAATGGGAGAAAATATTTGCAAACCATCTATCTAATAAAGGGTTAATATCCAAAGTATATAAGGAACTCATACAACTCAACAGCAAAAATTAACAACCCAATTAAAAAATGGGAAAAGGACTTGGATAGACATTTTTCCAAGGAAGACATACAGATGGTCAATAGATACATCACTAATCATCAGGGAAGTGTAACTCAAAACCACAATGAGATATCACCTCACATTTGTTAGAATAGCTATCATCAAAAAGACGAGACAACAGGTGTTGGCAAGGATGTGAAGAAAAGGGAACCCTTGTGCACTGTTGGTGGGAATGTAAATTGGTACAGCCACTCTGGAAAAAAGTATGGAGTTTCTCAAAAAATTAAAAATACAACTACCATATTATCCAGCAACCTCACTTCTGGATAATATCCAAAGGAAATGAAATCACTATCTCAGAGTTTAGATATCTGTACCCTCTTGTTTATTGCAGCATTGTTTACAATTGCGAAGACATGGAAACAACCTAAGTGTCCATGGATGGATGAATGGATAAAGAAAATGTGACACACACACACACAGAGGAATATTATTCATCTGTAAAGAAGAAGGAAATCCTGCCTTTTGTGCAACATGGATTGACTTTGAGCATATTAGGCTAAGTGAAATAAGTCAGACAGAGAAAGACGAATACTGTATGTTCTCACTTGTTTGGAACCTAAAAAGGCTGAACTCTTAGAAATAAGAGAGTAGAATGGTGGCTGCCAGGGTCTGGGAGGTGGGGGAAATAGGGAGACGTTGGTCAAAGCATTCAGACTTCTAGCTATAGGATGACTAAGTTCTGGGGATTTAGTGTATAACATGGTAACTGTAATTAACAGTACTTTATTATATACTTGAAAGTTAAGAGAGTAGATCTAAAATATTATCATCACACACACACGCAAAAGGTAATTATGTGGGGAAGGAGGTGTTAACTAACTTTATTGTGGTAGTCATTTCACAATATATAAATGTATCAGGTCATTACATAGTACACCTTAAACTCACTTATGTTATCTGTCAGTAATATCTCAATAGCAAAAAGTTAACTAGAGACCATTTGGTGTAACCCTCTTATTTCATAGATGAGTAAACCAGAGCCCCAAAACATGGAATGATTTGTTTCACTGGTAAATTTTCAGTAGAGCTAAGCATAGTCTTCTAGTCCATTTCTCCTTTCTATGTGCCATAACTGACATATTGTAAGACGATTAATAAATATTGGTCTTTGTAACATTTCAGGAAATTTTCAATATGTTTATTATTTTTTCTGATTATATTATATCTATTAGACTTACCTAATTAAATTAAAAATTTCTGGAGTTTTTTAACTTTTAACAAAGGGGATTTTTTTCCTTTAGGCTAATCAGGGTAAAAGTATGATTATTCTAAAATCTTATACATTGATGGATTTTTGAATTTTGATTCAGATAAAGAACTATTTCAGATAGCTTCACATCAAAACTAATTTTTAATTATATTAGAAGGTGAAATAATGAAAGATTGTATCGTGGCTTTAAACAAAAGTAACAGGCATGTTTTTCTCTGCTTGTATTTTGTTCATGTCTACAGCTGGATTCTGATGGCACCGTTACTATAGAAGAGCAGATTGTCCTTGTGCTGAAAGCTAAAGTGCAGTGTGAACTCAACATCACAGCCCAGCTCCAGGAAGGAGGTAAAGATGCTGAGAACAGTGGTCTTCACAAAAAATGCAAATTTCCTCCTTAGTGAGTATTAGGGAGTTCCTCATCAATCATTCCATGTTTCCATGTGGAGAGCTGTGTAGCAGAATAACGCTCTTTTCATCTCTTTAACCTACCAGCTCTTCGCTCCTTGTGGATGAGTGACTTGCCTGGTTTGTGAGTTTGAGAATGACCGGGCACGTGCACCTCAGCGTCTCCCTCAGACCTGTCTTTAGGATCTGTCTGTCTGCAGAGAGCATGCATATTGTTTTGCCCTTGACTGTGCAGTAAGCTTGGAGGAGCAGGCTCTGTACTTGTGGGTATCACCTGCAGTTTTAGGTAGTATGTAAAATTCAAAGGAGCCAATAAGCAAGCCCATTGATACATACATAGACCATGTTCTCCAAAAAACTTTCTGCTTAATAAAATGATTATTTTATCTTCATCTGCCTGACTCCTTATGTAATTTCTCAGTTAGTTCCGAGTTCAAGTGGGAAACTACAAAAACAAAACTACAAAGCTGCAGATGAGCTTGTGGTAGTGTTGGTGCTCTTGTGCGCCTCTACTGTTGCAGCTGCACAGGGACCTGTGGCTTGTGTTCCTTGGGGTCTGATGGTCACTCACAGTCCTAAATGGGGCCACTGAGTAAAGTCATTTATTGAATTGGAGTAGTGGGAAGATTATAATGTTTTATATAGTGAAATGCCTTGATAGTTGAATATATTCAAAGACATTTTTTAAAAAGAGGGAGGTGCTACTTACTGAACTCTTTAAATTCCCAACAATCTGAATGAAGTAGATAATGTCCTTAAAGCTATGCTTTAAAAAAAATTTGTGTTGATTTCTCAGTTGGTTATGATCAGAGAATGTGGTCTGCATGATACTAATTTTTAAAAGTATGTTGAGACTTAATGGCTTATATTGGGGTCAGTTTTGATAAATATCCTATATGGTCTTCAAGAGAATGTGTATTGTCCAGTTTCTGAGTACAGTGTTTTATAGTGCCCACTAGGTTAAGCTTATTGGATGTGTGGTTCATGTATTCTGTGTCTATGATTTTTCATCTATTTGACCTATTCTTTCCTGAGATATATATATATATATATATATATATATATATATATATATCTTAAAATATCCCACTCTGAGGATGAATTTTCTTGCTTCATATATTTTGAAAATATGTTATTGAATATATACAAGTTTATAAATGTTATACTTCCTAGTAAATCAAACATTCCATTGATATGAAGCAGCCTTCTTTATTTCTAGTTTACTTTTGTTTTAAATATTAACTAATAAACATCCCAATCCAAAAATGGGCAGAAGACCTGAATAGACATTTGTCCAAAGAAGATATACAGATTGCCAACAAACACATGAAAGAATGCTCAACATCACTAATCATTAGAGAAATGCAAATCAAAACTACAATGAGGTATCACCTCATACCAGTCAGAATGGCCATCAAAAAATCTACAAACAATAAATGCTGGAGAGGGTGTGGAGAAAAGGGAACTCTCTTGTACTGTTGATGGGAATGTAAATTGATACAGCCACTATGGAGAACAGTATGAAGGTTCCTTAAAAAACTAAAAATAGAACTACCATACAACCCAGCAATTCCACTACTGGGCATATGCCCTGAGAAAACCATAATTCAGAAAGAGTCATGTACCACAATGTTCATTGAAGCTCTATTTACAATAGCTAAGGCATGGAAGCAACCTAAGTGTCCATTGACAGATGAATGGATAAAGAAGATATGGCACATATATACAATGGAATATTACTGAGCCATAAAAAGAAATGAAACTGAGTTGTTTGTAGTGAGGTGGATGGACCTAGAGCCTGTCATACAGAGTGAAGTAAGTCAGAAAGAGAAAAACAAATACCGTATGCTAACACATATATATAGAATCTAAAAAAAAAAAAAAGGGTTATGAAGAACCTAGTGGCAGGACAGGAATAAAGATGCAGACGTTGAGAATGGACTTGAGGACACGGGAGGGGGAAAGGTAAGCTGGGAGAAAGTGAGAGAGTGGCATGGACTTATATATACTACCAAATGTAAAATAGATAGCTAGTGGGAAGCAGCTGCATAGCACAGGGAGATCAGCTCGGTGCTTTGTGTCCACCTAGAGGGGTGAGATAGGGAGGGTGGGAGGGAGACGCAAGAGGGAGGGGATATGGGGATATATGTATATGTAGCTGATTCAATTTCTTTTTTTTTTTATGTAAACACAGTGTATTGAGACCATTTGGGCAGGAATTAGTCTCACTCTACATATAATGGACAAAAGTGATCATTATTTCATTAGTCATTGTTGATTCAATTTCTTATAAAGCAGAAACTAACACACAATTGTAAAGCAATTATACTCCAATAAAGCTGTTAAAAATATTAACTAATATTTAATATAAAATTATTATATTAAAATAATAATATTTAATAAACAACATTAGTTCTTTCTTCTTTGGTATTTGCCTTGCACATCTTTTCCCATCCTTAAAAAACCTTTAATTATTATACAATACACATAATATTAAATTAATCATACTAAATGTTTTTAGATGTACAGTTCAGTAGTGTTAAGTGTATTCACATTGTTGGTTGTGCAAACCAATCCCCAGAAAATTTTCATTTTGCAAAATTGACACTCTAAATCCATTAAACAGCAATTCCTTATCTTTTCCCATTCTTCTGTTAAACTTTTCTGTTTACTTATGTTTGGGGAGTATTTTTTATAAAGGAGACACAGGTGGACTTCTTGTTATTCTGTTAGGCTTTGTCTATTAACTGAAGAGTTTAGCTAGTTACATTAATTATGATAATGAATATACAGTATTTGAATTTAATTTTACCATCTTATTTGGGCTTTTAATTTCACCAGCTCTTCCTGTGTGTCCCTTCTACTCCCCGCTTCCACCTTCTGTTGGCTTCTTTTGAATTGATTGAAACTTCTTTCCTTATTTTATCCTCCCTCCCCCTACTAGTTTGGAAGATATATGTTATATTTAATTCTTTAGTGATTAACCTAGAATTTTTTCATGTATATTTAAGAAAGTTTAATGTTATCAATAACTTCCCTCTCTCAAATAATGAAAGCATTTTGAAATACTTTGCTTCCAAATTATGTGCTATTATCATATAGTTTTATCTTAATTGTATGTTTTTATAATTTTTCTTCTTCCTGAAACCCATCTTTTTTTAATAGTATTTTATTTAATTAATTTTTTTTAACATCTTTATTAGAGTACAATTGCTTTACAATGGTGTGTTAGCTTCTGCTTTATAACAAAGTGAATCAGTTATACGTATACATATGTCTCCATATCTCTTCCCTCTTGCATCTCCCTCCCTCCCACTCTCGCTATCCCACCCCTCTAGGCGGTCACAAAACACCGAGCTGATCTCTGTGTGCTATGCGGCTGCTTCCCACTAGCTATCTATTTTATGTTTGGTAGTGTAGTGTATATATGTCCATGCCACTCTCTCACTTTGTCCCAGCATACCCTTCCCCCTCCCCATACCCTCAAGTCCATTCTCTAGTAGATCTGCATCTTTATTACCGTCTTGCCCCTGGGTTCTTCTGACCATTTTTTTTCTGTTTTTAGATTCCATATATATGTGTTAATATACGGTATTTGTTTTTCTCTTTCTGACTTACTTCACTCTGTATGACCGACTCTAGGTCCATCCACCTCACTACAAATAACTCAGTTTCATTCCTTGTTATAGCTGAGTAATATTCCATTGTATATATGTACCACTACTTCTTTATCCATTCATCTGTCAATGGATACTTAGGTTGCTTCCATGTCCAGGCTATTGTAAATAGAGCTGCAATGAACATTTTGGTACATGACTCTTTTTGAATTACGGTTTTCTCAGGGTATATGCCCAGTAGTGGGATTGCTGGGTCATACGGTAGTTCTATTTTTAGTTTTTTAAGGAACCTCCATACTGTTCTTCATAGTGGCTGTATCAATTTACATTCCCACCAACAGTACAAGAGGGTTCCCTTTTCTCACACCCGCTCCAGCATTTATTGTTGGTAGATTTTCTGATGATGGCCATTCTGACCAGTGTGAGATGATATCTCATTGTAGTTTTGATTTGCATTTCTCTAATGATTAATGATGTTGAACATTCTTTCATGTGTTTGTTGGCAATCTGTATATCTTCTTTGGAGAAATGTCTGTTTAGGTCTTCAGCCCATTTTTGGATTGCATTGTTTGTTTTTTTGATATTGAGCAGCATGAGTTGCTTGTATGTTTTTGAGATTAATCCTTTGTCAGTTGCTTCATTTGCAAATATTTTCTCCCATTCTGAGTGTTGTCTTTTCGTCTTATGGTTTCCTTTGCTGTGCAAAAGCTTTGAAGTTTCATTAGGTCCCATTTGTTTATTTTTGTTTTTATTCCCATTTCTCTAGGAGGTGCGTCAGAAAGGATCTTGCTGTGATTTATGTCATAGAGCATTCTGCCTGTGATTTCCTCTAAGAGTTTGATGGTGTCTGGCCTTACATTTAGGTCTTTAATACATTTTGAGTTTATTTTTGTGTATGGTGTTAGGGAGTGTTCTAGTTTCATTCTTTTACATGTAGCTGTCCAGTTTTCCCAGCACCACTTATTGAAGAGGCTGTCTTTTCTCCACTGTATATTCTCCTTTATTAAAGGTAAGGTGACCATATGTGTGTGTGTTTCTCTCTGGGCTATCTGTCCTGTTCCGTTGATCTATATTTCTGTTTCTGTGCCAGTGCCATACTGTCTTGATTACTGTAGCTTTGTAGTATAGTCTGAAATCAGGGAGCCTGATTCCTCCAGCTCCGTTTTTCTTTCTCAAGATTGCTTTGGATATTCGGTGTCTTTTGTGTTTCTAAACAAATTGTGAATATTTTTTTGTTTTAGTTCTGTGAAAAATGCCAGTGGTAGTTGGTAGGGATTGCATTGAATCTGTAGATTGCTTTGGGTAGTATAGTCATTTTCACAATGTCGATTCTTTCAATCCAAGAACATGGTATATCTCTCTATCTATTTGTATCATCTTTAATTTCTTTCATCAGTGTCTTATAATTTTCTGAATACAGGTCTTTGGTCTCCTTAGGTAGGTTTATTCCTAGATATGTTATTCGTTTTGTTGCAGTGGTAAATGGGAGTGTTTTCTTGATTTCACTTTCAGATTTTTCATCATTAGTGTATAGTAATGCAAGAGATTTCTGTGCATTAATTTTGTATCCTGCTACTTTACCCAATTCATTGATTAGCTCTAGTAGTTTTCTCATAGCATCTTTAGCATTCTCTATGTATAGTATCATGTCATCTCCAAACAGTGAGAGCTTTACTCCTTTTCCAATTTGGATTCCTTTTATTTTATTTTCTTCTCGGATTGCTGTGACTAAAACTTCCAAAACTATGTTGAATAATAATGGTGAGAGTGGGCAACCTTGTCTTGTTCCTGATCATAGTGGAAATGGTTTCAGATTTTCATCATTGAGGACGATGTTGGCTGTGGGTTTGTCATATATGGCCTTTATTATGTTGAGGAAAGTTCCCTCTATGCCTACTTTCTGCAGGGTTTTTATCATAAATGGGTGTTGAATTTTGTCGAAAGCTTTCTCTGCATCTTTTGAGGTGATCATATGGTTTTTTCCTTCAATTTGTTAATATGGTGTATCACGTTGATTGATTTGCATATATTGAAGAATCCTTCCATTCCTGGGATAAACCCCACTTGATCATGGTGTATGATCCTTTTAATGTGCTGTTGGAATCTGTTTGCTAGTATTTTGTTGAGGATTTTTGCATCTATGTTCATCAGTGATATTGGCCTGTAGTTTTCTTTCTTTGTGACATCTTTGTCTGATTTTTGTATCAGAGTGATGGTGGCCTCGTAGAATGAGTTTGGGAGTGTTCCTCCCTCTGCTATATTTTGGAAGAGTATGAGAAGGATAGGTGTTAGCTCTTCTCTAAATGCTTGATAGAATTCTCCTGTGAAGCCATCTGATCCTGGGCTTTTGTTTGTTGGACGATTTTTAATCACAGTTACAATTTCAGTGCTTGTGATTGGTCTGTTCATATTTTCTATTTCTTCCTGGTTCAGTCTAGAAGGTTGTACATTTCTAAGAATTTGTCCATTTCTTCTAGGTTGTCCATTTTATTGGCATAGAGTTGCCTGTAGTAATCTTTCATGATCCTTTGTATTTCTGCAGTGCCAGTTGTTACTTCTCCTTTTTCATTTCTAATTCTATTGATTTGAGTCTTCTCCCTTGTTTTCTTTATAAGTCTGGCTAATGCGTTTTCAATTTTGTTTATCTTCTCAAAAAACCAGCCTTTAGTTTTATTGATCTTTGCTATCGTTTCCTTCATTTCTTTTTCATTTATTTCTGATCTGATCCTTATGATTTCTTTCCTTGGCTAACTTTGGGGTTTTTTTTTTGTTCTTCTTTCTCTAATTGCTTTAGGTGTAAGTTTAGGTTGTTTATTTGAGATGTGTCCTATTTCTTAAGGTAGGCTTGCATAGCTATAAACTTCCCTCTTAGAACTGCTTTTGCTGCATCCCATAGGTTTTGGGTCATTGTGTTTTCATTGTCATTTGTTTCTAGGTATTTTTTGATTTCCTCTTTGATTTCTTCAGTGATCACTTCGTTATTAAGTAGTGTATTGTTTAGCCTCCATGTGTTTGTATTTCTTACAGATTTTTTCCTGTAATTGCTATCTAGTCTCATAGCTTTGTGGTTGGAAAAGATATTTGATACAATTTCAATTTTCTTAAATTTACCAAGGCTTCATTTGTCACTCAAGATATGATCTATCCTAGAGAATGTTCCATGAACACTTGAGAAGAATGTGTATTCTGTTGTTTTTGGATGGAATGTGCTATAAATATCAATTAAGTCCATGTTGTTTAATGTATCATTTAAAGCTTGTGTTTCCTTATTTATTGTAATTTTAGATGAGGTGTCCATTGGTGAAAGTGGCATGTTCAGGTCCCCTACTATGATTGTGTTACTGTTGATTTCCCCTTTTATGGCTGGTAGTATTTGCCTATATATTGAGGTGCTCCTATGTTGGGTGCATAAATATTTACAATTGTTATATCTTCTTTGATTGATCCCTTGATCATTATGTACTGTCCTTGTCTTTTGTAATAGTCTTTGTTTTAAAGTCTATTTTGTCTGATATGAGAATTGCTACTCCAGCTTTCTTTTGATTTCCATTTGTATGGAATATCTTTTTCCATCACCTCACTTTCAGTCTGTATGTGTCCCTAGGTCTGAAGTGGTCTCTTATAGACAGCATATATACAGGTCTTGTTTTTGTATCCGTTCAGCCAGTCTATGTCATTTGGTCAGAGCATTTAATCCATTTACATTTAAGGTAATTATCGATATGTATGTTCCTATTACCATTTTCTTAATTGTTTTGTGTTTATTATTGTAGGTCTTTTCCTTCTGTGTGTTTCCTGCGTAGAGAAGTTCCTTTAGCATTTGTTGTAAAGCTAGTTTGGTGGTGGTGAATTCTGTTAGCTTTTGCTTGTCTGTAAAGGTTTTAATTTCTCCATCAAATCTGAATGAGATCCTTGCTGGGTAGAGTAATCTTGGTTGTAGGTTTTTCTCCTTCATCACTGTAAATATTTCCTGCCACTCCCTTCTGGCTTGCAGAATTTCTGCTGAAAGATCAGCTGTTATCCTTATGGGGATTCCCTTATGCGTTATTTGTTGTTTTTCTCTTGCTGCTTTTAATATTTGTTCTTTGTATTTAATTTTTGATAGTTTGATTAATATATGTCTTGGCATGTTTCTCCTTGGATTTATCCTGTATTGGACTCTCTGTGCTTCCTGGACTTGATTAACTATTTCCGTTCCCATATTAGGGAAATTTTCAACTATAATCTCTTCAAATATTTTCTCAGTCCCTTTCTTTTTCTCTTCTTCTTTTGGACCCCTATAATTTGAATGTTGGTGCATTTAATGTTGTCCCAGAGGTCTCTGAGACTGTCCTCTATTCTCTTCATTCTCTTTTCTTTATTCTGCTCTGCAGTAGTTATTTCCACTATTTTATCTTCCAGGTCACTTATCCGTTCTTCTGCCTCAGTTATTCTGCTATTGATCCCTTCTAGAGAAGTTTTAATTTCATTTATTGTGTTGTTCATCACTCTTTGCTTGCTCTTTAGTTCTTCTAGGTCCTTGTTAAACGTTTCTTGTATTTTCTCCCTTCTATTTCCAAGATTTTGGATCATCTTTACTCTCATTATTCTGAATTCTTTTTTTGGAAAACTGCATATTTGCTCTTCATTTGTTAGGTCTGGTGGGTTTTTGCCTTGCTCCTTCATCTGCTGTGTGTTCTCATTTTTCTTAACTTTCTGTGTTTGGGGGTCTCCTTTTTGCAGGCTGCAGGTTCGTAGTTTCCATTGTTTTTGGTGTCTGTCCCCAGTGGCTAAGGTTGTTTTAGTGGGTTGTGTAGGCTTCCTGGTGGAGGGGACTAGTGCCTGTGTTCTGGTGGATGAGGCTGGATCTTGTCTTTCTGGTGGGCAGGTCTACGTCTGGTGGTGTGTTTTGGGGTGTCTGTTGCCTTATTATGATTTTAGGCAGCCATTGTGCTAATGGATGCAGTTGTGTTCTTATCTTGCTAGTTGTTTGGCATAGAGTATCCTGGAGTGTTGCTTGCTGGTCGTTGAGTGGAGCTGGGTCTTGGCGTTAAGATAGAGATCTCTGGGACATTTTCGCCGTTTGATATTACGTGGAGCTGGGAGGCCTCTTGTGGACCATTGTCCTAAACTTGGCTCTCGCATCTCAGTGGCACAGCCCTGATGCCTGGCTCGAGCACCAAGAGCCTGTCCGCCACATGGCTCAGAATAAAAGGGAGAAAAAAAAAGAGAAAAAGAAAGAAGAAGATAAAATAAAGTAAAATAATGTTATTAAAATAAAAAATAATTATTAAGAAAAGAAATTTTTTAAGTGAATAAAAAAGAAAAAAAAAACGGACAGACAGAATCCTAGGACAGATGGTAAAAGCAAAGCTATGCAGGCAAAATCACACACAGAAGCATACACATACACACTCACAAAAAGAGAAAAAGGGAAAAAATATATATATTGTTGCTCCCAAATTCCACCTCCTCAATTTGGGATGATTCGTTGTCTATTCAGGTATTCCACAGATGCAGGGTATATCAAGTTGATTTTGGACATTTAATCCGTTGCTCCTTAGGCTGCTGGGAGAGATTTCCCTTTCTCTTCTTTGTTCGCACAGCTCCCGGGGTTCAGATTTGGATTTGGATCCACCTCTGCATGTAGGTCTTCTGAGGGCGTCTGTTCTTCGCTCAGACAGGACGGGGTTAAAGGAGCCACTGATTCGGGGGCTCTGACTCACTCAGGCCGGGGGGAGGGAGGGGTATGGATGTGGGGTGAGCCTGTAGCGGCAGACGCCAGCGTGATGTTGCACCAGCCTTAGGCATGCCGTGCGTTCTCCCGGAGAAGTTGTCCCTGGATCACAGGACCCTGGCAGTGGCGGGCTGCACAGGCTCCCGGGAGGGGCAGTGTGGAGAGTGACCTGTGCTCGCACACAGGCTTCTTGGTGGCTTCAGCAGCAGCTTTAGCGTCTCATGCCCGTCTCTGGGGTCCACGCTGATAGCTGCGACTCGCGCTTGTCTCCGGAGCTCCTTTAAGCGGCGCTCTTAATCCCTCTCCTCACGCACCAGGAAACAAAGAGGCAAGAAAAAGTCTCTTGTCTCTTAGGCAGCTCCAGACTTTTTCCTGGACTCCCTCCCGGTTAGCTGTGGCGCACTAGCCCCCTTCAGGCTGTGTTCACGCAGCCAACCCCTGTCCTCTCCCTGGAATCCGACCTCCGAAGCCCGAGCCTCAGCTCCCAGCCCCCACCCTTCCCGGCAGCTGAGCAGACGAGCCTCTCGGGCTGGTGAGTTCCGGGCACCGATCCTCTGTGCGGGAATCTCTCTGCTTTGCCCTCCACACCCCTGTTGCTGTGCTCTCCTCCGTGGCTCAGAAGCTTCCCCTCTCTGCCACCCACCGTCTCCACCTGCAAAGGGGCTTCCCTAGTGTGTGGAAACCTTTCCTCCTTCACACTGGTGCAGACCTCACACTGGTGCAGGTCTCGTCCCTCTTCTTTTGTCTCTGTGTTTTCTTTTTTCTTTTGCCCTACCCAGGTACGTGGGGGAGTTTCTTGCCTTTTGGGAGGTCTGAGTTCTTCTTCCAGTGTTCAGTTGGTGTTCTGTAGTGGTTGTTCCACATGTAGATGTATTTCTGATGTATTTGTGTGGAGGAAGGTGATCTCTGCCTCTTACTCTTCTGCCATCTTGAAGCCGTTCCCGAAATACGTCTTTTTAAAGGATTTCTTTACATTGGAATCTACTTATAGTGAATTCTCTCAGTTTTTGTTTGTCTGAAAAGGTATTTATTTCGGTCTCAATCTTCAGAGATACTTTTTCTGGATTTATGATCCTTGGATGAGAATTGTTTACTTTTATCTCCTAAGGATATTGTTTTACTTTTCCACCCTGGCTTCCATTGTTGTTGTTGACAAATCAGTTCTCAGTCTTTGTTGGTGATTTGTTTTTCTCATTTGCTCGTTTTAAGAGTTTCTCTTTGACTTTGGTGTTCTGCAGTTTCATTCTGTATCTAGGTATGAGTTCATTTGATTTCTGAAGTCTAAGGTTCTGTGTCTTTTTTCAGTGGTGGGAATGTTTTGCTATTTTGTCTTTGAAAATTTGCTCTCCCCTATTCTCCTATTCTCTGTTTCTGGAACTTTAAGTAGACGAGTATGGGAACTTCTCACATTACCCTTTGTATCTTTATGTCTTATATGATTTCCTTTCCTTTGTTTTTCTACTGCTGTTTTGTTAATTTCTGCAAATATATTTTCCAGTTCACCAACTCTTTGTTCAGCTTTGTCTAATGGCTCTTTAATCCATCCATTAAGCTAATTTTGATTATTCTATTTTTCAGTTTTTTGGGATCTTCCTATTTAATTTTGATAGTTTCCTTATCTTAAATATCATTTTAATCTCTTTTCTTTTTCCTTCTTAGACACATTTTATATTCTGCATTTGCTATTAAAAGAACCACAGACTTTGCTTGTCAATACTGACTACCACACATGGGGGCTTATTTCCTTGTGTGTCTAATGACTTATGATAAAGAACTTATAAGGTACTCATGTAATGAGGTACTCTTCCAAAATTTCTGTTTTCTGCAAGGTGCCTAGTGGAACTGTTGATCTATTTCCAGTTTAAACTAAGACCACATATTAGACCACACATGAATGTGAGCTTGTGGTTAGAAATTGACAGAGAAGAATCGTTTTCTCCATTGTTTCCTAGTCCAACTCTAGATGCAGCCAGGAGTGAAACAAGCCAACCTCTTTCTGAAAGATACTTTTGTTTCTTGTTCACTCACTAAGGCGTTCATATTTTGGGGATCCTGGAGTTATACAGGAGTTTCCAGTCCAGTTTCCCACTTCATCAGGTCTCAGACTCATCTTTTGTTACCAGAATACAATCAAAATCCAGGCTCTTAGCCAATAAGTCAGTAGAGGCCTCTAACGTAAGCCCCAAATGCAGTGCCTACTGATCCTACGGAATAATTTCTGGTCTCAGATTTATTCCTTTAATTTATAGCCAGCTAAGCCATGTTTTAACAAAGAAGGTTTTTATATTAATTCAGCCTTTGTAGGTGTCTTATACTAGGAAAGAGTTCTCTGAATGGCTAGACTAATAATGTCAGGAAAGGGAATCACTTACATTACCTTTAAAGAACACTGACCCTGATATCTCAAACATGTAGGTCTGCTAACAAAGAGCAACACTGTCATGAAGGAATTTATAAAGATTGTTATCTAGGAGGGCTAAATGAACTATTTTCTATGAAGTCTCATGAAATTTTGAGCTGGAAGACATCTTAGAGACTATCTAGTCCAACATTGTCATCTTTATTGTCCCTTTAACAGTTCAACAAAGATATTATGTGCCTACAGTGTGGTGCTTCTGTAGTAAGCACTGGAAAAAATGAATCAAAGTCTGTCCTTACCCCATGGAAATGATGATCTAATAAGGGAAGTAGACACCTTTCAGATGGTGTGTAAGTGTAACAACAGAGGTATCACAACTATGGAACCACTGAAAAAGCATCTTAATTCATCAGGGAGGAATCAGAGAAAGCTTTCTGGAGGAGCAATCTTGAAATTAAAGGAGTAGGATTTAGATGTGTACAGGAGGAAGTAAAAAGACATTCCTGGCAGAGGGTCGGGAAAGACAAGCAACTGGGAATCAGTCACACACCACAAGAGTTAAAAAGAGTAAAAGATCTGGATGTAAACTTATGTAACATCTAAAATTTGTGATGGTGCAACTCATGTGAAATGTGTAGATGAATAAATATTAAAAGAGAAAAGGCACTTTCTTTGAGATCTTTCTCCATACAATAGGATAGAATTAAATCTGGACGAACTTTGGTCTCCCTTTCAATGAAAAATGTCTATATATGTAAAATGACTTAGCATTTCTTCACTTTACAAGTGTGAAAAGATAAATGACATTTTGAATTCACTAATTAATTTAAGAAGTTTTCATTTTAAAATTCTTCTAAAATTGAGAGATGCATATCAGAATATTTAGGAGTGAGCTGTTATGCTGCCTGCAACTTACTTTAAAATACCATAGCATTCATTTAGATGAAATAAATATGGTAAAATATTACCAACTGTAAATTCTAGATTGTGGGTATATAATATCCTCTGTTTTATTTCTGAAAAAATTTTATAATAAAAATAAAATATAATTTTTCTTCTTATCTATGAAAGAAAGAAAAGAAAACGTAAATGCAAATACCTCGTTATACAACTATTTATGTATTTAAGAACAAAACCCAAAATATTAATGATCCCAGTTTTATTTCACAATTGTATGGTTGTATTATGTTTTGGGTAACTGTAGAACTGAAAAGAGTCAAAGTTATATTCTCCAAATTTTAGTTTGCTCTGTGTAAACTTCATGGTTTGACAAGTTTCACTAATGGTCAGTTTGTCCTGGCACACACAAAAGATTACAGGGAGTGTAATTTATGGTGTTAATTTATAAAGGGAGTTTGGTGACTCATTAGGCAATTAATTAGTTTCTTGCTAAATAATGAAAGTATTTACTCGCATAGAATGTGAAATGATGATCAAAGAGATGTTATTTAAGATCTCTGTATTAGCTGTATGAGGGCATGGCTTTCACAGTCTTTTCAACCTTTTGTGAATATTGATTATTCTCTTTGTCAAAGAGCCACCAGAGAGATGATTACAATCTACAGAAACATTATTCTGGGGGAGTGTTGGTTTTCTGAATTTTGAAATATGTCTGTGTGTGGGATGGTATCTTTTTTTTTTTTAAAGGACATGCTATTCTATTTTACTTTTTAAAATTTCTTAAAATTGAAGCATAGTTAACTTACAATGTTGTGTTTGTTTCAAGTATACAGCAAAGTGATTCAGTTTTATATATATATCTATGTTATATATGTTGTTTCCATTATAGGTTATTACAAGATACTGAGTATAGTTTCCTGTGCTCTACAGTAGGTCCTTGTTGTTTACCTATTTTATATATAGTAGTGTGTATATGTTAATCCTAAACTCCTAATTTATCTCCCACCCCCACCTCACTATCCCCCTTGGTAACCAGTAAGCCCCTTTGGTAACCAATAAGCTTGTTTTCTATGTCTGTGGGTCTATTTCTGTTTTGTAAATAAGTTCATTTGTATCATCTTTTTAGATTCCACATATAAGGGATATCATATGATACTTGTCTTTCTCTGTCAGACTTACTTCACTTAGTATGATAATCTCTAGGTCCATCCATGTTGCTGCAAATGGCATTATTTTATTCTTTTTTATGGCTGAGTAATATTACATTTTATATATATATACCACATCTTCTTTATCCATTCCTCTGTCGATGGACATTTAGGTTGCTTCCATGTCTTGGCTATTGTAAACAGTGCTACAGTGAACATTGGGGTGCGTGCATCCAGGAGTGGGATTGCTGGGTCATACGGTAGTTCTATTTTTAGTTTTTTAAGGAACCTCCATACTGTTCTCCATAGTGGCTGAACCAATTTACATTCCCACCAACAGTGTAGGACGTTCCCTTTTCTCCACACCGTCTCCAGCATTTATTATTTGTAGACTTTTTGATAGCCATTCTGATAGGTGTAAGGTGATACCTAATTGTGGTTTTGATTTGCATTTCTCCAATAATTAGTGATATTGAGCATCTTTTCCTGTGCCTGTTGGCCATCTGTATATCTTCTTTGGAGAAATGTCTATCTAAGTCTTATGCCCAATTTTTGATTGGGTTTTTTTTTAGATATTTAACTGTATGTATATTTGGACTGGTATCTTTTAGGGAACAAAAAAACGATTCCTTTTAAAGCATAAGGAAAATATCAGCAGTGTTCTTTATTGCAGTTTAAAAACTACATAATTATAGAATAAACTGATCATTGGCTTTTAGACTTCTGTGAAGACCTTAGTCCATCACATGATCAACTCTTGTCAGAAAATCTCACACGACATTGCAGCATACATTTTAGAGGGACAGCTAGTTACAAGAACACAGGAATATGTGTCTGGGTCCATTTTATGTAGATTGCACCATAGGTACTGTATCTGGTAAAGGATTGGATCCAGATAAATAAGGATGCATGACTTATTAAAGTTAAAGTGAATGGATGGGAAGCCATATGGAATGCTATCAAGACGTAGAAGAGTATCTAGTGCAAAGTTTATGGAAGAGATTGATTCATTATACTCTGTTTAAACAAGAAGGAAGATAAACACACACAAAGCAGGTCATGGTGGAAAGAAGTAGGTGAAGCCATATACCAGAAACAGGAGCCAGCGTAATGAGTTCCCGGATTACTTGCAATATGTAAAGCCCAGGCTTTTATTATGAGAGCAAAGTGAGGCTGTTTCCAAGAAACATTCTCTTCTATGAGAACAATGTGGTGAGGGAAGATATTTTCTTTTTCTTATTGCTTCAGCAATTCACAAAGCAAATCAAGTACTTGTTTCCATGTGATATGGTGGACACTAGCAAGTTAATTTCAGGTTTATGCTGAATTCTTTTCTGTAGAAATCGGTGTTTGCATGAGGTTCTATCATGCTGACTATTCAGAACTGAACAACTCGACATAACGAATGTTAGCTATAACAAAAATGCTCAGCTACAGTTAGTGTAATTGGTAACTAAAAAATTGAGAGAGCTGTAATGGTACTTGTGGTAGCAGAATAATGTCCCCTCAAAGATGTCCAAACCCTAATATCTGGTGTTCTGCCTGTGTATGTTATATTACAGGGCAAAAGGACATTGCAGACGGAATTAAGGTTGTGGACCTTAAAATAGGAAGATTATTCTGGATTATTTGGATGGGACTAATGTAATCACATGGGTTCTTAAAAGTGAAAGAGGAAGGCGGAATAGTCAGTAATGGAAAAAAAGAATGGAAGAGAGACTTGAAATGTGAGAAGGACTTGATCTCCCTTGCTGACTTTGAAGATGGAGGAAGGGGGCCATGAGCCACGGAATACAAGTGGCTTTCAGAAGTTGGGAATAGCCCTCAGCTGACAGCCAGGAAGGAGATGGGAACCTCAGTCTTATCACTACAAGGAAGTAAATTCTACCAACAACTGGAATGAGTAAGGAAATGGATTTTCCCCCAGAGCCTCAGAAAGCATCACAGTGCTGCCCAGCCCTTGATTCAGCCTTGTGAATCTATAAGCAGAGGTCTGGCTGAGCTCACCGGACTTCTGACCTACAGAAAGAGTGAGATAATAAATTTGGGGTATTTGAAGCTGCTAAGTTTGTGCTAATTTGTTATGGAAGCAATGGAAAATGAATACAGCACTCATGAAAAATAGTCTCTTTTGGGTAAGTTGGAATATGACATGGCTGATAGGCTCTCTTCTTGAAAGTTTCATACACAACTAATGGAAGCGAGTCCTGGAAAACACAGAGCGGCAAACGCATGAAACAAGGCAGGAGAAAATATTTGCAAAGGAACCAACTGACAAAGGATTAATCTCCAAAATATACAAATAGTTCATGTAGCTCAATACCAAAAAAACAAACAACCCAATCAAAAAATGGGTGGAAGACCTAAATAGACATTTCTCCAAAGAAGACATACAGATGGCCAAGAGGCACATGAAAAGATGCTCAACATCACTAATCATTAGAGAAATGCAAATCAAAACTACAATGAGGTATCACCTCACACCAGTTAGAATGGGCTTCATCAGAAAATCTACAAACAACAAATGCTGGAGAGGGTGTGGAGAAAAGGGAACCCTCTTGCACTGTTGGTGGGAATGTAAATTGGTGCAGCCACTATGGAGAACAGTATGGAGGTTCCTTAAAAAACTGAAAATAGAACTACCATATGACCCAGCAATCCTCCTCCTGGGCATATACTGAGAGAAAACCATAATTGAAAAAGAGTCATGTATCACAATGTTCATTGCAGCACTGTTTACAATAGCCAGGACACGAAAGCAACCTAAGTGTCCATCAACAAAAGAATGGATAGAGAAGATGTGGTACATTATATACAATGGGATATTACTCAGCCATAAAAAGGAATGAAATTGGGCCATTTGTAGAGATGTGGATGGACCTAGAGACTGTCATACAGAGTGAAGTAAGCCAGAAAGAGAAAAAAAATATCATATATTAATGCATATATGTGGCACCTAGAAAAATGATATAGATGATCTTATTTGCAAAGCAGAAGTGGAGACACAGACGTAGAGAACAAACATATGGATACCAAGGGGGAAGCGGGGGTGGGATGAATTGGGAGATTGGGATTGACATATATACACTATTGATACTATGTATAAAATAGGTAACTAATAAGAACCTACAATATAGCACAGGGAACTCTACTCAGTGCTCTGGGGTGACCTAAATGGGAATGAAATCCAAACAAGAGGGGATATATGTATATGTATAGCTGATTCACTTTGCTGTACAGTAGAAGCTGTCACAGCATTGTAAAGCAGCTATATTCCAATAAAAATTAATTTAAAAAAACAGACAAAATTCCTCACCCTCAAGCTCCTTAAATCCTATGGTTTAAGAAAATGATAATAAAATAACACTTAATAGTGGAAGGTGATGAGAGCTCAGGTGAAAACTATAGTAGGAAAGGGGATAAGGAGTATGGGTTGGGGTGGGTGAGTGCGGAATAAGCCAGGGGAGAGAGAAGATCCTGAGGGGCCATTAGGCCTTGGAAAGACTCGGCTTCTGCTCAGAGTGAGATGGAAAGCCTTTGGAGGATTTGGGGCTATTGCATGAAGAATAAATGAGAGGAGAGCAAGAATGCAATCAAGAAGACCCATTGGGGGCCATTGCAGTAATTCAGTCTGGAGATGTGGTGGCTGGGACCAGGGGTTTGGCAGTGGACATTGTGAGAAGTAATAAGGTTCTGGATTCATCTCGAGGAGAGTAGAGTTTCTGAGAATTTTGTGTAAGATGAGTGTTAGACTCAAAGAAATTACTAATGATAGGTAAAAGGGCAAACCCAAATCTTGGAGCTTACCTGTGAAGCTCAATCTATTTCATGTGTCATATGTTTTAACAGTAAATTTTTAAAAAATCTAGGGTAAAAAATGTAGTCACAACTATGATAGACTTTTACTAACAGAAATTGTTCTTATCTCCCGAATCATCCCACCCTGCCCCCTTCCCCCTTAGTATCCATACGTTTGTTCTCTACATCTGTGTCTCTATTTCTGCTTTGCAAATAAGTTCATTTGTACCCTTTTTCTAGATTCCACATATAAGCGATATTATCCGATAGATAACTAATGAGAACCTACTGTACAGCACAGGGAACTCTACTCAGTGCTCTGTGGTGACCTAAATGGGAAGGAAGTTTAAAAAAAGGGGATATACATATAGGTGTAGCTGATTCACTTTGCTGTACAGCAGAAACTAACACACCATTGTAAGCAACTATACTCCAATAAAAATTAATAAAAAAGAAATTGTTCTCAATGAATTCTGATGTTTCTTTTTTTAAACATCTTTATTGCAGTATAATTGCTTTACAATGGTGTGTTAGTTTCTGCTTTATAACAAAGTGAATCAGTTATACATATACATATGTTCCCATATCTCTTCCCTCTTGCATCTCCCTCCCACCCTCCCTATCCCACCCCTCTAGGTGGTCACAAAGCACCGAGCTGATCTCCCTGTGCTATGCGGCTGCTTCCCACTAGCTATCTATTTTACGTTTGGTAGTGTATATATGTCCATGCCACTCTCTCACTTTGTCACAGCTTACCCTTCCCCCTCCCCATATCCTCAAGTCCATTCTCTAGTAGGTCTGTGTCTTTCTTATATATTAATTGCTATAACTCATATATATTGGAGTCACTAAAATATGTTTAATTTATGCAAATCAAATGTTCCTATCAATGGGCCTTTGATGAGGCTAGGTGGATGAGTTTTGGGGCATTTGCATCAAATCTACCCCATTCTAGTTTCCAAAACTACCGATTTGTTTTACAGTGCCTGTGTTTTGCATAGGCAGTGACCTGAAATTTTGTATTTTGAATGCATTCATTCTCTGCTTCTAACTGCATCTTTGTTTATTTGCTTTTTAATTTTTTTCCTTATCAGAGGGAAATTGTTTCCCAGAATGGGATGGACTCATCTGTTGGCCTAGAGGAACAGTGGGGAAAATGTTGGCTGTCCCATGCCCTCCTTATATTTATGACTTCAATCATAAAGGTATTGAATTTTTCTGAAATGATTAATTTGGAATAGAAATATATATTTTTTTATAATGGACTCTACAAGAACTGAGCGGTCTCAGTGTTTTTCTTCATGTCTTCACAGGAGTTGCTTTCCGACACTGTAACCCCAATGGAACATGGGATTTTATGCACAGTTTAAATAAAACATGGGCTAATTATTCAGACTGCCTTCGCTTTCTGCAGCCAGATATCAGCATAGGAAAGGTAATGGTATCTTTGTATTTGTGAACCCCTAAGGGAAAGCAAAAGTCTTTATACAATTCTTGATTGTCAACCACTATTATAAAAATCCTTATATTGTATGACACAAAGATCAAAAAAGATAAAAGCAAGTTTGGAATCTTTTCAGATACCTAGTTAAAGAAAGGTCTAGGATCTGAAACATTTTTTTTTCCTGTTTTAAGAAGTTAGTATTTTATTTTATTTTTTAAAAGTTAATTTTTATTGGAGTATAGTTGCTTTACAAGGTGTTAGTTTCTACTGTACAGCAAAGTGAATCAGCTATACATGTACATATATCCCCTCTTATTTGGATTTCCTTCCCATTTAGGTCACCACAGAGCATTGAGTAGAGTTCCCTGAGCTATACAGTAGGTTCTCATTCATTATCTATTTTAGGACCTGAAACATTTTGATATTTTCTTTAGGTTAGAGTGACCTGGCTGAGATATATGCATATATACTTATAAATATGTGTCTGTTGTATTATATTATGTTTACATTACACTATATGATGCTACATTATTTATGTATAAAAATTCAAATTGGTAGTCAGCAACGTGATGCATGATTTTTTTCTTGGTTACCTATGAATGGCTACATCTCATCTCACTCTATTCCTGGAGGAGCTTTGTATTTTTGAGATGTATTTTCCATATCATAAGATTTGCCAGCAGGTGATTTCATTAGTATATGAAAGATTAGAGTTTCAGAATTAAAGAGGAGCAAGGGGTGTCTTATAGGTCTTCTCACACAATACCTTAATTTTACACGTGTGAGTCAATTCAGAACCAAAAGTTAAGTGTTGGTCAAAGTGACACAGCTGGATCATGGCAGGGTCAGTGCTCTTTCCTGTATGGTAATCATATGTAAATTTCAAAAACTTCTAGATAGTTACTTTTAGGTTATATGTGGTGGGTTAAAAGTTATGCCTAAATTCCTATCACGCAGACCTTGTGAGTAAAATGCATGATGCTATAAGCATATGATGCTAGGAATGAACATGGTAAGTTGATGTATAAATGATTTTATGAGGATCCTGAGAACAGTCATAATACATAACTCTCCTAACATTAGACATTTTTCTTTATGCTTGATGACATTTATTTTTTGGTGGGGAGGGAGGGGGAGCAGTGGCAGAAGTGGTAAGTTGGAGTTTTCTTCGTTTGATTCATTTATTTTTGGCCGTGCTAAGCGGCATGTCGGATCTTAATTCCCTGACCAGGGATCAAACCCACGCCCCCTGCGTTGGCAGTGCGGAGTCTTACCCACTGGACTGCCAGGGAAGTCCCTGTTTGATTTTGCATTAATAGTCAGAACTTCTTTTCTTAACTTTTTTTCTAGCACAAAGCACTACCACCTTAATGACTCTTTAGTAAATTGCCAAAAGACCTCAGTTTTGTATTTCATTGTTGACATGCTTCTTAGATAAAATTAGTCAATGTGAGGAGACAATTATGTACTCTACAATGGAACCAAAGCCAACAATGTGTTAATATAAAATACTTCAAAATAATTTCAATTTCATTGATATAAATAAACATTCACAATAGTTAGTATCTCTGCTATGAATTTGTGCATTAAATGATGATAAGGGCAAGTCTTCACAGCTTTTAAATGGCCATTAAATTATATCATGATTTTATTTACACTTAACTCTATTCAGAATATTACAACCATTCTTTTTAATTACTATGTATTCCAAGAATCAAAATAGCTAAGGATGGTGAAATACCCAAAATATATACTATTTTATATAAACATGATTTAAAAGTTAACTGAAAAATTTGATTTTGTTAGTGTAATTTTATCTCCTTAATCAAAAATATAAAGTGTTTTCTGTTGTTTACAACCCTTAAGCAATAACTTGAGAAAACTTAAGAATGTAAATATCTTTTAATAAGAAAACTGGATACCTTCTAAAGTTTTGATATAGTGTAGGGCAAAATGATATTACTTATGAGATATTAATTATTAATGGTTATAATCAGAGTTTTTGCATAAAAAAGGTAAAAATGAAAAAGTGCATTTAGAATAAATGCCACATCTTTATAGGGGACATAAGGTAAAGATTTTTAAAACATCTATTGTTTTGTTCTTTAAATAATTTCCATATCATTGACTTGACAAAATGAGCTAATTACTTTCAATAAAAAAAGCAAGAAAACTCTTATGATGGGCCATGAGGTTGTTAAATTCTTTAGAGTATGATATTTTAAATAGTAGCATACTATAGAAATTACCATATATCTCATGTCTAAAGGTTATATGGACTTTTGGACAGTAATTTAACAATATATATTAAGAAATTTCAAGGGGGTCATATCCTTTGATCTTATAATTATACTTCTAAGATTCAAGCATAAAGATTTGAAGTGGGGGGAACTGAATGGAATAATATTCATTGAACCATTAATTATTATAGTGAATATTCTGAAGAATTTAAATTTCCAATGAAGAAATGGTTAAATAAGCTCAAATATATATTTTGTGTAAAGAGTTTGTGGTCTTGGGAAATTCCTTTGTTATACAGTTACCCGGAAAAAAAAATCAGATAATAAACTTGTATATAAATTGGGAATGCAAATATTCAAAACAGTAGGAAATGATACATAGAAATAGAGTGAAAAGAAATACATGAAATACAGTGTTTCTTTTTGCTTGGTGGGAATTAGGGAATTTTTGTCCTTCTCTTTTTTGTATTTTACACATTTTCCAGATATTTTCTATAAAAAGGTTAACATTTTATTAAGAGAAAATAATATGTAATAAATGTTTTAAAACAGAAACAAGAGACAAAGTCATGGGCTTCCCTGGTGGCGCAGTGGTTGGGAGTCCGCCTGCCGATGCAGGGGACACGGGTTTGTGCCCCGGTCCGGGAAGATCCTACGTGCCGCGGAGCGGCTGGGCCCGTGAGCCACGGCCGCTGAGCCTGCGTGTCCGGAGCCTGTGCTCCACAGTGGGAGAGGCCACAACAGTGAGAGGCCTGTGTACCACAAAAAAAAAAAAAAAAAAAAAGAGACAAAGTCAGGATGTGGGAAGTTGCAACAATAAGAATAAGTTGAGTAAGATGCAAAATTAATAATTTGTAAAAACCTATCAGTAAGCTGAGGATGCCAAGAAATCTAAATGAACCTAATTGCAGAAGTGGGAAAGCCCTTCTTATGAGAGAAAAGACCTATGGCTGCATTTATCCCTGGCTCTGCGCCAGAAGAGGAGCAACCAGGCTATGGAAGGGGATAAAAAGAAAAGAACCAGACTTTTAAAACAACTTTTATCAGACAAGGACTGGAATAAGGGCTTAGAATTCCAAGGAATGAACCCCAGTCACAGTGAGCTATTACCCATCATCCAATTCTTTCCCATAAACCTTCACTGAGTGTCTAGAGCCAGTGTGCCAAAGGCTGGGGTGTAGCAGGTGGGCCAAGAGAAATTTCCCAAGATGTGCGTAGGACCCTCACAGAATGAGAGTGAGATGAGATGTAGCCATTCATAGGTAACCAAGAAAAAAATCATGCATCACGTTACTGACTACCAATTTGAATTTTTATACATAAATAATGTAGCATCATATAGTGTAATGTAAACATAATATAACAGACACATATTTATAAGTATATATGCATATATCTCAGCCAGGTCACTCTAACCTAAAGAAAATATCAAAATGTTTCAGGTCCTAAAATAGATAATGAATGAGAACCTACTGTATAGCTCAGGGAATTCTACTCAATGCTCTGTGGTGACCTAAATGGGAAGGAAATCCAAATAAGAGGGGATATATGTACATGTATAGCTGATTCACTTTGCTGTACAGTAGAAACTAACACCTTGTAAAGCAACTATACTCCAATAAAAATGAGTTGTAAGCTGAAGGCATGGCATGGAACAGAGGAGCTAAGAGACATCTCTTGGGGTATCTGTGGCTCTCTTTAAGTGCATGACTGCTGCAGCTCATAGACCAGGGGGAGGGCAGAAAAGCTGAGACAGACCCCCAAGATGACAAATCTCACTAAGTGAAAGGCAGCAGCCTGACAAAATAGAGCTGAGAAAGATCTTTCCTAGGCACATGATGTCTTCATCCAAAGCAAGGCAGTGGCTAGCTGAGAACTGGAGCAGAGCAGCATAATGGAGTGACATCTTCTGAGATGCAGAAAGCCCAGGGCAGAGCTGGAGAGCAAAGTGAAATTTCCAGCAGCTCCAAAGCAAGGCAGTGGCTAGCTGAGAACTGGAGCAGAGCAGCATAATGGAGTGACATCTTCTGAGATGCAGAAAGCCCAGGGCAGAGCTGGAGAGCAAAGTGAAATTTCCAGCAGCTCCAAAGCTGATGGATGGTTCAAAAAGCAGAAAGTCCTTCTGTGGCTTGGAAAACTGTCAGATGGACTAAAACCCATATACTGGCCACTAGAGGCTGCTGGTGCTCAGATCCCACAATCTGCTGAAGGAAAAGTCTCGAATCTGCTCTCAAAACCTAAAATCAGGATAAAGGGAATCATAAAAACAAAAAAACCAAAGCACTACAGCAAACTGAATCCCAGTTTAAAAACAAAGTAATCCATCCTCCCAACCCAAGAAGCCTGGTAGAGGAAGAGGACTGCCCTTTTCAGGCTGTTAATATTACATACTCCAGTCCTTACTCTTCTTTTACCTACAATGCCTGTAGTGTAATAAAAAATTACAAGGTAAGGACCCAAAATCTAGAGTAAAAACAAAAGCAGGAAGAAACAGATGATCCAGATGTTGTAATTTGCAGATGAGGACTTGATAATTATTATAAATATGTTAGATGATTTAGTGAAAAAGGTGCATAAAACAGGTGGGAAAATCAGCAGAGAAATGAAAACTTAAAGAAAAAGGAAATTGTAGAATTGAAATATTCAATTAAAAACTGAAGAAGTTATTTGATATGCTCAACAGCAAACTGGACACAGCGTGATAAAGATCAGTGAACCTAAAGAGAGGTCAGTAAAAATTATCCAACTGAAGCATTAGGAGAAAAAATAAATTAAAAAAACAGAACCATCTGAGACTGTGAGATAATATGTAATTGTCTAAACATATGTGAAATTAGAGGTAAAGAGAGAGGGAAAGAATAGGACAAAATAAATATCTGAGAAGGCAATAGCCCATAATTTTCTAAAGTGGATGAAATAAATCAATCCATAGGTTCCAGAGATTCAGCAAACCCTATGCAGGGTAAATAAAAAGAAAACCATACTTAAACACATCATAGTTAAACTGCTGTGAATCAAAGTAAAAAGAAAATCTTAAAAGCAGTGAGAGAAAAAGGGCACATTATATTCAGGGGAGCAACAACTAAAAAGATGCTGTGTTTTAGTAATAAACAGTGGAGGCCAGAATACAATGGAATGCTATCTTTAAAGTGATAATATTAATTAAGACAGAGGCAAAATAATGATATTTTTCAGACAGAAAATATCCGAGACAGGTTATCTTCATCAGCCTTTCAGTATAAGAAATGCTCAAAAAAATTCTCTAGGCAGGAGAGAAATATACCAGATGGAAGCATAGATTGTCAGAAAGGCATGAGGAGTACCAGAACAGGTGTATATGTGGATAAAAATAGCAGACTAAAATAATAAACAAAACTATATACCTATCCTTATTTATTGCTATGTTTATATCTATCGTTATATCTATAATTTAATTCATTTAAAATTTGTTGACTGCTTAAAGCAAACATAATAGCCTCTTATTGGGGTTTATAAATTATGCAGAACAAAATTTAAAAGGGACAAAGGCTAGGGGAGCAAAATTGAGTACATGATTGTAAAGTTCTATTTATATGGTGAAATAGTTCAATATTACTTAAATGTAGGCTCTAATAAGTTCAGATGCATAACCAAGTCTCTATAGTAACTGCTAAAAAATAACACAAGTTTTGGGAATTCCCCGGCATTCCAGTGGTTAGGATTCCAAGCTTTCACTGCCAAGGGCCAGGGTTCAACCCCAGGTCAGGGAACTAAGATCCCTTAAGCTGCCCCCCACCCCAAAACAAAACAAGACAAACCCACATGTGAAATACTAAGAAATACTTGATTGATTTCCCCATCCCCTACCTCCCAATAAAAGGTAAGGAAGTAGGTACAGAGGTACAAAGAAGAGATAGGACATTTAGAATGCAAATACCTGTATGTTAGATTTAAACCCAGCCATAGCAATGATTGTATTCAAGGTAAGTGAACTGAACATTTCGCTTAAAAGGCAGAGGTTGTCAGAATGGATAATAAAAGTATGAATCAGTAGTTTGCTGTCTTTGAGAAATGTACTCTAAATATAAAGATACAGATAAATGTAATTACCAAGACGGAGGGACATTTCAAATTATAAAGAATCAATTTACCAAGAGGAAATAATCCTAAATATACATGCATTTAGGAGCTCCAAATTACATGAAGCAAAATTTGTCAGAGCTAAAGGGAGAAATAACCAAATTACAGCATGTTGACATTTTAAAGAATGCCATTTTCTTAGTAATTGATAGAACAATTGGACAAAACCTTCTATAGAATATATTTCAAACAATTTGAATAAATTGACATTTATAGATTAGTATTCACAATAACTGCAAAATTTACATTCTTTTAAAGTACTCACCAAAGTTTTATCAAGATAGAACATATGCTGGGCTATAAAACAAGTTTCAATAAATCTCAAGATTAAAATCTTATGGAGTATGTTCTCTGACCACAAAAGAATTAATTGAAAATAAATTAAAATATGTATACAATTCATAAATAGTTGGAAATTATGTGACCAATGGCAAAAGTTTGAACTGAATAAATATGAAAGCTCAATATATATAAAAAATTGTGGGAAACAGCAAAAGCAGAGTGTAGAGAAAGATTTATACTTTTCAATGTTTAATTAGAATAGAAGAAAGGTGAAAATTCAATGATCAAATCTTCCACATTAAGCTACATAATGTAATACCGAGAGCCACCACCGAAAGCACTATACAAAAATATAAATCAAAATGGAATTCTACAAAATGTTCAAGTAACCAGGGATGGCAGGAAAAGCAAAACACAGAAATGAAAAACATAACAGAAAATAAAAATATAAAATGATGGACTTAGCCTTAACATATCAATATTATATTAAAAGCAAATGGTCTTAATATACCAATTAACAGAGATTGAAAGAGTCTATAAAAAACATGACCCAACTTTGTATGTTATCTACAAAGTTTGAAACTCTTTTCAAATATGGTATATGTAGGTCACATGCATACCATGCAGTACTATGCAGCAATAAAAAAGAACAAACTTGGTATGCGTAACAACTTGAATGCATCTTGAGGTTATTACTCTGAGTGAAAAAAACCAATCTCAAAGATCATGTTCTGTATGATTTCATTTCTATAACATTTCTGAAATGACAAAATTATCGAGATAGAAAACAGATTAATGTTTGGCAGGTGATAAGGATGGTGGAGAGGAACAGGGTAGGTATGACTGTAAAGGAAACAGCACAAGGAACATCTTTGTGGTGATGGAATAGTTCTGTATCTTGATTGCAGAGAAAGTTACAAAAATTTTCATATGTAATAAAATGACACAAAACTGTAAACACATGAACTGCACCAATGCCAAATTCCTGGTTTGATATTTTAGTGAACTTATGTAAGATGTAAGCATTGGAGGATACTGCGTGAAGGGTACATACGACCCTTTTTACTATCTTTTCCACTTCTTTTGAATCTAGAGTTATTTTAAAATACAAAAAAAAGAATGAACCATTGATTAATGCAACAATATTAGTGAATATCAAAACAGTATATTGACAAAAAGAGTATATACTATATAATTCCAAGAAATATAAGAACAGTTGAGAAATATATGAAGTACGTGAACAGATAAAGCCAATTTGTGGTGACAGAAATTGGAACAGTAGTTACCTGGGGGTGGATGGTGGGTGGATTTTTGACTAGCAAGTGGCACAACGAACTTGGTTTGTCAAAACCCATCAAACTGCTCATTTTAAATCTGCACATTTTGTTTCATGTAAACTACAGCTCAATAAAAAAGCTAAAGAAAACTAGAACTAATATTCCAAAAGTGACATATTTTTTTTACCAGTTTTAAAATAGTCTGTAATATGTGTTTTATTTACTCCAAATATCACATGTTAGATATACAGTTCCAATTAGTTAAAATGAACACTGTAAAAATACATGAAGTAAATTTTGTAACATTGAATTTGGCCTCACTTAAGCAAGAAGAAATGCCAAATATTTTAATTATATCTTTAACCCTGACTTGAATTTAGGGAGTAAAAGGAAGGCCAGAAAAATAACCTGTATATTATACGAATGTGGTCACACGTTGCCTATCTTTAAAGAGGTTAAAAGCATGATTTTTAAGTTTATCTACATCAAATTATTTGTTCAAACCTGCTTTTCTGATTAAATCTGTTGCCCTCCAGCAAGAATTCTTTGAACGCCTCTATGTCATGTACACTATTGGTTACTCTGTCTCCTTTGGATCTCTGGCTGTGGCTATTCTCATCATTGGTTACTTCAGGTGAGTGATTCCCAGTCACTTTCTCCATGAAGGGGTAGTTCTGTTTCTTATTCATCAAAGACACAGACCTCTCTTAATCTGTACCTCCAAATACTTTTCCCAAACACAAGTTTCTGAATTCAGCCTAGTGTAAAATTATTTGACTTTGTAGTGTAAAATTATTTGACTTCGACAATTTATTTTTGATGAAAAATTGAGGGTTCTTCTTTGTTGTTTGTTTAAAAACTTAAAGCATCAAAGCAGTATGAAACCATTAAGCCAATAGATCTGCATTGTAGTATATTTTTGCAAAGTGACGCAGACTATTGTCAAGTGAGTTACAAAAATTTTCACTCATGATGTAAAGACTTATTTCACTTTTCCCAAGTGATTTTGGCGCCATAGGACAGAAATTCATTTTAAATAATCTCTAATTGATTTGATATCATATATAAAGAAATAATATTTATTGCTTTTGCTGTGGTTTAATTTTTATCCACTTAAACTTTTGTCTAATTCAATTCAACTTAATCTAAGTCAACACAGAATTTTGAAAGCCAATATGGAGATAAAACAGTGAACTACGTGTATAGGCTGATGCTTGCAGCTGGTTTATGACACAAATAGCTGAGAAAACAATGAGTTTACAGTTTGAGAAGTGCTGTGATTCAGGTGGCTTATAGTGATTTGGGAGGACAGAGGAGGGACAAGAGAGAAGACTTCCCAAATGACACATGAGTATACACAAAATTTAACCAAAAGAGGAGACTGAGGAGAGAGTTCCAAACCTAAGTTGAGATCAAGAAAAAACATGGAATATCTGAGAATTGAGAATTTTGCTGTAGGCAGGTGATGGACACTGAGGCTAGAGAGGTAAGCAGACTGGGAAGGTATTGAGACCTGTATATGGAATCTGAACTTCACCCTAAGAGCCATGAAGGATGTTAAGCAGAGGAGTGACATGGAACGTGGATTGTAAGGTGGAGTGTGAACTGGTGGTAGGAAGCCCATTTGGAAGATGCTAGTAGAGTCATCAGGACAAGAAGACTGTTGCCTGGCCTAGGGCAGTGGCCTTGGGGATTGGATAGAAATGGACAGTTCTGAGACATATTAAATTAAGATTGTACAACTGAAAAAATTTAGTGCTAAATTATATGCAGGAAAAGAAGGAGTGAGGTTAGATGATACATTAGAAAATGGAAATAGAGGATTTAGAAATTAACAGAAACTATAACTAAAAGAAAAATTTTATATTTTGTTTCCTATTATCTTACAATCCTCTCTTCCTTGAAACTTCTCATACCTATTTCCTAGTTTACTTTTCTCCTCTGATTTATAGCTGTCTAATGTATTATCTGATGTTTTACTTATTTATCTTTTTATTTTTTGTCTCTCCCTCTAGAATGTAAAGCCACACAAGAGTAGGCATTTATTTTTTTCTGTTTGCTCATTGCTGCACTCTCAGTAGTACTTGATATGTCCTGGTGCTCAGTAAATGTTTGTTGAATTAATAAATAATGACTAGTTGTAATATTCCAACCACTTCCAACAGTTTCTCATATAGTAGTGGTATAGTGGTGTAGTTTATATTTCCAAAGCATTTGCTTTATTGATTTACTAGTCCATTGGTTCAACAAGCGTTTTTCTCTATCATGTGATAGTCCCTTTTTGGTATTGATGGAGGCCAAGTTAAGATATGTTGAAGACCAGAAAAGTAGTATATACACCATTGAGAGAAACTGACACATTAGATGATTATCAATTAAAATATTATTAGTACTGTAATGCAGGTTTCATAAAGGGCTTTGGGAATACTAAGGAACTAGTCTAAAACTAATAAGATAAGGGAGAGAGATTTCCCAGAACAACTGGTGTGTGAGCTGATACTGAATGATGAGAAGGAATTTGGCACATTCCAAATGATGGGAACAGAATGTACAAAGGTCAGAGGCACAAAGGAGCAGAGTATACACAGGGAATATAGAAGGGTCCCATATGAATGCAGCATTTGATGCCTAGGGAGGAGTGGCCATATGGGAATGGCCAGGGAGAAACTAGATTTTGTAGCATTAGGTTTTACAGGCTTTTGTCAAGGGCTTTGAATTTTGTCTTATAAGGTAGTGTACAGGGAGCCAATGAAGTTTTTAACTAGAAGGGTAACACGATCACATTTCTGGGGTTGTAGAGGGGTTCCTCAAAATAACCTCGTGAAGTTGGCTTGGCAGGGATGATCTCATTTGAGAGACAAGAAACTGAAGCTCAGTGTTCAAACTCACAAGGTCATAGGTGGTCCAGCTGGAAACAGAACCTTCATCTTCTGACTCAGATCCAGAGTTCATTCCATTACATCAAAGTTAGCTGTGGTTGTTCAAAATAATAGATAGATATTTATGAGAATAAGAGTTACATGAAATTTCAGGAGGATACAAATGACTAAGTAATAATTCCTCAGTTTACATAATAGTTTATCAGAGTATTTAACAGTAGATTCTTTCTATATTATAAAATATAAAAATATATTACCGGATTAAAACATTTCTTCTTTTTCTTCTGGATTAAAACATTTCTTACTTCCTTATACCTGAGTACTTTGTCTTTTCAGGAAGAGACGTAGTATCAGTGTGTTCATTGTACACGGAAGCTCAGCTTTTTTCATAGTCAAGCAATGGTAGAGCTGGGCCTTTTGACCAGATTATACATCCCTTTTCCTGGTGTTTTTGATTTTGTTTTAATCAAACTTAAAAGAAATCTTTTTTTTTTGGAGTTACCTTTCTGTACTAGTTGATGCTGCTATATCTACTCCTGAGTATGTTACTGACTTAACTTGTGTCTAAGATCCTTTTATAATTCCAAAGCTTTTTATATTAAAGGAAGCTTGTTTTCTCTCTAACATTCCTAGGAAATAAAACTGTGTAATTCTATCAAAATATCTTACTTTTTCATATAGAGAATATATTGAAAATGTGAACATTCCAGTTTTAATAAGGCTTATCCCTGTTCAAGGTGGTTCTCCATCGATTATTTATGACCTTAATATATAGTATAATGTAATGCTATAGTATAATGTAGCATAATATTTAACACTGCATAATCTGGATAACCATGGTAGCTGATCAGGATAAATTTGTAATTAAGTCTCAAAAAGCTACATTTTAGTTTTTGACCCCAATTGTTTCTGTCTTTGTTCAGGTTTATTTCTTCTTTTTTGGGAGGAGTTTGAGCTCATTTATGTATTTTCTTTCTCCGTTTCTAATTTTATTCAAATCTAAATACTGAATATTTTCTCTCCATAGACGATTGCATTGTACTAGGAACTATATCCACATGCATTTATTTGTGTCTTTCATGCTGAGAGCTGCGAGCATCTTTGTCAAGGACAGAGTGGTCCATGCTCACATAGGAGTAAAGGAGCTGCAGTCCCTGATAATGCAAGATGACCTACAGAGTTCCATAGAAGTGCCTTCTGTGGACAAATCACAATATGTAAGTGTTTTCACCATGAGCCCTTGCATGGCTCACCACTTTCAAAAGTAAAAAGCCCACCTGCAAGACCAGGAGCTTGGGATTTAAAAACCCAGGGCATTTAGTTCCTTTATTGTAGCCTCAAAGACTTGTTCCCAAATAAGATTCCATGGTACTTGATTCTGCTCTTAAATGTCCTGTTGTTATTTAGTAAGTAGAATCACCCAATAATTCAGTTAATGAGAAGCATTATCACCATTGAAGCAATATATCTGGAAATTAGGTAGAATAGATTGATTGTATTGATGGTGTGAATTAATGCTGTTGGTATCTTTGCCCTTTGCCCTGTAGATCGTTGTTGTCTCTGCTGATTCTAATTCTGGATTGGCTTTGTGACTTTTTAAATGAACTAGAATGAAGTAGGTGTGATGGTGTGTCAGTTGCGGGTAGACCTCTATGAGTGAGCCTAGCCAAGATTAGCTGAGCTTTGCCCAAATCAGCAGAATCATCTAGCCAATCAATCGATTCATAAGACATATTAAATGTTTATCATTTTAAGCCATTAACTTTTGGGGCATAAAAAAGACCAGAATAAAATAAATTCACGGTAGAATGATGGTTAAGTTTTCCTCTTTATGCTTTTCTTTACTTTCCTAATTTTCTCTGATGATCAGGTATTTTTATAAACAAGAAAACTTAAGGAAAAGTGATTTCTTATAACTCCTAAAGGAATAAAAATCTTATTTTAAAAATAGAATCAAGCCAGCAGTCTTAGAAATGCTATGTTAAAATAACTTTGTTCTGGTCTCTTTCAAAAGTCTTGGCCTTCCCAGGTATAAGAGATATTAGATTATAAAAAAATAAATGGAGGAACTGCTTTTTAGTGGTCTAATGTTGGAACCAGTACGATTAGGAATTCTAATATGGTGCAATGTTGGTTTATTTGTAACAGATTGGGTGCAAGATTGCTGTTGTGATGTTTATTTACTTCTTGGCTACAAACTACTATTGGATCTTGGTGGAAGGCCTCTATCTGCATAGTTTAATCTTTGTGGCGTTCTTTTCGGACACCAAGTACCTGTGGGGCTTCACCTTGATAGGCTGGGGTAAGGCATTTCTGTCTCCTTTCCTTTTCAACTGGATTATGGGTTGTAGGGCTTTCTGTCTTGCCTGTCATTAGCATTCTTTCTGTCATTTTCCCGAAATAATCCCTCCCTATTCTATCTTTATCCTTTCTTTCTCTTTAATTATTCAGGAAATGTATTAAGATCAAGTCTATAATCCTCCTAGTGGTAACAAACTTTTCACTTTTAACTTAGGGTTAGTGTTCTTAGGCCAGATTCTTGAGAGGATTCTTTGGGGGAAATACCTTGTTAGCCATGCACATTTAGAACTGCTGCGCTCATCGTATCTTATGTCAATATCTTGATTTAATAATAATTTCATCCTAAAAATTTTGATTTTTGAATTTCTAAGCTATAATGATGCACCTTTGATTTGTAATTCTAGGTCATATGATGAGAATGCCAGAAAGGAATTTATAGGACCATCTTGACTGCATTTAACAATGCAAATTACAAACTAATTACGTGGATGTCTTTTGGAAGGAAATAATTCAAATTACTTGCGGCATAAATAATTTTAAAAAAAGGATATTCAGCTCACATTCCAAAAATGCCTTGTCAGTACTAGAGGGATTACTGAATTAGGCACTAACTTAATGTGATGTGGAGAAAGGATGTTGTTTGTTTGTTATAATTTAAGAAAAATTAAAACTCATACGTGGTTAAAATTAAGAAGTCTCAATATTAACAATTGCTATTTTAATATCCAAATTATGACGTGCTCAGCACAGGGAAAAAAATCAACTAAGTGGCTCAAGATTAAATTTGAAGGTTTTTTTCCCATCAAAATAAGAATTTTTTGGCCTGTTTTGTCTTAATATTGTCTTAACATTTGAAAACATGAAGTAAAGGATATTGAATTTCCTGTTAGTTAATAACCTTTAAGAAGACAAAGGGTCAATTTACTGTCAAGCGTTAATTTATTATGAAATAATAATTGTTGTGAATAAAAATTTATGAAAGTGGTTTGTTTTTAGGCTCTCCCTTATCTTTGACTAACAGTTACTAAAATAAAAAAAGATACACTTTATTTGTTTAGGGTACTTTGGAAATTTTCTCAACAGTTTTTGGTAGTTTGCCTTCAAGGCAAAATTATATCTGTGTACCCACATAATTACTAGAAGTTAGTAAAGATGTTGATAGAAAATTCAACAATGAATTTGTCTGAGTTCCATTTTATTTTTTGGTTTTCTATGACATTGGTCACACTGGTAATAAACTTGTTTTTCTTTATTTACATATTGATTTGATAGCAAATTCCCCTGTCAGCTCTTATTTGGGCTGTATCACTCAGTCTGTCGCTCTGTAAAATCAGGAGTTTGCCTCACTGAAACCCAGGAAACTAGTTTTCAAATCTGTCTTTGAAAATGAGAATTAAAAAAACAGTGAGGGTTCCAGTGAGCTTCTATGCAAGTATGAGGTTCTCACCTTCCTTTACAACTTTAATTATTTGTCCACAAAATTTTGTCATAAGAGTGACAATTACAGTAGAGAAGCATCACAACTTGAAATCTTCATTTCACCAAATGGTTTAAGAACATGCATGAAAGCAAGTAGTATCTACATGGAAGATCACGTTACAAAAAGCATCTTACATGCAATATTATGTAATTAACCACAATTAAAACAGTAACAAGTAATATTTACAGAGTTATGGTGCTATAGTTGGTCTGTCTTCTGGCTTCTCTCTTTGCAACTCCAAAAAAATAAATGCTCTAGGCTAGGGCATATATAATTAAAAAATAGTAATATTCTTGGTTTTTTTTTTTTTTTTTTTGCCGTACGCGGGCCTCTCGCTGCTGTGGCCTCTCCCGTTGCGGAGCACAGGCTTCGGACGCGCAGGCTCAGCGGCCATGGCTCATGGGCCCAGCCGCTCCGCGGCATGTGGGATCCTCCCGGACCGGGGCACGAACCCGCATCCCCCGCATCGGCAGGCGGACACCAGGGCAGCCCCCCAAAATAGTAATATTCTTTTAAGAATTTCTCTCTGCTACTGAAGTAAATATCCAAGTCTATTTGATTAATAGACTGTTTTCTCTTATCTCAACACTGAGAGTATGATTTTAGAATATCATTTTTATTTCAGACTCATTTTTCCAACTTTCTATAAGAAAAATAAATATCAAAACATTATAGCTGCTTTGCAGGATCCTTTGCTAGACTAATCCATAGTGAACCCAGTTTCAGACTTTCTTCCAGTGATTTATTGGCTTCACTAGAGAAGTGAATTTGCTTGGATTCCTTTGTTGTTCATTTGGACCCAATTATTATAACTTAAAGCTCTCTTCAGCTAGGTAAATACTCAGCACTTTATTACTCACTTTGTAATGATATGTGGAGTTGCATTATTTACATTGATTTTGCTGGTTCTTAATAATAAGTTGGCAGGGAAGGAAATTACCATCTAAAGAGGAACATATGCCCTGTCTGCCTTAGTAAATTGAAGGCAGATATTTAAAATGACCTTTTTGTATATCTTTATCACAAAACAAGATGTATAGAGGAGTAAAGGCAAATTCTAATGATGACTATGCTTCTTTTCTTTCAACTAACCATTTTCTTAATTTTTCCTATCCCTGCTCAATTTTCTCATGAATAAGACACTTTATTCTCGGTTCCAACTACATATTTAAAAAATATATTTAATTCTATATTTAAAAGGTCAGTCAAAAGGTAACAAACTTCCAGTTATAAGGTAAATAAGTACTGGGGATATAATATACAACATAATAGGAAAAAAAGTGTCATTCTTGCTTCTTTATCCTTATTGAATGTGGTAATTTACCTCTGTATTAGCAGCCATTCTTAATTTTCACCTGTCAGATGAGATGCCAGAATGTATGTATTATCATATAAAAACACCTATCCTGGTTATACCACGTAGGCACGTCCCTGTTGCCAAGCTTTCTTGTAGAATATTTTCATATTTTGTATTATCTTAAAATAATCAGGAGAAAAATAATCAGAAAACACTTCCGGTTTTATTATCTCTGTATAAAATTATTTCAATCCAGCAAACATTTTTTGATCATCCATTTGGCAGCATATATAATTGAAATACAAGGTATATGTTAAAGTCCCAGCACACAAGAAGCATGGAGTCTGACCCTTTAGGTTATTTTATTTTTTGTAGGCCTATTCTCATCATATGTATTATATTCAAAATATTTAATTTATAAAATCTGTTCTTCATAAAATTATTTATGATAGTCAATATGACACCTTTATACAATTAAAAATCTTTGTTGTTTGCTTTAAGCTGAATTTAAAAATCTAGAAAAACTGTTTCTCCCTTGCCCTATGATTTTTAATGTCACTATTAATTCTACCTTAAAGTTATCTTAAAGTTAAAATTATATTTAACCATTAGAGTCAATAAGAGATCTATATTTTGGCCCTACTTTATGAAAGATAAGGAATTTGGTTCTCCCTGCTTATTACTTTTTCCAGACCTTCAAGATGTAATTTTGGGTTTTACTACTTATCATTAAAAAATTCTACAGGTTATTATCTGTTTAAAAGAAAATAAATTATAGTCAAATTTATATTTGTAACCATTATGTAGATTTATCTCTGTGGGTTCACCCGGTTTCAAGATTCCACCTCCTCTCCACCAATTGATCTTCTACAGTTTCTGCCCACTGGCAATATTTAATTCAGTAAACATTTTCTTTTCTATTGTAGCTCTTCTGTTTTAGATTGGTCCTTTTTCATAATGCCTTACTCTTCTTCTAGAGCAGATTTTAGGCTATGAATTAGATATATTTTTTAAAGATTTCTTTTGTTTACTGTAGTAATTCCATCTCAGGGGAGGGTAACTCTTCTGAAGTTTCATAAATAGACACTCACCTTTGTAACAATGGAAAACTTTAAAGGCTCTGCAGTTTTCCTTACAGAGAGGAAAGACTCATTCAGTATTGGCCTTAGAGTCCTATGAGACTTGAGAACAATTCTATCAAAATTATATAGACGAATTTCCTCAAAGAATGAATCAGCAAGTGATAGATACTAAATTCTAGCATCCTGCAGTGAGTAGAGAGGGAACTGAATACATAGCTTGGAGCTTCATGTCTGACCAGTCAACATAGACTGGATTCCCAGGGGAATCAAGGTTTCTGGTAAGACATTGTATGTCTGTAGCAAATCTGGGAATCCCCATGTCATGATGGGTTTCTAATTTTTAGGGTTAACTCTACACTTTATGATCAAGCTATGACTTTGCAATGCCACAGTAGCATTTCAGGAGGATGGTAAGGCTGAGGTTGGGTTCTATGAAGACTCTGAAGTGTCCAAAACAAGATAAAATTACATGGGCCAATATGGCAAGACCCTTTTACCCCACTTTGGCTTCAAGGCATCTCTGGCTTATGCAGTGGGCTGCAGAATAAGTTTTTATTTGAAGAAAGTGTTTAATTGCTAAAGTTTTTTTGACTACTATTAGTCCAAACCTTCATTTTAAGGGAGAATAGTAATGAAGCCACACCAAAGCTCAAGTCTACTTATTCTGAGACCAGAGATTGCCTCCCTCTCAGAATCACTTATTTATACTGATGTATTTTATGAAAATAACTCAGCTCTTAAGATAAATGCAAATATAGAATAACATTCCAATTTACATTAAATTTACTTAAAGTAACACTTAAATTGAAAATAACGTCTAGATTTCAAAGATTTTTCCCTTTGTTTATATGTTCTTAATTACATAATAATGTGATACTAAGATTGGTGACCAAAAATTCTTAGAAAGCCTCAAGGTGGTTTCTATTCTTTATTCCTCTATGGTTGTCTCTGTGCTCATCTTGTGAATGAGGGTCTTCCAAGAGGATGAGAAAAGCAATTTCATTAAGACATGGTGTCTGATATAAAGTATTTGCTATAATTATCATTTAAGACACAATTCCAAATCCAGCACCATTAATCAATGTTCTATATATAGAACATCATTCAGGAAATTGCCTGATCAGGAGATTGTAAAGGAAGCAGAAGATGAAGACCTGCAAATGAGAAAATGTGAACATTTTGATCAAAGGCAGACATTTTTTAAAGATAACCAAGGCAGTAGAACAGCAAAGGGATCCATGTCAGACCTTTTTGAACCATTCTGTCAGAAGGAGCCATGCTCTCTCCATTACATAGTTATCATTCTTGTTTTTTCTTCATAGCGCTAATTGATAACTGAAGTTGTGTTATTAATTTTGCCTCCCATACCAGGATATAAGTTTCAGGAAAATGGAGATATTGTTTATTCTGTTCTTTTTTTTAATCTTCTGAGACTATAACAGTTCTTAACAAATGAAAAGGCATTTAATAAGTGCTTAGTGGATATATGTTTATACAGATGGATGGATAGGTGGACTAGATAGATAGATAGAATAGCAAGCTGAACCTAAGAATTAAACAGAATTGGGTAGATCTCTTTTGACAAAAATTTCCTAGAACATAGAATTCGAGCAGAATTTTTTAAAAGAGTTATATAAAAACAATAAATAAAATTGGAATATAGAGTCATAAAATTAAATAGCCACACAGGCAGGCTGAGGTTAAATTCAATTAGATCACTAAGGAGAACAAAGAAATTCCCTTTTGTGGGATATCACCTTATTTTAATTTTTTTTTCATCTGAATCTATTTTTATGTTTACATTTTTGCTTAGAAAATATATCTGAAAATTTAAAAATGTGTTTTTTAAAAGGTAAAGAATATTGTGTTAAAAAAATGTTGAGTTCAATTTTTTTTCTCTCTTTGTAAAGTGCTTCCTATGGTTTCTCTTCCTTTTTTTAAAACTTCTTTCTAAAAGGCCACATAATGAAGAGTTATCCATTAAATCCTTTGATCTTCTATTGCAGTGCTGCATAAAAGTTATGGTTTGTGATTTTTTGTGATGTCAGAGTCCAGGTATAGCGTGAACTGAGCAGTCAACCTTTACTGGGGGCAAAGGACTCATGGAAAGTCAGTATAATAGAGTTGATGTTGCAAGCTCATAGGTGTTTATTGTTTATGAAGGACAAATATGTCATGCTCAAATCATCAAACTAATATAGCACCACCCTTTGCTAAGCTTTCAGTGCCTGCAAATGCTTCTGTCTGGAGCCGATACGAACAAAAAAAGAAGGGCTAAACTGATCAAAACTTCCTAATTTTGTAACTTGCAGTATAGCCTCTCTATGCCTTCAACTTTTAGAATGAGAAAATTTGAGTATTTTAGAACAACAGCCTTCCTGCCACTTCTCATGAGTCCCTCTTGTTGCTTCACTCCTCTTGGAAAGCATGTGGCTTTCGGCATTTCAAGAGGCAAAGTTGGATGCACCGACCACCGCCTGCCTTTGACCCCGGGAACTTCAGTCCCCTCCATACATGGCTTAACCTTACACCCTTCAAAGGAAAATAGAGCCAGTCTTCATCTTCAGACTTTTGAGAACGAATAACATCAGTGTACCACTACCTTCTCAAACGGACAAGATGAAAATTAAGTGGACTTTTCATATTCACATAGCAACATTTTTCATGCCTGTGTTTCTCTCTCACCTTTTAATAGTATATTTTTATGTGATGAATATAAGAAAAAATCCCTTAATCTCAAAAGAAATATGGTCTCTGAATCCTTTTCTGATTGTCTGAATCCTTTTCTGATTGCAGGGTTCCCAGCGGCATTTGTTACAGCCTGGGCTGTGGCACGAGCAACTCTGGCTGATGCAAGGTGAGTGGAAACAAGAAGAGGTAAAGCAAGAGCCTGGGATTTTCTCAAGACTTGCTGCTGTTCTTGATGACATTGCCCTTTAGGGACGTTATGTGGGAAATTACCTTGTAGCCTCTGATACATTACCAGCAAGCTATCCATCCCAGAGTCATGGGACAGAAAGACTCACAGACCCGATTAGGATGGTCATAAACTCCATGGTTTATGAAATCAATTTGAAACATACAGTGAGAAGCAAAGGGAAAGAGATGGGTAAGTTAAGACACTTAGGATACCATGCACACAGAAAGGACTGCACTACCTGAGTCCTGGGATAGGCAGTGCTCACATCTCCTCTCGGTCTCTCTCTCACTCTCTCTGCCACATCAGCCTTCCCCACTGATGGTGTGGTTATGAGGACCAGAAATGTGGTTGCAACAAGGGGACCCACAGACAGAAGGTGCCTTGGGCCGGAGACGCACACTTGCTGTCTCAGAGAGATATAAGGGCGAGTTCACCTGGCCATGGCTCTAGCTTGCCACTTAGCCTGCTGAGCAGCTCTGGGTTTTTTTTGCGTTCTTTGGGCAAAGGATATGTGGCCATGGGTTCCACCAATCAGTGGCTGAATTAAGACATCAAGACTATCAAGTACTTCCTGCATATTTGGGGATACTTTGTGCCTCTTATATATTTAGCGCATCGTGAATATTTAGTGCTCAGTTGCCCCAGATATTTAGTACCTGTGCTTAACATGCATGTGCTCTACATTTAATGCAAACTGTAGGTTTAATCCACCCCATTTGTTCTCTTGTCTTCTATAGTGTAATTAAATATTCTTTTTTTTTTTTTTTGAGTTCAGGATTATATATATTACAATTTGCCTTGTTATAATACATTTGTGGCTTTATGATAAAAATAACTCAGGGACATATGGAATCCAAGCTAATTTGCATAACTGTCACAAGAAAAAAGCATTAAATGCATTTCTGAAATAAGTATTTTCATTTAATTCAGAATCTCAAAACAGCATTAGACCTTGGTCTTTTTTAAAAAAAGTTTAGTTAAACACTAAGCTAGCTAAATAACCTTCTTGAAAGGTTTAAACACAATTGATATAGAAAATGCTTTCCCTCTAATCTCAATCTTACATAAATGAAAGAGGTAAGGGGGAAAAGGCAGACAATTTCTTTAGCAGCATATATGGCTAAATCCATCAACCACCTTAAACTAGAATGTCCATTATTGACCCCATTAAAAAGAACTGGGCATATATCAAAAGTTACCCACTTCATAAACCAAAAGACAATAATTTTAGGGTTACGGTAAGTAAAATATTTTTGAAACACTTCAAAAAACTTCTGACATTAAACTAGAGGAATCATGTCTTCATTGTAAGAAAGAAAGGCATAAAAGAAAGTAAAAGACATTTAAACTAAACTGATTTTCAATCTTCTTTGAACAAAAGAAATAAAAAATAATGGTTGATTAGCTAAGCTCTGTGCTCTAACCAAACTAATTAATTACAGTGATTTTAAATGGCAACAGCCCATCTGACTGGGTAGCTTGACAGTTCTGAATACTTTTGCAATGATTTTTTTTTAAACGCAAAGACACTAAAATGATCCGGTCATGCAATGTTCATCTTATGCATTCTGCATCTCTTTGCCAATCTTGTAGCTAAGGATCTTGTTCCAATCAATCTTAGTGCGTGTAACTGGCAACTGTCGACGTAAGGCTTTGAAAGTAGTGTCCGACATTGTCTGATAATTCTCACTGATGGCAGTCTGGTATTCATTTTCTGCAGCCTCTACAATCTTTATAAATTCTTTTGCTGTTTGCACCTCATTAGACACTGTTAGGGAATCTTGTATATCTTTATGACTCACTAGCTGAACATTACCATCTTCATAATAATGAACCTGAATTTTCAAGATGCCAACCACCTGAGTGGTTGAAGGAGTGATTGTAAACTTCCACTCTGACCTCCAACGACCATTCCAAAAGTTTTTTGCTTGAAACTGATGGCTTTCTATGCATGCAATAATGGTCTGCTGTCCATCTATTTTTTTACCATATACAGTGCAGACCCCATTTGGATAATGTTCTTTTACATAAGCTCGCAGAGCAGCTTCTACTGAAGTTCTCCAAGATTCAACTGCATTTTCTGCTTCGTATGGTCTTGGATCAGTTGCTTCCTTTCTTAAGTGATCAAATTTGAAACAGATTCTGTTTTTTGGATCCAAAAACTTTCCATTTCCCAGGTCACCATGTTCTGTAATCAATACCTGATCTTCATAACCTTCAATTTTTACTGGAGTAAACTGGTCCAAGTTATATTGTGCAAATGCATGGGCCGCTCCTTCCCTGAGAAGATTATCATTATTAAGCAGTAACCGACCATCATTAAACACCTCATTAAATTCTCCAGGAGGGGCATGAATGATGAATTTTGCTGCTATACGCACCTTCTCCTCATCAGACAACTGCTCCTCCAGATCCGCCATTTTCCTTCTGGCGACAAACCGCGGCGGCGGCGGCGGCAGCAGCGGCCACCTGACTTCCCCCTTTCGGTGCGGTCCTCCGCGCCGCGCGACCCCGACAAGGGAGGGGCCCACAGCCCCGGCCGCCGCGCACGCGCCCCCTAAATATTCTTAAATGATAAAACAAATGCACATTAGAAGTGGAATCCATCCTAGGGAATCACTAGCCCCCCAGTTGTCTGTTTCTCTTTGGATGCTACATGATGAATGGAGACTGAAACATTCATTTTTTCATATTATTTCTGTTTTTAGTAATGGTGAGTCAAAGAAAGAAAAGGAGAACATGGAGAAGCATTCAGTGCCTGCTCTTTGCTTTCATGGTCAAACTTATTGCTTGGAATGAATTGTGTCTCCCCAAAATTCATATGTGGGAAGCCCTAATCCCCAGTGTGACTGTATTTGGAGATACGGCCCTTAAGGAGGTAATTAAGGTTAAATGAAATCCTAAGGGTATGGCCCTGATATGATAGGATTAGTGTCTTCATGAGAAGAGACGCGAGGGAGCTCCTTCTCTCTGTGTCTGCACATGAAGTAAAGGTTTTATGAGTACACAGCAAGATGACAGTGCCTTGCATTTTGACCTCAGACTTTAGCCTCCAACTGTGAGAAAATAAATGTCTGCTGTTTAAGCCCTCAGTCTATACTACATCGTTATGGCAGCCCGAGCAGACTAATACACTTATGATACATGAAAAGGCGATTTAAGAGAGACACTTTTAACTTATAGATGTAGTAATGCTGAGCATTCTTCCCTGTTAACAGAATACAGTTTAATATCCACAGATCGTGTACATTTCCTGACAGCAACTCCTTTTTGTTTGCTTCTTTCTTTCATTGAGCCCATACCTTTGTTTTGAGTCACTGAGTATTTCCTTCAGAAGCATTTTGTCAGTTGTGCAGTGAAAAAAATGCCACATTATGTGAGCACCTGAATTCTACAAAGAACTACCACTGTTCCACAAATCTGAAGTCTACAGATCATTATCTTTAGGTGCAGCCTTGCTCCAGAACTCCCCATTCATCAGCTTTCCCTCAGTTCTAGAACTTAACTGGCTTTGCTCTTTTTTTTTTAACATCTTTATTGGAGTATAATTGCTTTACAATGGTGTGTTAGTTTCTGCTTTATAACAAAGTGAATCAGCTGTACATATGCATATATCCCCATATCTCTTCCCTCTTGCGTCTCCCTCCCTCCCACCATCCCTATCTTACCCCTCTAGGTGGTCACAAAGCACCAAGCTGATCTCCCTGTGCTATGTGGCTGCTTCGCACTAGCTAGCTATTTTACATTTGGTAGTATATATAAGTCCATGCCACTCTCTCACTTCATCCCAGCTTACCCTTCCCCCTCCCCGTGTCCTCAAGTTCATTCACTATGTCTGAGTCTTTATTCCTGTCCTGCCCCTAGGTTCTTCATAACCATTTTTTTTTAAGATTCCATATATATGTGTTAGCATATGGCATTTGTTTTTCTCTTTCTGACTTACTTCACTCTGTATGATAGTCTCTAGGTCCATCCACCTCACTACAAATAACTCAATTTCGTTTCTTTTTATGGCTGAGTAATATTCCATTGTATATATGTGCCACATCTCCTTTATCCATTCATCTGTTGATGGACACTTAGGTTGCAGCTTTGCATTATTTTTACTGAGCTGAACTTTGGGTTCACTCACCCGATGAGCAGCAAAGCGAATCTACTGACACTGGATTGTAGTGAGGAAAAGTACAGCTTTTATTTGCAGGACGCAAAGCAAGGAGAATGGGCAACTAATGCTTAAAAGACCTTAACTCCCTGTTGCTTTGGAGCAAGGGTTTTTAAAGGCAACATTAGGAGTGAGAGTCATAGGTGCATGGTTAGCTCATGGACATTCTTCTGACTGGTTGGTGGTGAAGTAACCAGGTGATGTTTTAGGAATCTTAATCATCAGTTTTCTGGTTCCAACCAGTCCAGGGTCTACATGCTTGTGGTCAGCATGTAGTCAACATCCTCCACAGGGTAGGGGTCTTAGTTTCTGCAGAACAATGCAAGATATGCATCAGATTGTTACCTGTATCCCTTCAGGAGGAACTAGGAGTCCTGTGACTCTGCTCTTCAAGCTATTATTACTTTTCTTGCTTGACTGCTTTTCCTTTGTTTCTGCATTTTCTCACTTCACTAATTAGTAACTGTTTGAGTCTGCTCTTTGGAACTTGGGGAAACCCTTGGAGACTAGAGCTTTTTTCTACAAACAAGAAGTGGGGACACAGAGGGGCTTGTATCCAGTAGGGTCCCGCAGGGTTTTCTTTTTACTTACTTTATCTCTTTATGCCATTTGGATTTGTTGACAATTGGGGGTTAACGTTATCTACATTGTTATCATTATTGTTACATTTACACAGCGATATTGGAAATCTCAAAGAAAACTTGCAGCATTGCTGTTTGATTTCTTAGAGGAGGGAGGGAGGTTGAGTCAGTAAAGAGGTGCTAAATAATGCTAAATAATTTTACCCTGAGATGTGTAACCAAATCACTTAGATTTGGAATTTTAGAGAAGGTAGAACGGAAGGCATTGTTTGGTCCAATCCCCACATTTGAGAGATGCATAGAATGAGACCCAGAGATATCAGGTTACATCTCCAAAGCCTACAGCTAGCCTGGAGCAATTTTGACGCATTCATCCATTCAACAGCTATTCTAGGCCTTGAGCAAGGAAAGAAAGCAAATATATTCATAGTACATTTTATATTGAATTAATTAGTTTTCTTAGTTATCTTGCATTTTTAAAAAAATCATAAACTAGATATTAAGTCATTAATAATCATAAGTCTTTTTGCTGAAAAAATAAGAAATACATGTTTATCATTTTTGAGAAAAAATCCATTAGGTACGTAATACTTTGAAAAATACAGCTGATACTAAATATTGCTCTAAACCAGATGTATTAATGTAAAAATATTAAATATAAGTTAGATCATGTGACTCTTTTGCATAAAATATTTATTCCTACCTTACTTAGAATAAAATCTTGAATTCTATAGTGCCCTGATCTGAGTGCGATAATTGGGTTAAGGGGTCATTTTATATTTATTTTGCATAGAAAATAAAACTGTATTACCACATTCATGGCATGATTTTATAATTGCCAGATTTGATTTTTCATGAAATTCAGCTTGTCTAAGTTAAAAAGTTTTTGTGGGTTTTCTTGAGTGTCGTCATCTGACCTATGTATAGTGCCATGTCACAAAGTTCAAGTGGAGAGAGCAGACTTGGAGCATCTCCAAAGGACAGATGGGGCCCCTGCTCATGTCTCTTATAGTTGCGATTTATCTTTTTCTGATCTGGCCTTTCAAAGCTAGAACTCTGATTTTCTCTGTATCTTGGACATTTAGAGATAAGCAGATAAGACCCAGTTTTAGAAGGTACTCTAAACTCTATAGAATATACAAAAGAAGTCTCTTCCAGTTCTAAAATTCTATCAAAGTGTTATTTGACTAAGGTAGGGTAAGATAGTTGGGTAGTTTAGATGGGACAAATGATTTAAAAAGTGAGTAATTTTGTTTTTCTTTTTACTTACAAAAGCAAAAGCACCTTACAAGATACCTTATTACCTTTTCCCTGCTCATTCAAAGGAGATAGGAGATGCCAGCAGGAACCTTAGGGCTTGCAATTGAAAGGACCAAGAAAAGATACACTCCATCATTCCTAGGAAATCTGCATGGCTCTCAGGGAACTTCACTTCCTCTACTCTTATCAGAGTGTGAGTTGTGGAGACAATGCAGTATTCAATCAATATAATTCCCTGGATCCCTCTGGTGGAACAATGCATTTCCTGTTTCCAGTCCTGGCTGCAGGAAATCCTACTTTCTAGTCTGTCAGCATACCATTCAGCATACAGACTACTGTGTTTCATGCTCTACCATTCAGAACTACGTTTTTACCGACATTTAGTCCTGCATTTCCTAGAGTGTTAAAATTTATTTTAAAAAAATCTGGACAGAGGGTAGTTTCTCAGCCATGTTAACAAACACGGTGTGAGCTGGGACATTGAACAATTAATGAAAAATAAGGATTAATAGCATTTTCTTTAAAATATCTGAAACCTCAGTTGCCTCTTATCAAAGGGCAAATTTGAAACTTTGACATTGAAAATGATCAGAGTCAAGTTTTTCCTGTATTTAGAAGTAGCTGGTTTGACCTTCTTCCAGATAAAAGTATTTTGTAGAGCTGAAATTGTGTAATTGAATTCCAGTGTGTTAGGAGACACCACGATGAAATGTCATTGAAGCAAAGAGGGAAGATTATGAAGATATTACCAGATGTCAAAGCTGAAAAGAAAATTTATGAAATCCAAATTTATGAAATCTAGAATTTAGTGAATCAATGTTCAATTTATATTCTCACAATATGTACCACTTTCCTTACAGTGGGAAGCCTTTTTAGCGTAGTGTGATAGATGTTTTGCACGACTCTAACACTTTTATCTTTCTTGTCTGGCTGAACAATGTGGAAAATAGATGCATACAAATAATATGGGCAATGTTCAATAATGTGTAAACAAGTAAGGTGTATGCAAGTATGAAATGTCCCTGTGTTTGATTTCCATTCTTATTCAGTCTTCAAGCCCATTGACTTTGCAGATTTCAGTGTGGCTGGACCAGAATTACACTTTGGTCTAGGGGTCTGTTTGATTTAACTGTGGTACCTCTTTCCAATGGAATGCTGGGCTACTAAGCTCTTCTTGGTACTGATATGGAAAGAAATTAAAAATATACTATTAAAAGGAAAGGGCAAATTACAGAACAGAGTGTACATTGCATTTTTGTAAGATGGGGAAAATAAGATTATAATATTTGTATGTGTTTGTATATGCATAAAGAAATACTGAAAGCATATACAATAAAGTAATAAAAGATGTTATCTGTAAGGAGAAAGGTGAGGTCAGAGGTATACAGGAACATGGGGAGGACTGAGATGTCTCAATGTCTATCTTTTTATATAGTTTGTTTTTTGAAATGAGAATGTATTGCCTATGTACAAAATTATATTTAAAAAATATGTTGTTATTACATGTGTACTGAAAATGTTTTACCTTCAAGGAATAGTTGAAATAGCTTTTTATTATCCATAATTTGTTCATTAATTTAAAAGTAACTTTCTTAATAAGTTTATTATCCAGAATTTAAAAATTATCATTATATCATTAAAATTTCTTTATAAAATTTCATTTACTGTTGCCACAATCAATGCTAGGTTTTGTCTAAGGAGAAAGAAACTGAAGGCTTTTATTTATGTATCTTTAATTTAAAAAAACCATTTAAAGTGCTACATTAAAGTTTCAAGTTGAACTAGTTTTTCTCAACTCTGTTCCATTTATTCTAGTGTAAGACCTTTACCACAAACCAGATTGGGTGAGGTTGGGTCTAACTTACTTTGAATTCAATTCAATTCAACAAATGTTTATTGACCTCCTACATGCTATGTACTGTTCTAGGCACTTGTAACAGAAAACAAAAACAACAATGATCCCTGCCTATGTAAACTTAAATTCTAGTTGGAGTGAGCAGGAAGCAGAAAATAAATATAACAAATAAGTAAATCAAATAGTGTTTTTATTAAGTACTGTTAAAAACTAACTTTTTAAAATAGAAGATAAAATCATGATCTAATGCAAATATAAAATGAGCACCTATCAAGATTTTTTAACTCACTAATTAATGAGGAAACCAGTAAGATGTTGTAACTTGTTCAAAGGAGAAATAAAAGAATTACATGTTTATATCTAGTAATATGTACACTGAAATCATTTTACAAATAAATGTAAAAACTGGTCAATATTCACGGATCACTGAGCAATTACATTCCACCAAACACAGCTAATTTTCCTTTCTATGGACAAAAATCATTTGCATTCAGTTTTCGTCTACATTCCTATCAACAAGAATCATTTGCATGATTGTCAGTTTTCTGTTGCATTTCTGTGGATAAGAATGTACTAATGTCAATGTTCTACAACCAATGGAGTAAATTCTGAAAGTGAGAGGACTTTCTCTATCAACAAGGTTTAATTGTCATGGATCTTTCCAGTGATAACAAAAATAAAGAATCAGTGGTACCACATTTAGAAGACTAATTTTTTTGTGGCTCTAGAAACATAGTTTTGACTCTTTCATAAAAATAATAAACCACTATTTATAATACTTTACTTATCCCCAAGGAGTAGCTAATAGTATGGAAACCAGGACTGTTACACTTTTTTTTTTTTTTTTTTACTGTTTTGGGTGTTTTAGGAGATTTTTTTTTTCCCTGTCTACTTGTTTCTTAATCAAAAACCTGGGTCTGGAATTTTTGGTAAAACAAAATGTTACCTCTCACTGCTTATTTGCTTTGCTGATTCCTTAATGGAAGTTCTTTTTCATGTCTCAGATGCTGGGAACTTAGTGCTGGAGACATCAAGTGGATTTATCAAGCCCCAATCTTAGCAGCTATCGGGGTAAGTTTAAAAACCTGTATAGTTTAAATAAAGAAGAAAAAGATGCATAATTAAACTACTGCTAAAACCCAGAGAAAGTTTGTCTGTCACTTTGTTTCCTAAACCTCACATTACAGCAATAGCTGTTGGGAAAGTCTGGATTGGGGATCAGACCCTTATTCATGGCTGACACTGCGATCCATGAAGAAAGCGCATACCCTCCCTTTAATCTGCCAACATGTAGGGAAAATTCCGGGACTTCAAAATATCTATGAGCATTTATAGGTTCAAGCAGTTGGGGCGGTCCTTAAACTCTTCCCCCTTTTCAGCCATTATTTTATAAAGTTCTGACCACCTGATCACCTGGTAATAGGTAGGAGGAGGGGGCAAAGATGTAATAGCAAGAGAACAGAGGAATTATCGAGAGAGAAAAATGATAGTGTGATTTATTATAAAACATTGCCTAAAGCTTTTATTTCACATACTTTCCCCAAGGAGTTAAGAGGATTCCATACTCTTTTGGACTGTCTAGTCCAAAAAAGACTAGAGTTCGCAGTCGTATTGCATGGGACTTATCTGCCTGTATATTATGTCTGTGTTACAAAAGAAAACAAAATCACACACTTTGTGTCTAACAAAACTCACCAAAATGCTCAATATTCTGTAATAACCTAAATGGGAAAAGAATTTGAAAAAGAATAGATACGTGTATATGTATAACTGAATCACTTTCCTCTGCACCTGAAACTAACAACATTGTTAATCAACTATGCTCCAATATAAAATAAAAATTAAAAAAAAAAAAGAAATGTTTACTCTTGACCTTCCCTGAAGAGTTTATGGTATTAGCTTCTCTGTGGTTTGATGAAGAAATTATACCACCTTGTGTTTTCCTGGTTTTCATGTATTAACCCAAGATTATATACATCTTTAAAAAAGGACTGATGTCCCAATATTAAATGTTAAATAATTGGAAAGTAATATAGCAGCCTGATTTTTTCTGTCTATTTTTTAATTGAAGTATAGTTGATTTACAATGTTATGTCAGTTTCAGGTGTACAGCAAAGTGATTCAGTAATACATATCTATCTATATCTATCTGTCTATCTAGCTATCTATTCTTTTTCAGATTCTTTTCCATTATAGTTTATTACAAGATATTGAATATAGTCCCCTGAGCTATACAGTAGGTCCTTGTTGTTTATCCATTATATATAGTAGTGTGTATATGTTAATCCCAAACTCCTAATTTATGCCCCCCCAACCTTTCCCTTTTGGTAACCATAAGTTTGTTTCTATGCCTGTGAGTCTATTTCAGTTTTGTAAATATTTTCATTTGTATCATTTTTTTAGATTCCACGTATAAGTGATATCCTATGATACTTGTCTTTCTCTGTCTGACTTACTTCACTTAGTATGACAATCTCTAGGTCCATCCATGTTGCTGCAAATGGCATTATTTCATTCTTTTTTATGGCTGGATAGTATTCCATTGTGTGGGTGTGTATACATATATATATATACATATATGTATACACACACACACACACACACACATATATATATATATATATATACACACACACACACACCACATCTTCTTTATCCATTCATCTGTTCATGGACATTTAGGTTGCTTCCATGTCTTGGCTGTTGTAAATAGTAGCAGCCTGATTTTTAACCAATTTTTTCAGTCTTTCTTTGTTCTCCAGTTTCTTACTTTTCTCATTTTGTTTTCTTTTGGACAAGGTGTGTCAGCATGTTGGCATGATGGATCCAGAAGGACAGCCATTAATGTGGTTGAGGTTTTGTAAGATCTATCCAGATAGTCAGGTAAAAGCTTATTTATCTCATAGGAAAAATGCAGATAGCAAGGTAGAAGAGATTGAAGAGGAATCTTCACTTCAGAAGCTCATTGATGTAAATATTTAGAGGGGAAAATAAAGTATAGAAGTTTTAGAGAAGCCAGTTTGTACCCTTGCTACAGCAGCCTGTTATCAAATTAGATCCAATTCTAAGTCTTAGGGGAAGCTCAAAAATGGATTGTGGAAATGAACATATCTACAAAACAAAAACAGACTCACAAATATACAGAACAGACTTGTGGTTGCCAAGGGGGAGGGGGTGGGGGAGGGAAGGATTGGGAGTTTGGGATTAACAGATGCAAACTATTGTATATAGGATGGATAAACAACAAGGTGCCTACTGTATAGCCCAGGGAACTATATTCAACATCTTATGATAAACCATAATGGATAAGAATATGAAAAAGAAGATATATGTATAACTGAGTCACGTTGCTATACAGCAGAAATTAACACAACGTTGTAAATCAACTATACTTCAATAAAATTTAAAAAATGGATTGTGGATAAATGAATGAATGAATGACTTCAGTTTAGAAACTCATATTAATTTTAATGAAGTGCTGCTGTATTAATGTAGTGATAAACCATCCCATCAAACCTAGTGATAAACTAGATCCCTGAGAGATTATCAATAAACTTAAAGAAGATAATTAACTTTATAAATTAACTGGGGTTTACTACTCTGATTTCCCTTTTATGCCCTGATATGCTAACCTTATCTGCATTTCCAGGCCTTTAACTTTCCTTTCTCTCTCTTCCTCCTTTATTAGGTTTGCTCCTCCATCTCTTACTACCATCTTTTTAAAGGGATAACCCATGTCTTAATACTTTTTGTGTCTTCAGTACCTTGTACTTGAATTGATAAATAAGAGGTAATTAAATATTATAAAAATGAGGCAAATTTAAGAACATTAAGTTTGTGTTTTCTTTTGATGAAAAGGAAGGGCTTATTAAAATCTAAGGGATCCTTGTAAAATTATTAGGAATTGAAGCAAAGAACAGTGGAGAAAAAAGTAAATCATAGGACATTTTCCACTGAAATAGTTGAATTTTATCCAAAGCTTTGTTGTTTATTTACAGATCTTAGTTACTCACATCAGCAGTGTGGATGAGAAGTTTATTTGCTGAGGTTTCTAAATTGCAATGTGAAACAGTACAGTTAGGTGATTATAGAGGTTCTGAAAGATTCACCATTTATGAAAGAGAACCAGAAATGATGGTACACTCAATACATTTTGAAGGAAACTTAGGTGGGATGCCATTTTCGTCTTCTAGGACTAATATTATGAGCAATGCAAAGCAAGAATTCTTAAATATTTTCCCAATATCATAACATCCATTTAATCTCAAAAATCAGAGAAGAGATTCAAGAGCACCTTTCTGTTCACTTAAAGTTACCTTTTTGTTTCTTTATTACAATTCAGGGTTATCTCAGTTCCTTTTAAGGTTTCCTCACTTTACTGTGGAAACAGCCTGTATGGGAAGAGATGCACCTGGAGCCCTGGTCTCAGCACCTGGAGTGTAGTACTCCTTCCTCTGAGCTCTTCTGTGTCCTGAAGCCAGGAAGAATGATGCTAATAATAACAACATACACAGCAAAGTGCTTACCACCATTGGGCACTGTTTTAAACACTTCATTTACATTGATTGATCTAATCCTCCCAATAACTCTAAATGAGGAAACTGCCCAAGGTCACTCAGCTAGTAAGTGGTGGAGCTCAGATTCTAATTTCAGGGTCAATGTCCCTACCTAGTGAGCTCACAGTAAATAATGTGAGCTCTTATAATAAAAAGCTTACATCCCGCACTTATAATAAAAGCCAACATCCCTGATAGTCCAGAGGAGACCCTGTCACTCATGCCTGCACCCCTTTATGCTCTCTGCCTTAGCCTCGTTGTTTCCCTTTCGGTTCCTTGAACTTGTCCATGTCTGCCCCTCTCAAGACTATTCTTCATTTTGCCCTGTACCCCTGGAAGGCTGGGATATGCTTCCTTCTACTCCTCACTTTAAATGTCACTTCTTCATTGTGGCTTCCTTGTTGCCCCCAATCAAAATTAGGTCACCTATTATAATCTGCAGAGCACGGTGAGGTTTTTATTTCTCAAGATCATCATCAAGTATAATGCTTCTGATTGTTTGTTGAATGTCCATCTTGCCCACTAAACTGAAAGGCTTTTGTGAACAAGAACCATATTTTTCTCAACTTCTATATTCTAATGCCTTGTAATTTTCCTGGCACAGAGTGGACACTCAATAAACACTTGCTGAAAAAATAAAACATGCATACAAAGTAAATATTCTGGGACACGGTAAGAGGGAAGAAGTAAAATAAGAGCAGAAAGCCAGTATAATTACAGAACTTTTGAGTCCATTTTACCAACCTTTTTATTTTCTAGAGAAGAAAACTAAAGCCCACACAGATAAAGGTCACACAGCCAGTGTAACAAAACAAAGACTATAACCTGCATTTTTGGACCATGTTCTTTTCACTTAACATTCCAAAGCATGTCAAAATTTTTTCTTGAAGTTATGGGAAAATAATCTTTTCAATTTTATGGCTACATTGATAATTTTTTATATGTTAACTTTAGAATAAAAGGTTTGTTTGTTTTTTAGTCTTGCATTTCGTAGTATGGATGAGCGTTCATAGGTTCTAACTTGAAGAAATCATATCAAGAGAATTGAATTTCAGAGATAATCACAGACTTTAGTACAAATTTGGAAGGAACAACTTGATTTTGGAATCATAGAATCTAAAATTGTAGCACGATGGTTTTCTGTGTTTTGTTCATATGTGGTAAAATTATGTTTAAGAGAATTAGGGTAATTTGAAACATTAATTTTTGTTCTGAAAATAAATGTCTCTAAATATAATTAATTATTCACCCTCAACATCTTGCTGTTGATTTGAAGATGATTTTAAGTTCTATATAGCATTAAAATATGAAAGGAATGGGCTTCCCTCGTGGTACAGCGGTTAAGAATCTGCCTGCCTAGGGGACACGGGTTTGATCCCTGGTCCGTGAAGATCACAGATGCCGTGGAGCAACTAAGCCCGTGCACCACAACTACTGAGCCCGCGTGCCACAACTACTGAAGCCCGCATACCTAGAGCCCGTGCTCTGCAACAAGAGAAGCCACCACAATGAGAAGCCTGCACACCACAGCGGAAGAGTAGCCCCTGCTCACCGCAACTAGAGAAAGCCTGTGGCAGCAATGAAGACCCAACGTATCCAAAAATAAATAAATTTATTAAAAAAATATGAAAGGAATATTTCCTAATTGACAACGGGACATGAAGCATTGTTTTGGTCCTGGGCCTCCCAGAGCAGCATTAGGAGGAACAGTGTGCTTGGCCCACAGAGCAGGAGAAGCCACAGGCAGGGCAGAATGGATTAGAAGTGGTGAAGGTGAAGTTGGCAGAGGTGATAAATCCCGACCAAGCGGGACACTGCCCCCTGACACCCGAGAACCTACGTTTTCACTGGTGTCAACCAGAAGAGACTATAATAGCTGAAGAGAAATAAAACCACAGACATAAAAATACAGATTGTAAAATTGAGCAGATTTGCTCCTGAGCATTTACAAGATGGTCTTTGAAGAGGCCAGTAATACGGGGTGGAGAGAGCTTTGGTCTTAGTAGAAATCTGAGATCTTGGAATTACAGGTTAGGGAAAAGAAAAACAGAAACTCTGTGGTATTTGTCTTTACTTGTTTCCTTCATCCTGTATTAGTCGCCTTCATCCCTCCATCCTTTCATTTATCATCCTCTGATGTGGGATCAAATGGTCTTTCTAGTCCCTGCTCAATTTCATTTTTACCAAAGTGTCTTTTCTTTTGTCCCTTGACAGAGTTAAATCTCTTTCTGTTTATCATTTGATGAATAAATATTTTGGAGTGCATTTTTTGCTTCATGTTTTATCTCAAAACGTTTTCTTCATTAACCCTCAAACAACTTTGAGATTGGTATTTTCATTATTCTTGGTTTGAGTCCAAGAGCAGTTATGCAACTAGCTTAGGTATATACATTTAGAAAGTGCTGTAATCGGAGTCAGGTTCAGGCAGCGTAGTTCCAGAGCCCGTAGTTTTCCCTGTTTGTGGTAATTCAATTTAAGCTCTGCCAGTGTTTGTCAGGGTGAGAGCACATACCCTGGTGCATACGTGCAAGGTTATTAAGTAAAATCAATTAACATTGAGAATATTGGTCCCTCTCCAACCCTCCAACACATCTTGGAGGTCTCATTTTGATACTGGTCTTTAACACTTTTCTAATGTGTGTGGTGTCTTCCTTTGGGGGATGGAGGTGGGGGACAGGCAACCCAGTCTAGGTAAAATTTCATATGACTTGTTTCCATTGTATTTTTACAGTTGCCTCTTGCTTGTAGCGGCTTCTATTGGTTTTCCACTGATGGTAATGATATGAAATTTAAATTTTAATAATTTAATAAAAGTGGATTGCTTGAAGAAGGGTATTAAGTAAATAATAGTAGATGAATAATATTGATATGGCCAAAATCATGGTGGTGACACCCTAAGCCACTTGGAAAACGCTGAACTAGATCAGTTCCTTTGACAATGAAATTTGGAGTTACTGAAAAAGGCCTGACCAGTGTAACCAGTGAGTGTCCACATGGTTGTGGGAGGTCAGACATGTGTCATGTGTTCAGGAACGTTAAGGGTGTAAATGGACAGGTCATGTTTTCTGTGGCTGGAAGGATGGGTGCATCTGTGGAAAATGCAAGAGATCAGACTGGAAGTGGATGGGGGTTGAATCATGATTGGACTCGTATTCTGTGCTATAAGGACATTGGAATTTTCCTTAAAATTATAAGACGTTGAAAGATTTTAAGCAGGGTAGTGATCTGATTATATTTGGGTTTTGGCCTTATGGGGATGGTGCCCCAGGCACAAGATGCTCCTAACCCTGGAGATGCTGCAGAGAAAATCTGTTCACCGCAAGCTCCCAAGATGAAGAAGGATAGGCTGAGTCAAGCAAACTCGGTATTCTTCCCACATTCACTCATCGAATACTTCAACCCGTCCTCTCCAGGGATGGAGACAGTATGGGGGACTGAGGAGCACAGACATGCACATCAGTTGAGCTGCCTTCCCTGGAAGGAAAAATCAGGAACGGGGATTAAATGAACTAGTCTGGAGGTATGGCAATCTATCTAAGAGAGCTATTGGATATTCACTTTTTAAAAGAAATTTATTTATTTATTTTTGGCTGCATTGGGTCTTCATTGCTGCACGCGGGCTTTCTCTAGTTGCAGTGAGCAGGGGCTGCTCTTTGTTGCGGTGTGCAGGCTTCTCATTGCGGTGGCTTCTCGTTGTGGAGCACAGGCTATAGCGCGCAGGCTTCAGTGGTTGTGACACGTGGGCTCAGTAGTTGTGGCTCGCGGGCTGTAGAGCGCAGGTTCAGTAGTTGTGGCGCACGGGCTTAGTTGCTCCACGACACGTGGGATCTTCCCAGACCAGGGCTCGAACCCATGTCCCCTGCATTGGCAGGCGGATTCTTAACCACTGCACCACCAGGGAAGTCCTGGCTATTCACTTTTAAGTACGTAATTCTATCTGACTGACTCTGACATCAATTATGATATTTTAAAGGTCCTCAGATTTCTATATGAGAGGTCATTTTCTTGATGCAGGCTTCCAAAGAAAGATACAGGAATTAAAGAGTTGCATTAAAATTGGAACAACCAGGACTTCCCTGTGGTCCAGTGGTTAAGACTTTGCTCTCCCAGTGCACAGGGCCCAGGTTCGATCCCTGATGAGGGCAGTAGATCCCGTATGCCACACCTGAAAGATCCCGCATGCTGCAGCTAAAGACCCCGCACGCCACAACAAAGATCCCACGTGCCACAACTAAGACCCAGCACAGCCAAATAAATAAATATTTAAATTTGGAACAACCATAAACAGTGTTAAACTAAGGTGAGCAACAAAGGGACATCAGTGCTTCGGCAGTTGGTGACCATGAGCAGGGTGACAGCAATCCATGTTTTTTTCTTCTTTTGATAGGAGTCAAGCCCATATCTTCAATTCATATAAATCCATTCCTTTGGAGAGACCACAAACTCCCAAAATATTTCTCTATACAATGTGTTGCTTCATCTTAGCTGAACTAAAATGCAAATGTGCAGTAAGAACTATTTTTTTAAAGGTGCCAAGAAAAGGTAAATATCATCAATAAAAATGTAAATGTATTACTAATTTAATTACTAATTTTAATGTATTACTATTTAATAATATATCTTTTATACTTGGAGGGTCGAAATTTCTTCCAGAGTTACTTTTCTTATGGTACATACATCTAAGCAATGTTTATACAGTGGGAGTGGTAAAATAGAAAATCCAAGATTCAGTCTTAAATCAACCCAAAGCTTTTATTTATTAAAGACACTGAAATTGGAAATCAGGGCCAGTCACTCATGGAGACGTTAGAATTCATGTACTTGTTTTTCTATAGGCAGTAGTTCATTTTCTGGTAACTCCTCAAAAGTAAGCCATAGAATCAAAAAATGTCCATGTTGGCAAGCATTCGGGGGGGGCTCTTGCCTGATGTTGATCTGGCAACACTATTGCAGAGATTTTTGAGCTTTAAATAACCCTACAGAGAACTTATAACTGTGAGAGTTTATAGTTTGCTTTATATATGTTGATGGATTTTAGGAAAATACAGGGCAATAGTCTGTCCCTCCTTCCCTCTCCCCTCCCCTCCTTTCCTCCCTCCCTTCCTTCCTACCTTTCTCTTTCTTTTCCTTCCTTCCCTCCCTCCCTCCCCTTCCCTTTTTCTTTCCCTTCTTTCCTTCCTTCCTTTCTTCTCCTCTTTCTTTCTTTCTTTTTTTCTTTCTTTCTTTCTTTCTTCCTTGTTATTGGTATATTTGCTTGTTTTTAGATGTCTACCATGGCTTACAGCACCACTGTGTACCCAAGCTAAGGACTAATGTCTGTGGTCAACAAGTAGTTTGTGGTGTTTGTCATGGGCTTGCTCATTCTATGAATAACGATCTAATTTGAATGACTAACTAAGTAGTGGCCCCTGAGGAGACTGCATGCTACTCAGAGTGCATTAAATGGAGAGCTCCAGACTTTCGATTTTTTTCTTATATATGTTTTGTTCCATGTACCTGTCGAAGGATATCTCAGGGAATTCTGGCAGATGGAATAAGATGGTACTTCTAATAAATTCCTTTAAGAAGAATTCTAAAGCGATATGTTTAAAAAATCATATCCAGTGCATTTTATAAAATATGAAAAGAAGGGGACAAACAGAACATAAGCTTCTCAGCTGCTGTTGAGTCAGTGATTCATTTCCGCCCAGTTGTTATTCAAGGAGGCTCGATCATGAAGCACAAGAAGGGAGCATGAGAGGGATGACTGGTAAGGGAGAAGTTTTAAGTAAAATGGATAAAATTTAATGTCTGATCTTTGATGGAATTACAAATACTATTTTTTTTTTTTTACCCAGAGGAAAATCTCTGCTCCATAATCTCTTTCCTCTTCTAAATCAGTCAACTATAGAAGCTTGAGTGAAATTAAAGCCCTAGCATTTATCCCTAAGTTATAAATTGAATTCCAACGGATAAGAAGTGAACTACATATTTTGCCTTCATATGTATTATACAGATAATCAAATTATAGTAGCTGATATAGATTAAGGAGTTTATTATCTATCACTTAAATGTTCAACATTTAGAATTGATACACATATAAACAAAGCAAAACTGTTTCTCATGTTCATGATATTGAAACAGAAACCAATATATGGGGTGAGATGTGATGTATTCAGAGAATCTCTGAGGGCAGCTAATACATAGCATCCCTCTTTGCTGCTCAGATTCTAAATAAGTCGAGATATAAAACAAAGGAGGAGAGAGAGAAACAAAGTAAAACCCTTATAGCTGTTAGAGTCTGGGTTGGAAGTTGTGATCTTCGGTCTGTTAGCCAAGTGGGCCAGTTGAAGAACCCCATAATTAGGCGGGATCTGCCCACCCAGGCACATATTGCTGAGGGGCAGGCTCCTAAGCCTGGAGATGCTGCAGAGAAAGTCTGCTCACTGCAAGCTCCCAAAGAAAAGAAGGATGGGCTGAGTTAAGCAAACTCAGTATTTGTCCCATTTTCACTCATCAAATACTTCAATCCATCTTCTCCAGGGTTGGAGACAGTAAGAGGGAGTAGGGAGAACAGAAGTGCACATCAGTTGACCTACCTTCCCTGGGAGGAAATATCAGGAAAGGGGAGATAGCAAATCTTCCCCCATCGTGTATCCAAAGGCATTGATGAAATTTTTAAGTGTAAATAGATAGTTTTAAATATATTTTATAACAGTGGAATTTCTTGTACATAAATTTTGACTTCTTTCTCTACTTATGTCTTTTGTGATAGACACCTAGAAGTAAAAATTCTACATTGAAGGGGGATATGCTGATTTACCTCAATATAAGTAGGGTTTAGAGAGTGCACATTTCATTCTCTCATTTATTCATTCACTCATTTAACAAATCTTGATTAAAAACCAAGAACATGGCAGGTGCTGTGTGAGGCAGTGGGGATGAGATGGGGGGAACAGGCATCAATTTCTCCTTAAACTTAAGCATAGTGGGTGAGACAGACATTGAAATGTGATGAGTGCTGTGGTGGGGCTGGGGTGTGGGGAATAGCTTTTGAGAAGTGACATTCAGCTTAAAGCCTGAGAATGAGCTGTCCTAGTAAGGGTGAGAGAGTGGAGGGAGTAGGGAGAATGATCCAGGCAAAGCTGATTCTAGGAGCAGTCTCTGAGATGGCCTGAGGAGCCAGAGGTTTCATGGCTGAAATTTTGACTTTGAAATTCATCTGTGGTTCACTTTGAATAAATCTTTAAAAATTTAATTGACAGAGACTCTAATGTTTATATTTGCATTATTTTAAAACCATCCTTGCATAAAATTTATTCTATGTGCTACTGGCTTATTAAAACCACCCTTGCATAAAATTTATTCTATGTGCTACTGGCTTATTAACAGCTTTAAGCAAAATTTTTCCTCCAAGAAGATTACTTGAGATATGCAAGGACTCTCTAAATGATTTTTTTTCTCTTTGAATGATATTTCACTTAAAAATTTTTTAAAAATCTCACGAGAATGTGTTGTTCTTTTTCATTCCATTTCCCCATATATAGAGTCATTTTTCCTCCTGCAGACTTGGATCTTTCTTTAGAGCAGGATTTTTTCTTTTATGTCTTCATTGATTTGTTCTATTTATCACTTCCTTCAGAAAGAGAAATAATCTTCATAATGACTCTGAATTCCATGCTCTCCATGTAAGCATCTATCCCTCATCACAGAGGTCTTTGTTCTTCATCCCTTCATTTGGGAAGATTCTTCGAGTGTCTTCTAAATTGCTAAATCCACTTTCCTACTCTGTTAGACCTAATGTTTAGGTTTCTAATACTGACTTTAAAACTGGGTTATAAGTTAGATTCTTTACAATCTTTTCTTAACCCATCCTGCTCTTTAAAAACTTTCTGTCTCCATCTCAATCTGCTATTAACTCTATTTTATGGGCAGTTTGGTGCAGTGGTTAAGAGTCCATGCTATGCATCCAGGCTGCATGGGACTAATTAGGGCTCTGCCGCTTGCTGGCTGTGTGATCATGCATAATTTGTGTAAGCTGTGACTCAGATTCCTCATTTGTATAATGGGGGCAATACGCCTATCTCATAGAGCTGCTGTGAAGACTAAGTGTCAATTCACCTAAAACACTTAGAATAGTAAGTAAGTAGTAAATAGCTTAGTTTCTAGTTAACCTATATTCTATACTTTCCTAAATTATTTATAATAATTTTTTGGAAATTCATTCAACTGTTACTGCGTGTATCAATATGTGTGTGTGCATGTGTGTGTGTGTATGTGTGTATTTTGTTTACCTATCTTTTAAGGCAGCAAGTTCTATTTTTCTTAATTCTTAATTCTTTCCATAATCCACTTTGCTGTCCTTTGAGTTACAAAACCTATGGACTAATTGGTTTGTGTCTTCTTTAATAAGTTTCTGGGAGTTTGCAGTATTTACTTAGTATGGTCTACTGACTTGAGTACAGAGTCCCTGGTCATGGGCATTTTAATATGGACGGAGTTTAAGGTTGGCCCATCTGAAGCCATTTGTAATTCTTTATTTTTTCCAGGAATAAGGAATGGCAAATGACAATACCCAGCTAACATTGCTTCCACAGCGCTGCCAGCTTCAGCTCCTAGCACTTGGTCCTTCACACAGTAGTTACACAGCATCACTCCCCACTATTTTCACTCCCAGCTGCATTTGTATTGCCAGGGAGTATAGTCTTAGGGAGAGAGGAATTAATGAAGCATGAAATAAGTTTGGCCATATAGAAAGTAGCACTCATGTGATAGACAAGTAGTAGTTTCTCACCTTCTTATTGAAAAAGATTATGTGGACATCAATCAGGTGTTGTAGTGGGTGAGGATGAATGAAAATCCTCAACTCTCATGTTTTTATCCTCCTGAAACGAAAGTATAAGATAGTGGTTAAGAGTGACATCAGCATCATGGCAGTGTGTGGCACTCTCTTTGCCTTTCCCCTTCAATCTACAACCAGTAAAAACATCCATAACTCAACAAAGGTGCCCTTTCCCCTTCGATCTACAACCAGTAAAAACATCCATAACTCAACAAAGGTGCCTTTGCTCAACACAGCAGGACATCAGAGAATCCCACACATCTAAAGGTGGGTGGGCTGAAACACATGGAAGAGGCAGAACCGGGCAGAACAGCAGAGGTGGTGCCTATGATCCTGGACCCTCAACCATGGTAACTGAGTCTGCAGCCCCAGAGAACCTGGTAATATCAGGGGAAGCAGAACATATGACTCCAGCCCTCCAGCCAAAGTGGTGCCCCTGGCCAAAGAGATCCAGGCAACAGTGACAGTGGGCCTATGACCCTGTCCTTCCAGTTATAGAGATGCCTATTACTCTGGCTCCCCCTGCCTGCCCCTATCCACAGTGGCAGTGCCTATGAGCCTGACAACCCTGGACATGGTAAGGACACCTGGGACCCTGGCTACCTACCCTCCCCACCCTGCCGGGGGTAGTGGAGCATGAGCCCATGGACATAGCAGAAGTACCCACCAACCCAATGTCCCAGGTAGTGATGCCAGTAGCAGCAATGCATTAATGACCCCAGAGGCACAAGCAGCGACAACCAGGGCAATGGATGACACCTCTGACAGAGGTGGTGGAGAGTGGAAAATGCTGATGCTCAAATATAACCAGAAGCAGCTCAGATAAGTGACCAAAAATTTGTGCTATATCACCCCTACTGGAAAACAAGAGAGGCCTCTAGTTACTAATCTGTTGAATCTTTTGAATCAAGTTTTTTTTTTTAAAAAGCTTTACCTAAAGAAGAAAGGTGTCCTCTACTTCAAATATGCTGGTAGAAGAACAACTCATCAAGCTCAATGAAGAACCATGGTAACACTGTATCATAAAAAGAAAGTGACAGTTCTCCAAAAACCAAACTTAGAGCCACAGAATATTGCAATCTTACTGATAGAGAATTCAAAGTAGCTGTCATAAAGAAACTCAGTGAACTAAAGGAAAATACAGGAAGGCAGTTCGATAAGCTCAGGAATAAAATTGATGAACAGAAGGAATATTTTTCCAAAGAGACTGAAACTCTAAGAAAGAACCAAAGAGAAACTCTGGACCTGAAGGACTTGATAAATGAGATGAAGAAAGCACTGGAAATAGAGCAGATGATATGGAAGAGAGACTAGTGAGCTTGAAGATAGGAATCTAGAAATGATATGGACAGAAGGAAGAGAGAATTAAAATCTTTAAAAAAGAAGACATTCTTTGAGAACTATTTGACTCTATTAGGAAGAGCAGCATTATGTTAATGGGTATCCCAGAAGGAGAAGAGTGGAAGAAGGGAGGAGAAAGTTTATTTAAAGAAATAAGAGCAGAGAATTTTCCAAACCTGAGGAAGGAACTGGATATAGAAGTCCATGAAGCTGGGAGAACAACTAATTACTTCAGTGTGAAAAAACCTTCTCCACAACACATTATATTAAAGCTGTCAAAATAAATGACAAAGAATTTTAAAGGCAGCCAGAGGAAAAGACTGGCAACCTACAAAGGAACCCCAGTTAGGCTATCAGCAGATTTCTCAGCAGAAACTCTACAAGCCAAGAGAGAGTGGAATGATGTACTCAAAATATTGAAAGATAAAAACTATCAGCCAGAAATACTCTTTCTGGCAAAGTTATCATTTAGATATGAAGGAGAAATAAAATTTCTCAGATAAACAAAAGCTGAGGGAGTGCATTTGTATCAGATTTGCCTCATAAAAAATGTTGAAAGGAGCTGTTCTTCCTAAACGAAAAGGTAAAAGTGTGCAAAACTTTGAGTAAGGTGATCAGTAGAATCAGAAAATTGCAACTCTATGTCAGAATAACGCAGAGGTTAAAGGGGAAAAAAGCAGTAAAAACAACTATAGCTATTGCAAGTTGGTCACAAACTCACAACATATAAAGGGATAATTTGAGATGACAGAAACATAAAAATGGAAGAGGAAAGTACAGAAGTCATGTAGTCAAATGACGATAAGATGCTATCGGCAGAAAAAGAACAATTTTATCTATGAGAATTTTAAACAAACATTATGGTAACCAGAAAGCATAAATCTAGAGCAGAGACATGAAACATAAAAAACAGGAAACTGAGAAAATATCATAGAAAACCATCAAACTAAAATGGCAGTCAGAAACACAAGGAAAAAGAAATAATGGAGATACAGAGCAACTAGAAAATAAAAGATAAAATGGCAGTGCTAAGTCCTCATTTATCAATAATCACTCAAAATGAAAATGGATTCAGTTCACCAATCAAAAGACACAAAGTGGCCGGATGGATTAAAAAAACATGACCCAATGAAATGCTGTCTCCAGGAGACTTATGTCAGCTTTAAAGACAAACATAAACTCTAGTGAAGGGATGGAAGATGATACTCCAAGTAAATGGCAGCCAAGCGAAAGTGGATGTAGCCATACTCATAACAGACAAAATAGATTTCCAGCCAAAAGAGGTAACAAAAGACAAAGATGGACATTATATAATGATAAAGGGGACAACACCAACATGCACCTAACATATGATCACCAAAATATATAAAGAAATTAACAGACCAAAAGGAAAAAAGTGACAGCAACACAGTGATAGTTGGGGACTTTAACACCCCACTTACATCAATGGATAGATCATCCAGACAGAAACTTAACAAGCAAACAGCAGCTGTAAAACATTAGACCAGGTAGACTTAGTAGATTTATACAGAACATTCCACCCAAATGTAGCAGAATACACATTCTTCTCAAGTGCACATGGAACACTTTCAAGGACAGACCAAAAGTTGGGACCCAAACCAGTCTCAATAAATTTAAGAAGATTGAAAAAAATAACAGCATCTTTTCTGATGAAACTAGAAATCAACTACAAGAAGAAAGCTGGAAAAATCTTAAATATGTGGAGACTAAACAGCATGCAACTGAACAAATATTGAGTCAAAGAAGAAATCAAAGTAGAAATTTAAAAATACCTTAAGACAAATGAAAGTGAAAATACAACATGCCAAAATCCATGAGATGCAGCAAAAGAGGTACAAAGAGGGACGTTTATAGCAATACAGGCCTACCTCAAGAAAGAAGAAAAATCTCATATAAACAATCTAACTTTACACCTAAAAGAACTAGAAAAGAAAAACAAATGAAGCCCAAATTCAGCTGAAGGAAGGAGATACTAAACATTAGAGTGGAAAGAAATGAATAGAAACTAAAAAGGTAACAGAAGAGATTAATGAACCTAAGAGTTGTTTCTTTGAAAATGTTTAAAAAAATTAACAAATCTTTAGCTAGATTCACTTAGAAAAAGAGAGAAGGCTCTGATAAATAAAATCACAAATGAAAGAGAAGAAATAATAATGGATATCACAGAAATGCAAAGGATTAAAATAGAATATTATGAACAGGTATATGCCAACAAATTGGACAATATAGAATAAATGGACAAATTTTTAGAATTATACAACCTTCCAAGGCTGAATCATGAATAAATAGAAAAATTGTAATAGACTGATCACTATTAAGGATATTGGAACAGTAATCAAAACCTCCCCAAAATCAAAAGTCCAGAACCAGACGGTTTCACAGGTGAAATCTAGCGAACACTCAGAAGATTTATTACCTATCCTTCTCAAGCTCTTCCAAAATATTGAAGAGGAGAGAATGCTTTCTAACTCATTTTATGAGGACAACATTACCCTGACACCAAGGACAACACACAAAAACAAAACTTATACGCCAATATCTTTGATGAACCTAGATGCAAAAATCCTCAACAAAGTATTAGCAAGCTGAATGCAATAGTACATTAAGATTATCATATCTTATAATCAAGCGAGATTTATTCCAGGGATTCAAGGATGATTCGATGGCTGCAAATCAGTCATGATACACCACATTAACAAAATAAAAGATAAAAATCATATGATCATCTCAGTAGATGCAGAAAAAGCAACTGATAAGATTCAACACCCATTTATGATAAAAATTCTCAATAAAATAAGTATAAAAGGAACATACCTCAACATAATAAAGACCATATATGACAATATCATAATCCCAGCTAACACATTCAACAGGGAAGAACTGGAAGCTATCTAAGATCAGGAACAAGACAAAGATGCTCACTCTTACCACTTTTATTCAACATAGTATTGGAAGTCCTAGTCAGAGGAATTAGGCAAGAAAAAGAAATAAAAGGCATCCAAATTAAAAAGGAAGAAGTCAAACTGATGCTACTTGCAGATGACATGATTTTATATATAAAAACCCATGAAGACTCCACAAAAAACCCTGTTAGAACTAATAAACAAATTCAGTACAGTTGCAGGATACAAATCAACATACAAAAATCTGTTGCATTTCTATACACTAACAATGGACTAGCAGAAAGAGAAATTAAGAAAACAATCCCATTTACAATTGCAACAAAAAAGAATAAAATACCTAGGAATAAATTTAACCAAGGAGGTGAAAAACATGTACACTGAAAACTATAAGACAGCCTGAAAGAAACTGAAGGCTATGCAAAGAAATGGAAAGATGTTCTATGCTCATGGATTGGAAGAAGTAACATTGTTAAAATGTCTACATTACCTAAAGCAATATACATATTCAGTGCAATACCCATCAAAATCCCAAGGACATTGTTCAAAGAACTAGAATATAAAAATCCAAATATTTGTATAGAGCAACAAAAGACCCCTGAATAGCCAAAGAAATCCCAAGAGAAAAGAACAAATCTGGTGATGTCACACTCCCTGATTTCAAACTGTATTACAAAGCTATAGTAATCAAAACAGCATGGTATTGGCAGAAAAAGAGTCACACAGATAAATGGAACAGAATTGAGAGACCAGAAATAAAACCACACATATATGGACAATTAATTTAAAACAAAGGGGCAAAGAATATACAATGGAGAAAGGATGGTCCCTTCAATAAATGGTGTTGGGCAAACTGAACAGCCACATGCCAAAGAATGAAAGTGGACCACTATCTCACACAACACACAAAAATCAACTCGAAATGGATTAGACTTAAATGTAAGACCTGAAACCACAAACTCCTAGAAGAAAACATATGCAACATACTCTTTGGCATTGGTCTTAGTAATATCTTTCTGAATATGTGTCCTCAGGCAAGGGAAACAAAAGCAAAAATAAACAAATGGGACTACAGCAAACTAAAAAGCTTCTGTATAGCAAAGGAAACTATCAACAATAAAAAAGACAACCTACCAAATGGGAGAAGATATTTGCAAATCTTGTACCCAATAATGGGATTAATATCCACAATATATAAAGAACTTGCACAACTCAACAACAGAAGTTGGGTAGAGGAGCTGAATAGACATACAGATGGCAAACGAGCACACAAAAAGATGTTGAATATCACTAATTATTTGGTAAATGCAAATTAAAACCACAATGAGAGGGCTTCCCTGGTGGCGCAGTGGTTGAGAGTCTGCCTGCCGATGCAGGGGACACGGGTTTGTGCCCTGGTCCGGGAAGATCCCACATGCCGCGGAGCGGCTGGGCCCGTGAGCCATGGCCGCTGAGCCTGCACGTCCGGAGCCTGTGCTCCACAACGGGGGAGGCCACAACAATGAGAGGCCCGCGTACAGCAAAAAAAAAAAAAAAAAAAAACCACAATGAGATATCATTCCATGCCCATTGGAATGGCTATTATCAAGAAAAATGAGAAATAACGGGTGTTGGAGAGGATGTGGAGAAAAGAGAACTCTACATATTGTTGGTGGGAATGTGAATTGGTGTAGCTATTATGGAAAACAATATAGAGATTCCTCAGAAAATTAAGAACAGAACTACCATATGACCTAGCTATTCCACTTCTAGGTATTTATATGAAGAATACAAAGACACTAATTCGAAGTATATGCACCCCTATATTCATCACAGCACTTTTTACAATAGCCAAGATATGGAGATAACCTAAGTGCCTCATCACAGCACTTTTTGCAATAGCCAAGATATGGAGATAACCTAAGTGCCCATTGAATGGGTATAGAAGATATGATATCCATATCTATATCTGTATCTATATATCTATATCTGTATCTATCTATCTATCTATCTATCTATCTATCTATCTATCTATCTATCTATCTATTCAGACACAATGAAATACTACTCAGCCATAAAAAGAAGAAATCTTGCCATTTGTGACAACACTGATGGACCTTGAGGGTATTATGCTAACTGAAATAAATCAGAAAGACAAATATTGTATGATTTCACTTACATGTGGAATATAAAAACAAAAACAGTATCTCCCCAAAACAAAATAAATGAACAAACCAAATAAAAACAAACACCTAGATATAGAGAACACAGTAGTGTTTACCAGAAGGGAAAGGTGTGGGGAGGACGAAATGGGTAAAGGGGATGGATAGAAACTACCTTTTGGTAGTGAGCACGCTGTAGTATATACAGAAGTCTAAATGTTGTACACATGAAACATACAATGTTATAAACTAATGTTACCTCAATAAATAAAAAGTTAAATTTAATTAAAAAATAAAGGTAGTGGTTAAGAATTCACAATACAGACTCACATAGGCCTGGTTCAAATTCCAGCTGATAGCTGGGTAGTCTAGGTCAAATCAATTAATCTCTTTGAGCTAGAGTTTCTTCATTCATAATGAATAGGCATAATAAAAATTCCTGTATCATATTTATGTGAGCATTTACACTAGGCAGTGTTCAATAACTAGTAGCTCTTATTAACCTGAAAACATCCTTCTTCCACAATTTCACAGCACAGCTCTGTCCTTCCCCTAGGGTATGGGGCTCAAGACCCAGCCCCCAGTTCTTTTTTTTTTTTTAGTCTTTATTGGAGTATAATTGCTTTATATTTTTGTGTTAGTTTCTGCTGTTTAATAAACTGAATCAGCTATATATATATATACATATATCCCCATATCCCCTCTCTCTTGCGTCTCCTTCCCACCCTCCCTATCTACCCCTCTAGGTGGTTACAAAGCACCGAGCTGATCTCCCTGTGCTATGCGGCTGCTTCCCACTAGCTATCTGTTTTACATCTGGTAGTGTATATATGTCAGTGCCACTCTCTCACTTCGTCCCAGCTTACCCTTCCCCCTCCCCATGTCCTCAAGTCCATTCTCTATGTCTGCGTCTTTATTCCTGTCCTGCCTCTATGTTCGTCAGAACCATTTTCTTTTTTTCTTTTTAGATTCCACATATATGTGTTAGCATACGGTATTTGTGTTTCCCTTTCTGACTTACTTCACTCTGTATGACAGTCTCTAGGTCCATCCACCTCGCTACAAACAACTCAATTTCGTTTCTTTTTATGGCTGAGTTATATTCCATTATATATATGTGCCACATCTTCTTTATCCATTCATCTGTTGATGGACACTTAGGTTGCTTCCATGTGCTGGCTATTGTAAATAGTGCTGCAATGAACATTGTGGTACATGACTCTTTTTGAATTATGGTTTTCTCAGGGTATATGCCCAATAGTGGGATTGCTGGGTCATATGGTAGTTCTATTTTTAGTTTTTTAAGTAACCTCCATACTGTTCTCCATAGTGGCTGTATCAATTTACATTCCTACCAACAGTGCAAGAGGGTTCCCTTTTCTCCACACCCTCTCCAGCATTTATTGTTTGTAGATTTTGTGATGATGGCCATTCCGACTGGTGTGAGATGATATCTCATTGTAGTTTTGATTTCCATTTCTCTAATGATTAATGATGTTGAGCATCCTTTCATGTGTTTGTTGGCAATCTGTATATCTTCTTTGGAGAAATGTCTATTTAGGTCTTCTGCCCATTTTTGGATTGGGTTGTTTGTTTTTCTGATATTGAGCTGCATGAGCTACTTGTATATTTTGGAGGTTAATCCTTTGTCAGTTGCTTTGTTTGCAAATATTTTTTCTGATTCTGAGGGTAGTCTTTTCATCTTGTTTATGGTTTCCTTTGCTGTGCAAAAGCTTTTATGTTTCATTAGGTCTCATTTGTTTATTTTGGTTTTTATTTCCATTTCTCTAGGAGCTGGGTCAAAAAGGATCTTGCTGTGATTTATGTCATAGAGTGTTCTGCCTATGTTTTCCTCTAAGAGTTTTTTAGTGTCTGGCATTGCATTTAGGTGTTTAATCCATTTTGGGTTTATTTTTGTGTATGGTGTTAGGGAGTGTTCTAATTTCATTCTTTTACATGTAGCTGTCTAGTTTTCCCAGCACCACTTATTGAAAAGCCAGCCCCCAGTTCTTGTAGGAGGCTGTGAAATTGGTGAGAGTTGCCTATGGGGTAGTCAGTGGTAGGATGGCCAAGAAGGTGGTTGGAATTAAGGGCTGATGCAGATAATCAACTAGTTTGGGCAGTGGGGCACATGAATCACCCAATACCAAAATTCTCCAAATTCCAGAAATGATTGGAGACTCTGCAGGATAATTTATCCCCAGGAATGCAGAGTTGATGGGTCCTCTCTTCTAGCTGTTGCTCTGGCATTAACAGAAAGCCACTCTTGGCAATCCACAATTCCATTATTCCTAAGTACTAGCGCTTCCTGGACTGTAGACATCTCCCTGAATTAAGGGACCCAAGGGGTTCGGGCTTCTACCTCCTTATGACCCCTGACCTGGAGATCTTTTCTTCCTCTTCATTTTGGACCTCTTCACTGATCCTTGAGGCCCTTGGACATAAAATGTCTTATCCCACCAATACTTTCCCTTCCCTCCCCCCACCTTTTTTTTTGTTTTTTTTTTTTGTTTGTGGTACGCGGGCCTCTCACTGTTGTGGCCTCTCCCGTTGCGGAGCACAGGCTCCGGATGCGCAGGCTCAGCGGCCATGGCTCACGGGCCTAGCCGCTCCACAGCATGTGGGATCCTCCCGGACCGGGGCACAAACCTGTGTCCCCTGCATCGGCAGGCGGACTCTCAACCACTGCGCCACCAGGGAAGCCCTCCCTCCCCCTTTTTAAAGCCAGAATGTGATTGTCTGGTGGTTCCCACACCTCAATTTAATTGCCTACACTGAGACTATTTCTTATACAGCATCTTACCTGGCTTTTTTTTTTAACCTTGTATACTTCACCCAGTGCTTTTCATACATCATAAGAGAGACATCATCCCCAAAGCAACCCTATTATTCTTCTCCCTAAAATAGATACAGAAGCTGGGAATTCATTTCAAAAAGGGCTGTCAATTACATTTGTATAATAACTATTATCCTTTATCCAGCAAGTCTGCCACAGAAGTTCATCTAAACTTTGGTTTGGAAATTCCCCATGGATTCTGGCAGATTATCCTCTGGTATTTCTAGTTTCTAGTGCTGTTGAACTTTTATCTCTGTGTTTTCATGAGGGCAAATCCAGAATCCCTATCTTTCCAATATCTTACCTCAGATTTCCTCATTCACATTTACAGAATGGGTAATGTTCAGTCTTTGAATACAAAGAGGTGCAATTTATGTAAATTTTTACAAACAACTTGAAGACTAACTTAATAATTCTTTGTAATATTATCTTCTCTTTCAGCTGAATTTTATTCTGTTTCTGAATACCGTTAGAGTTCTGGCTACCAAAATTTGGGAGACGAATGCGGTTGGGCATGACACAAGAAAACAATACAGGTAATTCCAGGACATACATCCATCAGAGGAAATATTTTGGTTACTATTTAGAGTAAAGGACAGATATCAGTTGATCTGAAATGTTTCTAAGAGACTAAATTGTGAACGTGTATTTTCGTTTGGTTTAACTGTGCTTGTGCTATTTATCAGAAAAGTATATATATTTTAGGAAAATATAAATAACAACAAACCTTCCCAATATGCTTAAATTCTAAGTATATTTTTAAAAATCTGTTCTTAGCAGCGGGGATTTTACCATTAACTATGTAACCTATGTAACTATGTAATCTCTTGTTGATGATCTTGGCTGACAATTTCACTTGCCTTCTTAAAATAATGTCATAACTGAAAAAAATCAAGAAAGTGTATTTGCTATATTGTTTCCAATCTTCCCATCAAATTGGTACCTCCCAAATATTGATTTTTAAGAACTTTCAAATGTACTGATTGAAGGAGGTCTGTTATTCAGTCTTTGCTGAAGAAAAGGACAAATTAAGTATTTATAATCATTATCAAACTGTCTTAAGAATGTGTCCATTTCTCCCAATGATCATTTTGGAAGTTCTGAATCGTTTTGGAAGTGGCTTCTATCCACCTGAACATATGCACCACTAGTCAGGTGCATGTGGATTAGTTTTTGTAATCCCCAAACAAGAATCTATTTCTTTCTGCCTCACATTGTCATGAAATGCTATCACAGACACAGAAAGGAAGAAATCATAGTCAACATTTCGATCTTCTCTCACAAACGTTCTCTAAGTCCTTTGTGGAATCATTCCCGTGCACCGTGTAGGCAGCATTTACTCTCAGGGAGAAAAGAGTACAGATACAGATGGACTGAAGTCTAGAATAGGATGCACAGTATGAACAAACCATCAGCTGCTAGCTCCAGTCATTTTCAATATGCTGCAAGTGGTAGTATTAAAATCATGCCTGTGTTTACAGTGAAGGGTCTGTGCTATACTAGAATAGCTTGTCTCATGTCACATTCCATTGGTGAAGACAAAGGTCAAAGGATGATAAAAAATGGAAAATGTAAGTAGCCTTTCATTCTTCATAAAATGAAAAAGTGCAGTGGTGTTTGAAAGCTAATTATTTCTCTAGTTCTGAATCAAGGCTACTTATTTCTCTCATTCTGAATAAAAGCTACTTATTTCTATAGTTCTGAATAAAAGCTACTAATTTCTAGAATATCCGAATGATGTGAAATTATACTTTCAGTAGAAAGTTGCTCAAGAGATTTGAGAAACTCTGGAGAGAACAGAGTGGATTATCTTTAAACCAAGACAGAATAGACAGCTTATTTGCAAAAAAAAAAATAATAAGTAAGTAGGGAAAGAAAGAAAGAAAGAAAGAAAGAGAGAGAGAGAGAGAAGGAAAGAAAAAGAAAGAAAGAAAGAAAGAAAGAAAAGAAAGAAAGAAAGAAAGAAAGAAAGAAAGAAAGAAAGAAAGAAAGAAAGAAAAAGGGAAAGAGAGGGAGAGAGGGAGGGAGGGGGAAAGGAAGAAAGAAACTGAAAGAAAGACTAGTGAGGAAAGGAAGAAGATTATAATCATTTGAGATTACTGGGGCATTAATGATTCTTAGAAAAAGAGGGATATTTGAGAAATAAAGAAGAAGCCTGATTTGGCTGTTTCTTGGATAAAAAATGCAAAAAAAACAAAACCTAACTAGAAAATGATGTGCTTGCGTCATAGACTAGCTCTTTATTGCTGCAAAATGAATTACCACAAACTTAGTGGCTTTAAAACAACACACTGGCTATTTCATGGTTTGTTTGTCAGAAATCTGGGCGTGGCTTAGCTGGGTCCTCAGCTTCTGGGTCTCTTTACAAGGATATAATTGGGATGTCAGTTGGTTGGACTGGGGAAAAATCCACTCTTAAGCTCACGTGATTGTTGACAGGATTTATGTTCTTGCTGGGTTGGTCAGATGCCACCTCTCCTTGCCACATGGGCCTCTCAGTAGAGCAGCTCACAACTTGCTTCACTGAATCGAACAAGGGAGAGAGTCTGCTACTAAAATGTATGTTACACTCTCGGACAACATAGTCACAGAAGCGGCATCCCACCATCTTGGCCATAACTGATTGGTTAGAAGTAAGTCCCAAGTCCTGCCCACACTCAAGCAGAGAGGATTAACAAGGATGTAAATACCAGAAGGTTGGGAATCATTAGGGGCCATGTTAAAGTCAATCCATTATATTGGAAACTGGGATTCCTCTAAATACACAAGAAAATGTGTATGAAGAAGCAGTTAAAGGAAATAAAGGTCACATTGCTTAGTTTGTAAACAAACAAACAAACAAACCTACAACTATAGATAATTTGAGACAGAATATTTGACAGAGAATATTTAGGGAAGGCAAGAGGTATTGACCACATGTAGCTCATAAGAAAATATGAAATGATAAATGAAGATCCAAGCGTAAGAAGAGACCAGGGAGTAGTTGGTTCTAAAATGAACAGAACAAGCCAAAATGCTGCCTGTGAAAGTAAAGACAGTTATTGAGGATGGAGGTGGTACCTCTTTAAGTCTCAAACATAGAAGTTAAAGAAGACTTAGGACAGAGAAAAAAAAAAAGGCATTTTACAATTTTATGAAAATAGTATCCTTTAAGCAAGAAGAGTGGAAATGAGATTAAAGAGACTTAGGGGATAGTAATCATGGGAAGTGAGAATAAACTACCTGATTTAGTATAGAAGTGACAGGAAGAAGAGGGAGAGGGAAAAAAACTAGCAGAAGCCGTGGATCCAAAGAGATGGGGGAACGTCAGCCCCTGGTAGCTCTGCTAAATAAGCTTTATGTTTTCCAGCAAGCTGTCTCTATGGAAAGGCACTCTACATTGACTAATTAAAAGGCTTGCCATTCTCTTCCAGGAAACTCGCCAAATCAACGCTGGTGCTGGTGCTGGTCTTTGGAGTGCATTACATCGTGTTCGTGTGCCTGCCCCACTCCTTTGCTGGGCTTGGGTGGGAGATCCGGATGCACTGTGAGCTCTTTTTCAACTCCTTTCAGGTAGAGAGTGCTACTAGTAATTTGATTCCTGTATTTTGCTTTTTTCCTTCCTCTGCCCCTCCCTCTGGCTTTCACGCACCTGTCTCCCAAGGGCCAGGAAAGGGGCTATTTTCTGGCACCTGTGCATTTCTGTCCTGCAGCGGTCAGTCAGGTTAACCTCCGACCACAGCAGGAGCTGTTTCTCACAGACAAGCTTGGGCTATGAGACAAGAAAGCACATTGTTGTAAAATATGTGACACCTACAAAGCAGGAATCTCTGTGTGTGTGTGTGTGTGTGTGTGTGTGTGTGTGTATGGAAAGTCAATGAAAGCAAAAGAAGGGATAGGCAGGGGAGACGAAAAAAGAGAAAGGGAGACAAGTAAGAGGAAGAGGTTGCTTCCTTATATTTGATCTCATTTGAAAGCATGATACCATTTCCCTCACGTGGAGGCTACAGGCGCCTCCTAACTCTTCCTCCTGCTACTCCTTTGCTGCCACCTCCTGCCTTCAATCTAGTCTCCATACAATAGTCTGAAGAATCTTAAAAATAAATCTGATAGGGCTTCCCTGGTGGCGCAGTGGTTGAGAGTCCGCCTGCCGATGCAGGGGACACGGATTCGTGCCCCGGTCTGGGAAGATCCCACATGCCGCGGAGCGGCTAGGCCCGTGAGCCATGGCCGCTGAGCCTGCGCGTCCGGAGCCTATGCTCCGCAACAGGAGAGGCCACAACAGTGAGAGGCCCGCGTACCGCAAAAAAATAAAAAATAAAATAAAAATAAACAAATAAATCTGATAATGTCACTGAACTGCTGAACATATCCAGAGGCTTCTCACTGCAGTCAGAATAAAATCCAAACGCAGTTTCCTGGTGTGCACAGCCCTCCCTGGCGGGGAGCCTGTCCAGCTGTGACCTCACCTCACACCATGCTCCCTGATGCCCACTAAGTTTGAGCCACACTAGCTCTTCCACAATTTCTGTACCTCAAGTTCATTTCTGCCTCAGGGGTTTGTACTTGCTGTTTCCTTTGCCTGGAGTGCCCTTCCCTCTAATATTCACATGGCCTGGCTTCTTCTTCTCACTCAAACCTGCTTAAATGTCTCCCCCTCAGGGAGGTCTTCATTGAGTTCCCCCTTTGATAGATCTTCTCCATCTTCTTTTTCAGTACCACTCGTTTTGCCTGCATGGCCTTTATCTTATCATCTTACATTTTTCTCCTGTGGCTTTTTGTTTATATTTTAATTAATTCATTTATTTTTACTGTGTTGGGTCTTCGTTTCTGTGCGAGGGCTTTCTCTAGTTGTGGCAAGCAGGGGCCACTCTTCATCGCGGTGCATGGGCCTCTCACTATCACGGCCTCTCTTGTTGCCGAGCACAGGCTCCAGACACGCAGGCTCAGTAGTTGTGGCTCACAGGCCTAGTTGCTCCGTGGCATGTGAGATCCTCCCAGACCAGGGCTCGAACCCGTGTCCCCTGCATTAGCAGGCAGACTCCCAACCACTGCTCCACCAGGGAAGCCCCTATTTGTTTATATTTTATCCATCTGTATTTCCTACTAGGATGTAAGCCCTAAGAGAACAGGGACTTTGTCTGTCTTGATTAAGTTGTTTATCCCTGTCATGCTGAGCATTTCACACTGTATAAACTCAATAAATATTTTTGAATGAGTGAAAAAAAAGTTTCGGTGTGTTTTCACCTGATAAGACCCTATGTCTGTAGTTTCCAGCATTCACAGTGTAAAAATTTCACTTACTGACTGGGGGATGTTCTGTGGCCCTGGGGTGGCAACACATGAAACGAATGTAACAAAAACCAGTTCGTGTTTTATTTAGTTATTTGGTTCAGTTCATACCAAGGAAAGATCTCAGACAAATTTCATGTATATTTAAGGATTTCGAAATATTAGGAGAGATAATTTGCATAATTTTCTGGAGGAATCATTAAAAAAGAACCCAGTTTTTCAACTTACGCATTGTGGCACAAGACACTTTAGTGCTGTGATCTTTATAATTAAAATTAATTAATTAAAACATTCTATTTTCTCCTCCAGGGTTTCTTTGTGTCTATCATCTACTGCTACTGCAATGGAGAGGTAAGTTTGAAGGAACCCCATACCTCCTGCAGGTCTAGCTCCGAGTAAGCTCGTAAATGGCCATCGCAATGTGACCGGAATCTCTTTAGAATCCTCAGGGGTTACAGGACAAAGTGGACACAGAGAAGGGAGATGTTTTAATCATAAATTATTTTGAGAAAGGAAGAATTCATGTAAATAAGCCAAGGTCTTCCTCTTCCAGCACTTTTCAATGTCAATTCAGTTGCAACCCTTGATATCAAAAACCCAACTTAACTGGAATGCAGATTGATACTTGGAAGGACCGTGAACTTCATATTCCAGTCGATGCTTCAACTTATATTTTATTTCAAGTTCTATAAGAAACTCAAATATAACTTTCCCTGGGAATAATCCATTAGAACATTTTGACATTTTTTAAACTACAAGATGGTGATGGGACAATTTCAGTTCATTTAGGAGTTGGCTGGAGAGAAAGAATGGTACCGATCTTTTAGATGACATCAGCTTACCAGGTTTCCACTGCTTCCAATGGAACTTTCAAAAAGCTCCCTTCTGGAAAGTTGCAATAGCAAAATTGAATCTTCAGCAGCAAGAATGGAAACAAGAGCCCCACCCTACAACGAATGCCCTTGCAGCACCCACTTTTCACCATCCAATCCTTTTCTCAATTTCCCTCCTTCAGTATGCCCATGCAGAAGCGATGGTGTTACAGTTACATTTCCAGCTGAGTACCTTCCATGCCCTTCCACAGCCTTAGCTGGCACTATTTATCCCATTTTCTCCTCCAACCCCATGTCCTCTTTTCCTCTCCCGTGAGTCCGATATATGTATTGGCTGCATTTCAATATGTACTACAGTACTGCACCATCTGGGGTTGGTTGAATCCACCAATGCAGAACCCCAGATATAGAAGGCCAATTGTGAAGTCATAGGGGATTTCAGGCCTGTGTTCTTCAAGGGTCAACTGTATATAAAGTCCCTGGCGCACAGTGGAACCTTAGTGATTATTACTATCATTGAAATCAGGCAGACATCCATCTAACAAGGTTCCAGGATCTCTGATGGTTTCTGATGCACAATATGGTCCTTGCGGTTTAGGTTCAGTCTGAGGTGAAGAAGATGTGGAGTCGGTGGAATCTCTCTGTGGACTGGAAAAGGACGCCCCCATGCGGCGGCCACAGATACGGCTCCGTGCTCACTACCGTGACGCCCAGCACCAGCAGCCAGTCGCAGACGGCGGCCAGCACACGCATGGTGCTCATCTCCCGCAAAGCGGCCGAGACGGCCAGCCGGCAGCCCGACAACCACGTGACTTTACCCGGCTACGTCTGGAGTAACTCGGAGCAGGACTGCTTGCCACACTTGATCCATGCAGAGACCAAGGAAAGTGACAGGAGACAGGGAGATGCGATTCCAATGGAGGAGTCATCCACGCCATTAGAATTTAACCCAGACCCTGAAGGAAGCAAAGGAGAAACCGAGGATGTGCTGTGAATCAACGTTTGTGTCTTGAAGGAGCTGATCCATCTGGCTATGGCAGAGGAGCTTGGCTAGCGTCCCTCTGCTTGAGCCCCAGAGCTGAACAGTCAGGATTCAAGTGTTCACAGCCTTTTTAGGCTGTTTGAATTGGCTCCTGTAAATACTAAAGCCACAAAAGGAGAAGCCACAGTGGAATAATTACCTTATTTTGGCATCACATTCTCTTCTGAATTGATGTGTAGTACCTGTAGTACTTGCTCTGTGATTGTTCATTTTTCGGCTACTTTTGGGTAGAACAAACGTTTCAGTTGCTCGACTCTAGTTTTCTCTCATAAATATCACTCGAAATATGATAGAGATCATTTAGTATGTGTCATTTTCTTTTTAACAAATTAGCATTCTCTTTCTCACTTTAAGGGACCTCTATCATTGCATTCATTTAGCCTGTTCATCGGAGCAATTAGGATCTGAAAATACGTTGAAAGATTAAAGATCTAGGAACAAGTACACACTGGAAAATAAGCTGGCTGGACTTTGTTAAAATAATAACTGTGTGAGAAACTTGTTTCTAGGAATAAGGAAAATTACTCAAAAAAGAATACTGCACATATTCCTCTTTTTGAATGTCCCCTCTGTGACCAGCCAAATCTCAAGTCTTCACTCTTTTGTAAACCTTGACATGTCACAAGGTTTTCTTAGTCAGTGAGCTTGTGTCTGCAAGCTGATTTTGTTTGTAATCATTTATAGTGATAGTCACACTGCTTCTATGTTTTTTTTCTTTGTTCTGTTACTCTATTCCAGATGGCATGTGGGATAAATTAAAAGTTTGTTTTAAAAATATATTTTGGGTCACTTTTTTAAATGTTCTCTTAGCACCTACCTTTGTTTTTGGGAATCAACCAAATGTCTCCTCTCCACATCTACAGAGATCAGCATGTAGCCCCAGAACTTCACTGAGCTTGAAATTTCAGTGTATTGCAGTATTGAAACATTTACTGAGTGCATGTTAGGTACCCAGCATCCCGCTAGGTTTTTACAAGCATTAAGTTATTTAATCCTCACCACAAAGTTATGGAGTAAGTCTTATCACCGTCCCCCTTTTTACAGATAACAGCGTGACTCACAGAGGTGGAGTGACTTGCCTGAAGTCACACAGCTAGTGATTGAGAGAACACGGTTTCAGACACAGATCTGACTTTAAGTCCCATGTTCTTAGCTATATGCATACTGTTGCCAATGTATATATTGCCCATTCACAAAAAAATAAATGAATTCCTTCTGGGTAGAGAATGCTTTAGGAACTCTTACTGTAGTATGGTCTAGCCTCTAACCCTCATGAAGTTTCCACTCTAATGGGAGAGCCAAATACACATAGGAAATGAAAACATCACAGAGTAATGTGTTTTTAGGTGAAATGACACAGGTCAAGCTGGTCCATCTTACTTTGCTGAATGGTTTAAATATGCAAATAGTGTTATGATGAAAAAGGTACTCTGATGTCTACATGCCCTCTTGAAAACTATTGCACTTTTCTCCCATGTTCATTCTTTCCTTCCTCCCCTGTGACAGACAGAGGTCATTTCCTTCCCATCCTGTTTATGAAGGTGCCATGGTGCATACTTAATTCATTTGATTCAATGCTATATTGAATGCACAGGTTTTGATAATGTTTGCATCCAATTAGACAGCTAGGACTGTAAGTTATACCTGTGCATTGATTTTATCAAGTAAAATATTGAGCACTTATCAAGGATTGCCATTAAACTAGAACTCTTTTTTTGTAATTTTTATTCTTTTATTAAAGTGTGGTCGATTTACAATGTTTCAGGTGTGCAGCAAAGTGATTCAGTTATACATATACATATATATGTGTATCTATATTTTCAGATTCTTTTCCATTATAGGTCATTGCAAGATATTGAATATAGCTCCCTGTGTTATACAGTAGGTCCTTGTTGTTTATCTATTTTATATGTAGTAGCCTGTATCTGTTAATCCCAAATTCCTAATTTATCCCTCCACCACTTTCCCCTTTGGTAACCATAAGTTTGCTTTCTACGTCTGTGAGTCTATTTCTGTTTTGTAAATAAGTTCATTTGTCTCATTTTTTTTTTAGATTCCACATATAAGCAATACCATAAGATATTTGTCTTTCTCTGACTTTTACTTCACTTAGTATGATAATCTCTAGGACCATCTATGTTGCTGCAAATGGCATTATTTCATTCATTTTTTATGGCTGAGTAATGTTCCATTGTGTGTGTATGTGTGTGTGTGTGTGTGTACACACACACACACACACACACGCACACACACACATATATATATGACATTTTCTTTATCCATTCATCTGTTGATGGACATTTAAGTTGCTTCCATGTCTTTGCTGTTGTAAATAGTGCTGCAATGAACATTGGGGTGCATGTATCTTTTCGAGTTAAGAGTTTTCTCCAGATATATGTCCAGGAGTGGGATTACTGGATCATATGGTAACTCTATTTTTAGTTTTTTAAGGAAACTCCATACTGTTTTCCATAGTGGCTGCACCAATTTACATTCCCACCAATAGTGTAGCAGGGTTCCCTTTTCTCCACACCCTCTCCAGCATTTATTATTTGTAGACTTCTTAATGTTGGCCATTCTGACTGGTGTGACGTGATACTGCATTGCAGTTTGATTGCATTTCTGTAATAATTAGTGACACTGAGCATCTTTTCCTGTGCCTTTTGGCCACCTGTATGTCTTCTTTGGAGAACTGTCTATTTAGGTCTTCTGCCCATTTTTTGATTGGGTTTTTTTTTTCTTTTTGATATTGAGCTGTATGAGCTGTTTGTATATTTTGGAAATTAGTCCCTTGTTGGTTGTATCACTTGCAAATATTTTCTTCCATTCCACAGGTTGTCTTTTAATTTTGTTTATAGTGTCCTTTGCTGTGCAAAAGCTTTTAAGTTTAATTAGGTCCCATTTGTTTATTTTTGTTTTCATTACTCTAGGAGACATCCAAAATATATTGCTATGATTTATGTCAAAGAGTGTCCTGCCTATGTTTTCCTCTAGGAGTTTTATAGTATTCAGTCTTACATTTAGGTCTTTAATCCATTTTTAGTTTTGTGTATGGTGTTAGAGAATGTTCTGGTTTCATTCTTTTACATGTAGCTATCCAGTTTTCCCAGCACGACTTATTGAAGATTCTGTCTTTTCTCCATTGTATATTCTTGCCTTGTTTGTCATAAGTGACCATAGGTGTGTGGGTTTATTTCTGGGTTTTCTATCCTGTTCCATTGATCTCTGTGTCTGTTTTTGTGCCAGTACCATACTATTTTGATTACTGTAGCTTTGTAGTATAGTCTGAAGTCAGGGACCATGATTCCTCCAGCTCTGTTCTTCTTAATTTTAAGATTGTTTTGGCTATTCAGGGTCTTTTGTGTTTCCATATAAATTTTAAATTATTTTGTTCCAGTTCTGTGAAAAATGCCATTGGTAGTTTGATAGGGATTGCATTGAATCCATAGATTGTCTTGGGTAGTATGGTCATTAGAACTCACTTTCTTACCAGCGATTATTTCATTTTAGAAAAGTAAATATTTATATGGTTGAGTTTATTCAAAAATCTGTGGAGGACAGTCTCATTTTTTCTAATGAGTTATTAAATATTTTAGTTCATTTTTTCTCTCTTTAGACCTGTTCTGCCTATGTCCTCCACTCTTGGACCCTCTCCCTAAGACACACAGGGAAGCAATTGCTCAGTAAATCTCTAACCTGCTCTTCCCAGAAGTTCTATGCTGAACAGATGGGCAGTTTAGAAATAGCATAGATAAACAGTCAATATACATTGGCGTTGTTTTAAGAACTGAGCTCAGTATTTTCAGTATATTTTATCATATAATCTTCGTCACACACTATGATGCAGTTATCACCATTTCAAAAATGTCATGATAACCAGAAGTTAAATGATTTGCTCCAGATCAAAGTAGCTGAGTCAGGATTTGAACCCAGTTCAGTTTGACTCCAAGGCCCCTGATTGTTCTCTCACCCATGTGGCCCTTTTTTACTTTCTTTATCAAGAGCTTAATAGTATGGCAAGTCAATGAGGAAATAAAAAAGATTTAGTTTCAATTATTTTGATGGTAGAATTAGCAATAGTTACAAGAATGTAAAAAAGAAATAATAACATGATTATGGTTTTTAATAAAAGCATTTTTATCTCCCAGTATTTCATGACTATCAAAATAAAAAAAAAAACTTTTGACTCTAAGCTCTTTTTAAAATTTCACCCAAAATATCTAACTTAAGTTTATAAAGGTCTAAATCCTATTTTTTAAGAACATATGCATACTGTGTTTATTGACAGTCGGTATGTAAAGTAGTATTTTGTTAACTTTTTAATTTGATGTACAGTAAACAAGGTAAGTTTCCCTTAATGCCCCACAGAAGAAAACATAAGAACTGAATTTTATTAAGGTCTTTTTCAGAAACAATTTGTATAACAAGTATCAGCATATATTTTAAAGTAAAATGGATTTCAAAGTGACAATTTTATTTACTAACCAAATAGCTGATCCCTGTTTTCCTAAAGTCTTCCTTTGGAATTAATAGTTAAAAGTTATTAATATATTCAATCACTTTGATTCACAATAATGACAATTTTATATTGTTAACCTATATTGTTAGGGAAGGTAGTAATAAATATTATAATAAAGTCAAATTATTAAATGATAAATTCAACATTGTGTAAGTATAAAATTTTTTCTCTTTGGTCCCTTCTAAAAACTTACTGACCTTAATGTAGGACCTAATATTTACATTATAAACAGTAAGGAGGGATAAAAAAAAAAGAGAAGGTCATATAATTAAAGGCACAGAATGCAGAAGAGCGTCTCTAAAAGCTCTGACGCCTAAGGAATTCAGTTATTCTTCACCAGTTAACAGCAATACTCCAATCTTTGCACATGATCTGTTCTTAGTTACTTATTTTACAAATGAAATCCCAGTTTTCTACCCAGAGAAAGGCCACAAATCATGTTTTGTTTTGGATTCTTCAATCCTGGTAAAAATAAAGTATTATTATTATAAAGAATTAGGTGCAACATCAATGACTCAAGTTATTAAAGGAAATGTAGTTTCAGTAAATATGTAAAGAGGAGGATCTGCTTCCCATGATGTATTTCTTTTCTGAACATACAATATATTTTTAAACATAAGGAACATTCTTTTTACTTTCATATTTGACACATAGATTTCCAAGCCATTAAATAAGTGTTTCTGTCCTGTGTGTATAGCTAAAGAATCTTGATAATATCTAAGTTCTATTCTTAAGCTGCCTAATGAGACCATGGAAAATTTGCCCCCGTATTGTTGCAAAAATGATTTTGAACAACTTTACCTTTAGATTACTCATCTCTCTGGCATTTAAAGAGAACTTTTATGTAGGGCTTCTATTTATTCACTATTATAAAAATCACTCACAGCAATGGAAGTATCTGTAAATGGTGTAGAGCCAGGCAAAATGGTAAATGTCCTTATCTCTCACCGACTCTTAATTTAATGCTGTTAGCATTTAAATTCAGCCCCTACTTAGACCCTTAATCTCTTTCAAAACCACATTCATTTGGGTGGCTTACGTGGCTCATTTGATTAATATAAAGTTTCTGCTTTATAACAAAGTGAATCAGTTATACATATACATATGTCCCCCATCTCTTCCCTCTTGCATCTCCCTCCCTCCAACACTCCCTATCCCACCCCTCTAGGTGATCAGAAAGCACCAAGCTGATCTCCCTGTGCTATGCGGCTGCTTTCCACTAGCTATCTATTTTACGTTTGGTAGTGTGTATATGTCCAGGCCACTCTCTCACTTTGTCCCAGTTTACCCGTCCCCCTCCCCGTAACCTCAAGACCATTCTCCAGTAGGTCTGCGTCTTTATTCCCGTCTTGCCCCTAGGTTCTTCATGACCTTTTTTCTTTTCTTCTTAGATTCCATATATATGGGTTAGCATACGGTATTTGCTTTTCTCTTTCTGACTTACTTCACTGTATGACAGACTCTAGGTCCATCCACCTCACTACAAATAACTCCATTTCGTTTCTTTTTATGGCTGAGTAATATTCCATTGTATATGTTTGTCACATCTTCTTTATTCATTCATCTGTTGATGGACACTTAGGTTGCTTCCATGTCCTAGCGATTGTAAATAGAGCTGCAATGAACATTTTGGTACATGACTCTTTCTGAATTATGGCTTTCTCAGGGTACAAGCCCAGTAGTGGGATTGTTGGGTCATACGGTAGTTCTATTTTTAGTTTTTTAAGGAACCTCCGTACTGTTCTCCATAGTGGCTGTATCAATTTTCATCCCCACCAACAGTGCAAGAGGGTTCCCTTTTCTCCACACTCTCTCCAGCATTTATTGTTTGTAGATTTTGTGATGATGGCCATTCGGACTGGTGTGAGATGATATCTCATTGTAGTTTTGATTTGCATTGCTCTAATGATTAATGATGTTGAGCATTCTTTCAGATGTCTTTAGGCAATCTGTGTATCTTCTTTGGAGAAATGTCTATTTAGGTCTTTGGCCCATTTCTGGATTGGGTGGTTTGTTGTTTTGATATTGAGCTGCATGAGCTGCTTGTAATTTTTGGAGATTAATCCTTTGTCAGTTGCTTCATTTGAAAATATTACCTCCCATTCTGAGGGTTGTCTTTTCGTCTTATTTATGGTTTCCTTTGCTGTGCAAAAGCTTTCAAGTTTCATTAGGTCCCATTTGTTTATTTTTCCATTTCTCTAGGAGGTGGGTCAAAAAGGATCTTTCTGTGATTTATGTCATAGAGCATTCTGTCTATGTTTTCCTCTAAGAGTTTGATGGTATCTGGCTTTACATTTAGGTCTTTAATTAATTTTGAGTTTATTTTTTGTGTATGGTGTTAGGGAGTGTTCTAATTTCATTCTTTTACATGTAGGTGTCCAGTTTTCCCAGCACCACTTATTGAAGAGACTGTCTTTTCTCCACTGTATATTCTTGCCTCCTTTATCAATGATAAGGTGACCATAGGTGCGTGGGTTTAATCTCTGGGCTTTCTATCCTGTTCCATTGATCTATATTTCTGTTTCTGTGCCAGTACCATACTGTCTTGATTATTGTGGCTTTGCAATATAGTCTGAAGTCAGGGAGTCTGATTCCTCCAGCTCCATTTTTCTTTCTCAAGATTGCTTTGGCCATTCAGGGTCTTTTGTGTTTAAATACAAATTGTGGAATTTTTTGTCTAGTTCTGTGAAAAATACCAGTGGTAGTTTGATAGGGATTGCATTGAGTCTGTAGATTGCTTAAGGTAGTAGAGTCATTTTCACAATGCTGATTCTTCCAATCCAAGAACATGGTATATGTCTCCATCTATTTGTATCATCTTTAATTTCTTTCATCAGTGTCTTATAATTTTCTGCATACAGGTCTTTTGTCTCCTTAGGTAGGTTTATTCCTAGATATTTTTTTCTTTTTGCTGCAATGGTAAATGGGCATGTTTTCTTAATTTCACTTTCAGATTTTTCATCATTAGTGTATAGGAATGCAAGAGATTTCTGTGCATTAATTTTATATCTTGCTACTTTACCAAATTCATTGATTAGCTCTAGTAGTTTTTCTGGTAGCATCTTTAGGACCCTCTATGTATAGTATCATGTCATCTGCAAACAGTGAGAGCTTTACTCCTTCTTTTCCAATTTGGATTCCTTTCATTTCATTTTCTTCTCTGATTGCTGTGGCTAAAACTTCCAAAATTATGTTGAATAATAGTGGTGAGAGTGAGCAACCTTGTCTTTTTCCTGATCTTAGTAGAAATGGTTTCAGTTTTTCACCATTGAGGACGATGTTGGCTGTGGGTTTGTCATATATGGCCTTTATTATGTTGAGGAAATTTCCCTCTATGCCTACTTTCTGGAGGGTTTTTATCTTAAATGGGTGTTGAATTCTGTCAAAAGCTTTCTGTGACTCTATTGAGATGATCATGTGGTTTTTCTCCTTCAATTTGTTAAAATGGTGTATCACGTTGATTGACTTGTGTATATTGAAGAATCCTTGCATTCCTGGAATAAACCCCACTTGAACATGGTGTATGATCCTTTAATGTGTTGTTGGATTCTGTTTGCTAGTATTTTGTTGAGGATTTTTGCATCTATGTTCATCAGTGATAGTGGCGTGTAGTTTTCTTTCTTCGTGACATCTTTTTCTTGTTTTGGTATCAGAATGATGGTGGCCTCGTAGAATGAGTTTGGGAGTGTTCCTCCCTCTGTTATATTTTGGAAGAGTTCGAGAAGGATAGGTGCTAGCTCTTCTCTAAATGTTTGATAGAATTCACCTGTGAAGCCATCTGGTCCTGGGCTTTTGTTTTGTTGGAAGATTTTTAATCACAGTTTAAATTTCAGTGCTTGTGATTGGTCTGTTCATATTTTCTATTTCTTCCTGGTACAGTCTCAAAACGTTGTGCATTTCAAAGAATTTGTCCATTTCTTCCAGGTAGTCCGTTTTATTGGCATAGAGTTGCTTGTAGTAATCTCTCATGATCCTTTGTATTTCTGCAGTGTCAGTTGTTATATCTCCTGTTTCATTTCTAATTCTATTTATTTGAGTCTTCTCCCTTTTTTTCTTGATAAGGCTGGCTAATGGTTTATCAATTTTGTTTATCTTATCAAAGAACCAGCTTTTAGTTTTATTGATCTTTGCCCTCGTTTCCTTCATTTCTTTTTCATTTATTTCTGATCTGATCCTTATGATTTCTTTCCTTGGCTAACTTTGGGGTTTTTTTTTTGTTCTTCTTTCTCTAATTGCTTTAGGTGTAACGTTAGGTTGTTTATTTAAGATGTTTCTTGTTTCTTAAGGTAGGATTGTATTGGTATAAACTTCCCTCTTAGAACTGCTTTTGCTGCATCCCATAGGTTTTGGGTCGTCGTGTTTTCATTGTCATTTGTTTCTGGGGATTTTTTGATTCCTTCTTTGATTTCTTCAGTGGTCTCTTGGTTATTAAGTAGTGTGTTTTTTGGCCTCCATGTGTTTGTATTTCTTACAGATTTTTTCCTGTAATTGATATCTAGTCTCATAGCGTTGTGGTCAGAAAAGATACTTGATACGATTTCAATTTTCTTAAATTTACAAAGGCTTGATTTGTCATCCAAGATATGATGTATCCTGGAGAATGTTCCATGAGCACTTGAGAAGAATGTGTATTCTGTTGTTTTTGGATGGAATGTCCTATAAATATCAATTAAGTCCATGTTGTTTAATGTATCATTTAAAGCTTGTGTTTCTTTATTTATTTTCATTTTGGATGATGTGTCCATTGGTGAAGGTGGGGTGTTCAAGTCTCCTACTATGATTGTGTTACTGTCGATTTCCCCTTTTTCGGTTGTTAGTATTTGCCTTATGTATTGGGGTGCTCCTACGTTGGGTGCATAAATATTTACAATTGTTATATCTTCTTCTTGGATTGATCCCTTGATCATTATGTAGTGTCCTTGTCTCTTTTAATAGTCTTTGTTTTAGAGTCTATTTTGTCTGATATGAAAATTGCTACTGCAGCTTTCTTTTGACTTCCACTTGCATGGTATATCTTTTTCCATCCCCTCACTTTCATTCTGTATGTGTCCCTAGGTCTGAAGTGGGTCTCCTGTAGACAGCATATATATGTGTCTTGTGTTTGTATCCATTGAGCCAATCTGTATCTTTTGGTTGGAGCATTTAATCCATTTACATTTAAGGTAATTATCGATCTGTATGTTCCTATTACTATTTTCTTAATTGTTTTGGGTTTATTATTGTAGGTTTTTTCCTTCTCTTGTGTTTCCTGCCTAGAGAAGTTCCTTTAGCATTTGTTGTAAAGCTGGTTTGGTGGTGCTGAATTCTCTTAGCCTTTGCTTGTCTGTAAAGGTTTTAATTTCTCTGTCAAATCTGAATGAGATCCTTGCTGGGAAGAGTAATCTTGGTTGTAGGTTTTTCTCTTTCATCACTTTAAATATGTCCTGCCACTCCCTTCTGGCTTGCAGAGTTTCTGCTGAAAGATCAGCTGTTAACCTTATGGGGATTCCCTTATGTGTTACTTGTTGTTTTTCCCTCGCTGCTTTTAATATTTGTTCTTTGTATTTAATTTTTGATAGTTTGATTAACATGTGTCTTGGCGTGTTTCTCCTTGCATTTATCCTGTATGGGACTCTCTGTGCTTTCTCGACTTGATTAACTATTTCCGTTCCCAAATTAGGTAAGTTTTCAACTATAGTCTCTTCAAATATTTTCACCGTCCCTTTCTTTCGCTCTTCTTTTTTCTGGGACCCCTATAATTCGAATGTTGTTGTGTTTAATGTTGTTCCAGAGGTCTCTGAGACTGTCCTCAATACTTTTCATTCTTTTTTTTTATTCTGCTCTGCAGTAATTATTTCCACTATTTTATCCTCCAGGTCACTTAACCGTTCTTCTGCCCCATTTTTCTGCTATTGATCCCTTCTAGAGAATTTTTAATTTCATTTATTGTGTTGTTCATCACTGTTTGTTTGCTCTTTAGTTCCTCTAGGTCCTTGTTAAACGTTTCTTGTATTTTCTCCATTCTATTTCCAAGATTTTGGATCATCTTTACTATCATTATTCTGAATTTTTCAGGTAGACTCCCTATTTCCTCTTCATTTGTTAGGTCTGGTGGGGTTTTGCCTTGCTCCTTCATCTACTGTGTGTTTCTCTGTCTTCTCATGTTACTTAACTTATTGTGTTTGGGGTCTCTTTTTCGCAGGGTGCACGCTCATAGTTCCCGTTGTTTTGGTGTCTGTCCCCAGTGTTTAAGGTTGGTCCAGTGGGTTGTGTAGGCCTCCTGGTGGAGGGGAGTAGTGCCTGTGTTCTGGTGGATGAGGCTGGATCCTGTCTTTCTGGTGGGCAGGTCCACGTCTGGTGGTGTGTTCTGGGGTGTCTGTGGCCTTATTATGATTTTAGGCAGCCTCCCTGGTAATGTATGGGGTTGTGTTCCTGTCTTGCTAATTGTTTGGCATAGGGTGTCTAGCACTGTAGCTTGCTGGTCATTGAGTGGAGCTGCGTCTTGGTTTTGAGATGGAGATCTCCGGGAGATTTTCACCATTTGATATTACGTCGAGCTGGGAGGTCTCTTGTGGACCAGTGTCCTAAACTTGGCTCTCCTACCTCAGAGGCACAGCCCTGATGCCTGGCTAGAGCACCAAGAGACTGTCCTCCACTTGGCTAAGAATAAAAGGGAGAAAAAAAAGAATGAAAGAAGAAGATAAAATAAATTAAAGTAAAATAAAATAAAGTTATTAAAATAAAAAAAATTATTAAGAAAAAAATTTTTAAGTAAAAAAAAGAAAACGAAAAACGGACAGACAGATAGAACCCTAGGAGAAATGGTAAAAGCAAAGCTATACAGACAAAATCTCACACAGAAGCATACACATATACACTCAGAAAAAGAGAATGGGGGGGAACTATATATCATTGCTCCCAAAGTCCACCTCCTCAATTTGGGATGATTCGCTGTCTATTCAAGTATTCCACAGATGCAGGGTACATCAACTTGATTGTGGACGTTTAATCCACTGCTCCTGAGGCTGCTGGGAGAAATTTCCCTTTCTCTTCTTTGTTCGCACAGCTCCCGGGGTTCAGATTTGGATTTTGATCCACCTCTGCGTATAGGTCGCCTGAAGGTGTGTGTTCTTAGCTCAGACAGGACGGGGTTAAAGGAGCCGCTGATTCGAGGGCTCTGGTTCACTCAGGCCGGGGTGTTGGATGGGTACGGATGCGGGGCGGAGTCTGCGGCGGCAGACGCCGGCGTGACGTTGCGCCGGCATGACGTTGCATCATCGTGAGGCGCGCCGTGCGTTCTCCCGGGGAAGTTGTCACTGGATCACGGGAACCCGGCGGTGGCGGGCTGCACAGGCTCCCGGGAGGGGCGGTGTGGATAGTGACTTGTGCTCGCACACAGGCTTTCTGGTGGCGCAGCAGCAGCCTTAGCCTCATGCCCGTCTCTGGGGTCCGCGCTGATAGCCGCGGCTCGCGCCCGTCTCTGGAGCTCCTTTAAGCAGCACTCTTAATCCCCTCTCCTCACGCACCAGGAAACAAAGAGGGAAGAAAAAGTCTCTTGCCTCTTCGGCAGCTCCAGTCTTTTTCTGGGACTCCCTCCCGGCTAGCCGTGGCGCACTAACCCCTTCAGGCTGTATTCACGCCGCCAGTCCTCTCCCTGCGCTCCGACCGAAGCCCAAGCCTCAGCTCCCAGCCCCGCCCGTCCCGGCGGGTGAGCGGACAAGCCTCTCAGGCTGGTGAGTGCTGGTCAGCCCTGATCCTCTGTGCGGGAATTTCTCTGCTTTGCCGTCCGCACCCCTGTTGCTGTGCACACCTCCGCGGCTCTGAAACTTTCCCCCTCCGCCACCGCAGTCTCTGCCAACGAAGGGGCTTCCTAGTGTGTGGAAACCGTTCCACCTTCACAGCTCCCTCCCACTGGTGCAGGTCCCATCCCTATTCTTTTGTCTCTGTTTTTTCTTTTGCCCTACCCAGGTACGTTGGTGGGGGGGGGGTTCTTGCCTTTTGGGAGGTCTGAGGTCTTCTGCCAGCGTTCAGCAGGTGTTCTGTAGGAGTTGTTCCACGTGTAGATGTATTTCTGATGTATTTGTGGGGAGGAAGGTGATCTCCGCGTGTTACTCTTCCGCCATCTTGAAGCTCCTCCTTGAATTTTTAATATAAGTTGACATATAACAAAAATCACACACCAGGATCCTTTGGCTTATAAATATATATCTAATATTAATCCCGCTTTTGTGAATAATTAATAATTACTGAATGCCTTTATCTTAAAATGTTAAATGTTTGTTTTTAGCTGTTCCCATCACAAACCTTTTACCTCTTTCACATTCAGTTATTACAATGTAAAATTTCTAGTTACGATCGAACCTTAAGGTTTTTGAAAGCTTTGGAAAAAAACAGTAAATTCTGAAAGTGTGGTCTGGAGGCCTTATCTTTTGGAGTTGTTATTTTGTCACCATTCCTTCTCTGGTAAGGCCTCTCCTCCCATCTTTTGAGTGCTGTTTTTATTCTAGTTGAATTTCTGTTACACTGAAGAGAGTTGCTAAAAGGTCAGACTTGGAGCTCAAATCCGGTAGTTTTATTATATTAGCTGTGACACCATCCAGCACATAATATGTGCTCTTCTGCATGTTTCCTTTTGGCAATTTCCCTTTTATGAAAGTATCAGTTTCTATAATGCAATCTAGATTACATATTTCCCTTTGTAATGAAATAGTCACAATAATTCCATGTTTTCCTTTCATCATAATTGTTATACATATATACATTGATTGACTAGAGTTGGAGTTAAGTAATGTGTGGAATTTCATCTTTGTTGAGTTTTAGGCTGTGCCCTTACAATCTTGGAAATTTCCAACTGAGCAACAGTGATTGTCAACTCTTTTGTTTGACCAACATCTATTGAACTCTGAGTAAAAACCCTAAGTGTAAGATACAGAAATAACAGGTTCTATTCCTACTCTCAGGAAGCTCACAGTCAAATGTAAAGACTGTTATGAGAGAAGATAGTTATGCGGCCACAAAGAGGAGGCACTTGGTTCAGACACAGAGTGAAAAGGAGGCTTCCTGGGAGGTAAAGTAGAATCTCTAAAGAAGAGTAGAAGTGAGCAGTCAGAGAAGGAAGGAAGGTGTCCTAGGCAGTTGAAACCGCAGATGAAAAGCCACAAAAGTGTGGGAGAATGCGGTACCTCCAGGGAGATTCCAGGGTTTCATGATCACGTGTGAGCTGTGAAGGAGTAGCTGTAAGAGTTGAGGCTGGAGAGAGAGACAGGGCAGATACTTGGAAGGGCTTTTATCCTTTACTATAATCTAAAGGGAGTAAGGCATCTCTAACAGATACAAGCAGGAAAGAAGCAGGTGTGTATTTTTGAAATAACTCTCAAACTGTCTGAGAATGAGCTAGAAAAGGTTAAGTAGGAGCAAAGAAAGCAGTTAGGAGGTGACTCAATGACACAGATGAGACACAACATGAGTCTAAAGTATGACAAGGGCAGTGAAAATGGAGAGAAGGTACTGGTATTCCCCCACCCCCTTCGAAAGTTCGCTATAGGCCATTTCGCTATTAGGAAAGACTTACATTAGCATGTACTGTTTTCGTTAACTGAAAGAAATTTAAAGAGAATTTTCACTTTTATGGAAAAAGGCGAAAAGCAAAAGTAGCATTCAGCCTTTATTTTCCAGCCAGAGGCAGCGCACACCCTGAGCAGTGAAAGTGGGACCGCCAAGCTGCTTTACCTGGAACTACACTCAGCATCACAGCATCAAGTCACCAGAGCTTTGAACTGGGTTTGAGCGTCTGTGTTTTATCTCATTTCATTGTGTGCATCCCTTAGCAAGACGTGTCCTAAGGTACGTGCTTCCTTGCTTTCTACCATTTTATGAAAGTTTTCATAAAAACACTCTACTTTTGGATAGCGGGGGGGAAACCTGTATTTAGAACGTAGAAGGCAGGCAGAAGTACTACTGAGAGAAGCTGGTAGTTCCAGTGTTGGACATGCTGAATTTGAGAGCTCTTTAAGTCGAGGTAGCCTGAGGATGGGAGCAGAAAGAAAGGCAGAGGAAATTTCCTCCGAGGCAAAGGAATTACTGTCTGCCATGGCTCTAGCAACCAGAGCTTTGCAGGCTGTACCACTGAGACTTTCCTAAGTATTATATATCAGGTTTCAGCTAAAAGAAAAGAGTCATGGTCCCATAATTTAAGGCTGATAAAGGATGGAATGAGCCTCTATGGGGATGGTGATCTCCCTCCCTGTGGAGGTGTTAGGGCAGAGTGGTAACCTGCTGTTAGGAGCTGTAGAAATATTAATGAACAATGAAAGGAATATTAAGTAACATAGCCTCTGCCCTCCTTTCTGTTTTCCTTATTCTGATCAGAAATAGCAGCACTGTGTAAAACTGAATAACATTCAAATAAAATGCTAGGTTTGAATCTAGCTATCATTGATGTCAATTAAAGGATTCAAAGAAAGGTACTGTACAGAGCATCTTGTGTTTGCTGCCCAGCATCTGTTCTCTTTCATTCTGGTAATAATACTCCAAATTTCCTTTGGGAAACCACCCCTCCGCCATTCTCAGCCATGTGATTTGGGTGGGAGTGCTGCTCCCACCCAAATCTTGTGACTTCCAAGAACCACCTGTTAGGTTTCAATTAAGCAACCTCTTTCTTCTGGCCGGTTATTGGGTTGGTGACAAGGGTGTAACGAAGAAGAAATAGGTTGGGCTCTTGGGGAAAAGCAGCTCACTCCCTTATTGAAGCCGCCATCATACAGAGCTTGACAATGGAGCTGGCCCCAAAGAGGCAAAGCTGACGCATGCATCCTGGTGACATTGTTTTGTGGTAAGAATCCCTTCACTTCATGTATGAGCTCTTTAATGATGAAACCAATACATTCCTTATTTTTCTGCCACTTGAGGTTTTTCTGCCTTTTCAGCCCAAGTATATTGATATAAAAAGTCACACTTTATTCAGAAGTTTATTTGTTCAACAAATATTTCACATGTGCCATGTGTTCAAGGAGTTGGGATTAAAGCAGTGAACAAGATTGACGGGGTCTTTATTCTCAAGGTGATTATATTCTTTGGGAAAAGAGCATAGACAGTAAACAAATGAAGTCTTACATAGATGAGGTAATTTCAGATTAAGTTAGCTGCTATAAAGAAAATTAATAGAGTGATGTGACAGAGAGTAATACTGGGGAAGATGCTTAAGATACAGTAGGTTAGGGAAGGTCTTTTTCTGAGGATATGGCTTCTGAGTTGAGACCAAAAAGCCAGCTACGGAAATATGTTTGAGGAAGATGGCACAGCAAGAGCAAATTCTTCAGCAAGGAAGACCTTTGAGTATTCTAAAAATGCAATGAAAATCAGTATTATTTGAAGATAATGAGTAAGAAAGAAAAATGTGACTACAGAGGTGAGCTTGGTGCCCCCCCCCGCCCAAGAAACAAATCCTACCCCTTATTTTAACCCAAATGGATTTCTACTTCATTCACATATTATTCATTCAACTAGTACTTAGGCCTTTTATGTGCCAGGCTCTGTGGTAGATACAGCAAATAAAGGGATGAAAACCTCAGAATTCCTATTCCAGAGGATCTCACAGTCTTTGAGAGTTCTTTTCACTCACAGCCTCTAGAATTTCATGCACTTTCCTGGTTCTCTGTTGACATCGCAGTGTTCTGAGCTTGAAGTCTACCTCCTCACATTCATCACCAGTTCAACCAAGCATTGTCTTCTTGCCCTGTATCCCATCCTATCTTTCATGTTACTGTCTCAGACCTAAATGTCTTTGCTTACCTCTGAGCTCCCCACTTTCTGGGCTGTAAGTAGTTTTCTAAAGCAAAGCTGTATGTGCTATTAAATAGCACAAATGTCATCAAATTTGGTATATAATTTGTTGTAGTTGCTGTGGTCTTACCACATGCATGCTTGTTAATGTAAATTTTTATAGTATATCTTTTTAAGACAGCCTCATTTGCAATAATAAATTCAGGAATTCTGTACAGAATCTAAGACTATTCTAATGATGTTAATGAAGACTATATGTTTATGAGGTTTTCTATAAATTTTCTTAAGAAACGGAAAGCCAGACTAGCAGATAGGTGATGAAAAATAACTAGAGAAGTTTGCACACACACAAAAATCTGCCCTCTAAATTAGGAGACTCAGGAGAAGTAGGCTTAAATATTTATCATCCAGAAGATACTTCATATATTAATAACAAAGAGAATACCAGAAAAGCAATGATAAAGGCAAACAAGATAATTTTCATTGGCAAATATTTATCAAGTTATTTTATACAAAACACTGAAGCAAGATTGACATTGGACTATTCAATGGACATAATTTTGTAACTATGAAAATAATATTTGAAGGCAAAATGATGAGGAATCATAAGACAGTTTCAAATATTGAAAAGTTTGAAAGCTTAGACATACCAAATTTTATTTCAGGCAGTCATTCAGAATGCTAAGACAGGTATTTCACACCAACCTCTAATCACTGTCCTAGTGGGAAAATGAATATAATTTAATTAGCTTCACCTTACTTTCCCTCCTTTATTATTTAATTTTCCTTAGGTTTCTAAGAAACTGTCATCAAGTAGTAGTATGCATATAGATATATAACTATGAATTTTATGTGTGTAGATAAATACATTTAACTTAAGTGCCACCTCTTTTATTGTTTTTTTCTTGTAGAAAGCATGAGAAAATGAAAAGCATATCACAAACAGGCACATCACAATGAAAAATAGTGATGTTCAAAAGAAAGAAATAACATGTAACTCTCCAAAAGGTGATTAAGCATGAAATACTGCATATAAAATGAATCATGTAAATCATGAAACATAAGCTAAAGTTGGATAGCTACTGAATTTGTGTGTACATTAAAAATGTGTGTCGAGTTAGAAAGAAAAAAGAAAGATAAATCAAAATATGCCAGCTCATAGCATGACCTATCAATACTGCTTCAGATATGTGGTCTGTGCCTCTATGATGATAGACTTGCTTGTTTGGTTGGGGATGGGACATATGCTAATAGGATGAGGGAAGAACTTGGTGATCTGAACCCCCCACTATTAATGAGATACTACAGTCTATTTTCTTTATGATCAAATTGTTATTCTCTCCAAAGGATACCATTGTGATTGAAACATCATTTTACTTAAAAGCATTTGTCTCTGTATTATTGTAAACAAAAGTAGACATTATTACAGAAGTAACAGTGAAAATTCACATTTTTCATGCTAAATTTTCCAGTGACTCTACTTCCTTAAAAAAGACAATAAAGTGTTAAAATAAAACGTACCTATTTTAAAGGTACATTAATTTTTAATATTTTTAAACATTACTTTCCATTTATAGATATTACAAAATATGGGCTATATTCCCCATGTTGTACAATACATCCTTGAGCCTGTCTTACGCCCAGTAGTTTATAGCTCCCACACCCCCCCCATGTTGCCCCTTCCCCCACTGCTAACCACTAGTTGGTTCTCTATATCTGTTAGTCATCTTCTTTTATGTTATGTTCACTAGTTTGCTATACTTTTTAGATTCCACATATAAGCAATATCATACAGTATTTGTCTTTCTCTGTCTGACTTACTTCACTTAGCATAATGCCCTCCAAGTCCATCCATGTTGCTGCAAATGGCAAAATTTCATTCTTTTTTATGGTTGAGTAGTATTCCATTCTATATATATAGCACATCTTTTTTTTTTTTTTTTTTGCGGTACGCGGGCCCCTCACTGTTGTGGCCCCTCCCGTTGCGGAGCGCAGGCTCCGGATGCGCAGGCTCAGCGGCCATGGCTCACGGGCCCAGCCGCTCCGCGGCATGTGGGATTTTCCCGGACCGGGGCACAAACCCGCGCCCCCTGCATCGGCAGGCGGATTCTCAACCACTGCGCCACCAGGGAAGCCCCTTTTTTTTTTTAAACAAGATTGTATTTATTTATTTATTGATGTGGACCGTTTTTAAAGTCTTTATTGAATTTGTTGCAGTACTGCTTCTGTTTTATGTTTTGGTTTTTTGGCCCTGAGGCATGTGGGGTCTTAACTCCTTGACCAGGGATCAAACCCATACTCTCTGCATTGGAAGGTGAAGTCTTAACCACTGGACCACCAGGGAGGTCCCCTACATCTTCTTTATCCATTCATCTGTTGATGGACACTTAGGTTGCTTCCATATCTTGGCAATTGTAAATAATGCTGCTATGAACATTGGGGTGCATGTATCTTTTTGAATTAGTGTTTTTGCTTTTCTTGGATATATTCCCACCACATATTCTACCACAGAGTGGAATGGCTGGGTCATATGGTAGTTCTATTTTTAGTTTTTAAAGACACTTCCATACTGTTTTCCACAGTGGCTGCACTAATTTACATTCCCACCAACAGTGTACAAGGGTTTCCTTTTCTCCACATCCTTGCCAACATTTGTTATTTGTGTTCTTTTCAATGAGCCATTCTGATAGGTGTGAGGTGATGCTTCATTGTGGTTTTGATTTGCATTTCCCTGATTATTAGCGATGTTGAGCATCTTTTCATGTGCCTGTTGGCCATCTGTATTTCCTCTTTGGAAAAATATATATTCAGTTCTTCTGCCCATTTTTTTTTTTTTTTTGTGGTACGCGGGCCTCTCACTGTTGTGACCTCTCCCGTTGCAGAGCACAGGCTCCGGACGCGCAGGCTCAGTGGCCATGGCTCATGGGCCCAGCCGCTCCGTGGCATGTGGGATGTTCCCGGACCGGGGCATGAACCCGTGTCCCTGCATCGGCAGGCGGACTCTCAACCACTGCACCACCAGGGAAGCCCTGCCCATTTTTTAATAGGGTTGCTTTTTTGATGTTGAATTGTATGAGCTGTTTATATATGTTGAATATTAATCCCTTATCAATCTTATCATTTGCCTATTTTATGTACCTATTAATGTACCTATTTTAAATACCTATTTTAAGTAGACTGTGCAGTGAGTTTTGATAAAAGCGTATACCTGTGTACTACCACCACAGGTTATGGAGACTTATTTTATGGAGCATTAAATGGCCTATATTTGTTAATGCTCCACATCCACTTGAAAAGAATGTATAGTCTGTTGTTAAAAAGTCAATTACAGCGATTATAGAGTTATATCAAAATTTGTATCATTAGTCATAGAATATGGTAATATTAGTCACTGAGGCACACATTAACACTGTTGACGGGAGTTTTGAGGATCTCACAGGAAAATACTTTTTAACGTTAAAATGCACCCATCCCTTAATTAATAATCCATGTGATATTCATCTGGAAATGATTAAGGAAGCAGGTGTGGTAGAATTTTTGAAGAGCAGTATAGTCACACTCAGTTTGCACCTGAATCTTCCATAGCTGCTAAAAATGGTTCAGTTCTTAATTAAATTTTTATTTTGAATGGGAGCAGGTTTTCCCACCAGTCAGGGAAAAGCCAGGACCATATGCTTGGAACTTGTGAGAGTGGCTTTTATCTTATGCATCAATAGGATAAACAGTCTCGGGTGGCAAATGCATTAATATAAATCACATAAAATATATAAAAAACAACAGAATCAGAGCAGTGCTCTGGGGGAGGGGAGACTGACCGGAAGTGGATATGAAGGAATTTTGGGGGGTCATGGAAATGTTTTAGTGCATGATAAGGGTATAGGTTACACAGGTGTATATACTTGTTGAAATTGTACACATAAGATTTCTTTAAATCCTATTTGATGGTTAAAGCACAAAATAATATATTGTGAGATTTATGACATGTGGAATTTTACTTAAAAAAATCCATAAAAATTTGTTTTTAAAAAACCCTTAGTGTGCATATTAATTTTCTGGACATTTGTTAAATATTTTATTTAGATTACCATGTTCCACAGCAGAAGTTCTAGTTAATTAGGCCTAGGGTGAAACTTAGGAATTGGCATAATTAGCAACCATACCAGGCACTTCTTAAGAGAAAGTGACACCCTTTGAGAAATAATGGACAGAAAAAATTCCAAAGAGGGTTCCAGGGAAAGACATACTGTGTTTCTAGTAGTTGGGAAGAACTTTCTGAGAGTAGGACTTAGGCATTGTAGAATAGAAATAGTTAAGTAAACAGCAAGCAGTTATATCCATTTTGTAGAGAAAGAGTCGTTGCCTAAAAATTCTAAATTGTGAGGATCCATCAACTTTGTAAATTTCAGTCCTATTTGGTTTATAGCAAGTTAAAAAAAAAAAAAACAGGCTGGCTACTGACTCATGTGTAACCATAGTTACCTTTTTAAAAGCATAATTTTCCTGAAAAGGAAGTAGCAAAAATGACAATGTAACCAGTAAAATATCTCTTTTAAACATTCAAATGAAAACTAGTAGAAGAGAGGAATTGAATGTTAGTGAGGCATGCAATTGCAAATCAAGAAAATACATGATACCACGGTTCGTACTAATCTCTCACACAACCTTCACTCAGAGATAATAAGCAAGATAAGGCAAGTTTTATTTTTTTCTTCAAATATACTGTCACGGTGATTGATTAGTAGTAAGTTAGGTGTCCTGAGCTACATTAAAGTGAAGAATTAAACTTTGTACAGGTGCCTTTAGAATTTGAAGATGAACATGGGTATATAATTCACATACAAACGATGTATAATTCATATTAGAGTAGGTACATCATATATTAAAACTGAATGGTGATTTCAATATCAACTAGGAACTTGGGTGATGAAGAGGTTTTGGGAAATGTCAAGGAGCACCACTTTATTCTCCATATCTAGTGATGTCGCATATTCAAAATCCATGCACTTAGTTGTGAGTAATAGAAAAAGAACACATAATCATTATAATAGTGGAAAGAAGCCATGACCCCAAATTAATAAAAACTAAACTCAGATACTAAGGAAACAGGCATAAAACATTTCCCTCTTCCTCGTTTTAACTGTGTGTGTGTGTGTGTGTGTGTGTGTGTGTGTGTAGGTATCTGTGTGTCTGTATTTGTATGCTTTTGAATAAAGGTGGTGGGAGAGAGATGGGTACAGATAATAACGTTGACATAATTTATTAAATTCGGTATCAATTAGATAAACATGGTAAATACATAGTGATTTTATTAAAAGTTGAAAATTGAAAAATAACCAAAGAAAGCTCAATTAACACAAAAATATATTTGAATTAATTTATGAGCTGTCACATTCAGAGAGAATATTTCCATAGTAAGGGTGATTAGTTTTAAAATTTCTGCTTAGATTTAAACATCTGAAGCACCTGGAACATATTACAATGATACTAGATTGGAAAATGAAATGTCCTCACCAAATAATGTGCATGATGGTGAGTTAATAGCTTATTGAAAGATGCCATTAAAATATAAAAAGGAAATTAAAGTAGAATACAAGAATATATGTTCATGTTCATACTCAGGGATGTTAAGAATCTATAAAAAAATGGAGTCATTATCCCTGAATAATAGTAATGGGATTTAATCAAGACATTTCAGAATAATGAGGATATAGTAAGAGCTGGTCAGTTACTTCTTTTCATGTTGCCCTTTCATTCCAGAAAACGATGAAACCTTGGTGAAATGAAGTGCCTGAACGTGAATAGGGAATAAAATATAAAATATATTTAAATATAAGAGATATGACCAATGAGTGCCTCATGCAGAAAGTCCCTAAATCAGAGAGTATGTCTATATGGAAAGGGAAAATAATATTTTTATCATCTTTCTTTAATCTGTCCTTATTGGATCCTCAGTGGGTTCAGAGTTCTACACTAGACATAAAAGCTCAAGGCTTTAAGGAGCAGCTGCTGAGACATGAAATATTGCCTTCTTTAACATCGTTTACATGAGTTACCACTGGATCTTATCTATAGGTTGAATAAAATATTTCTTTTGTAAACAATAAATAATACCACTTATTGAGAAATTACCTTGTGCCAGGTGCTTTGTGTTTTACCCGTGTTAATCCTCACCACAGCCCTGCTTTACCATAATGAAGTTGGTGCCCACAGAGTGACCAGGCAGGATTTAAAGTTCATTATCCACAGGTATTAATAACGTTCACATTGATTGTTGATTTGCTGTAATTGCTAATTCCTTTTTCAATGGGAATTCAACCAGAAAAGAAAGAACTAACCTCATTTAAGTGGAAGTTATTCAGGGCTGGGATTCACAGGACTTGTTCTATTTCAGCCCTGGAGCAATCCGGCCCTGCAGCCCCCATAAGATTGCAAGATATTCTGTTTTAAAACAGGTGGGCCAATATTCCAACTTTCCATCTGAAATCTTTCATGTCTAAAAATATTCTATCTGGATAATACTTAATCTTTCCATTTAGAAAACAATTTGAGAAAATCCCAAATTTAGCAGTGTGTTTTTTTGTCAGCACTGTTATGATGTTATGTCATGACCCCTGTTAGACTAGTCCAACTCCCCGCCCTGATTTTTCACTACTGGTTACCACAGTGGGGAACTGCTGGGTGAAATCAGGGTCCTCCAGGGGCCTAGAGCAGGCATTCCCATGTAGCACAGTCTGCTGCACACCTGGGCAGCAACCAAGGGCACTTTGACTCTGTCAGGCAGTGGCAATCACACAATAGCCCGGGAGGTTTGAAACATTTGGTTTGCTCCCCTGTAGTCATTAGTCTAGTTTTTAGATTACCCCAGTGTTCCATATATAAGTAATAATTAAACTCTTTGTCAGATATAGTTGGTTGCCTTAATTTAAAAATTAATAAAATGCAAATATAATGAGAACATTTCTTGATACAAAGATCAGTGATAATGTTTAAGGTATGAATGTGATATTAGTGCATAGAATTGATACATTTTCTATTGAAGCAGTGAATCTCTTCTTTTGATACTAACATGTTGAAAAAGTGATTTCCTTTTGAAAACTCACTGAAAAAAACCTCTGACACCACTTCCTAGAATACGGGGATGTCAAGATTCCATTTCGAAGCAAAGTGGTCATGTTTAATACTAGGTTCAAGGGGGTGAAGATATGGTTGGTTTCCCTTATCTTTGCTGTAAATTTTAGTAATACCTTCGATTAGCTCTTTATTTGGTCCTTGGTGGAAAAAAAAAAAGCTTAGTATTTTGTAAATGGATTAATAAGACCAAGTTATAGGTGTGTATAATTATATGTGTTCTCTATCATAAATAAAGCCATCTGTCTTTTGGTGTTGCTCTCCTCAGTAATATTTTATTGTAAAAATGAAGGAAAGCTAAACGTGGTCTCTATTTTTTTATATCACTTTTTTTTTGTTGTGGCCTCTCCCGTTGCATAGCACAGGCTCCAGACGCGCAGGCTCAGCGGCCATGGCTCACGGGCCTAGCCGCTCCGCAGCATGTAAGATCTTCCCGGACCGGGGCACGAACCCGTGCCACCTGCATCGACAGGCGGACTCTCAACCACTGCGCCACCAGGGAAGCCCCTAGTCGCTATTTTTTAAAAGCCTCATGTTTTAAAAGCTTGTTAAATCAAGGAAGAATGTGATTTTAAAGTGTGAGGGAAAATGGAAAGTCCCTCAGGAAATTAGGGCATGTGGATGTAGGCTTTTAGTGCACTTTTTCTAAGCATCTGTCAATATTTTAATTTTTCTTCTTACTATGAATCAGCTAAAGAACTCTTAGGGAGAGTTCATTATAACCCTCTCAGCAGAAGCTGCGTTACAAAGGTGAAGTTGTGATAGTATGAGGGCTGGAAATATCTATGTTTCAGCATACACCTACTACAATATTTTATCATGCTCCTAAATGCACTTTCCCTAATGAGTAAAATTGCCCCAAAATTCAATTTTTAGATTATATTTACCTGTCTGTGGGTTGTTTTGTTTCGGTGCACTTTCTCTTCATCAATTTCTCTTCATATAGGTGCAACAACTTTGCTTCCCATTACTGTGAAAGTTAATGAAACGAAAAAGCATATGTTTTAGTCAGCTACTCCCCTCTTTCAGCAGGCATTTTACTAAAAGGGCAGGAATTATGCAAACATTGCTCCCACCTACCACTACAATGTGGGCAAATACAGGCCTTCTAATTTTTCTGTCAGTAACACAATTTGCCACTCAAACGAGAATTTGAAATGGTTAGTCAGAACTCCAGGTATGGAAAACATTCTTTATTTTTGTATCACAGGGGTAACTCCTCCATTTCAGCTGTTTGGTCTGCTTTAGAATGGCTCTTCTCAAGGTGTGTTTCCAGGACCACCAGAGCATCCCCATGACTTTTCTCAGGGCCCGTGAGGTTCTTCTTTTTCCAATTACGTATCTAAGTGAGGCCATAGTTTGTGTACCGCAATCAAAAGTAGCACACCACAACAAATTGGATATAAAAGTAGATATGAAAATCCAGCTGTCTTCTGTTAAACCAGACATTGAATACATTTTACAAAAATGTAAGACAATGCTACTCTCACTCTTTTTTTTTTTGGTTTTGGAAAATATAGTTATTTTTCATTAAAATGTTTACTATTATGCATACTATAGAGAATATGTGTACTACCATTATTTTCAATGCGTTTAAATAAATATTTTTAAATGCCACAGTATTAATTTCTAGTATGGTAAATATTGATGGATAATAACTGACACAAACAAAAGCTCTTTGGTGTTCTCAGCTTTTAATAGTGTAAAGGGGTCCCAAGATCAAAAGGTTTGAGGTCTGAATCTTTACAGCATGTCTTCTATCAATTAAAGCAGAAGGAAAAATTATTTTTCTCTTTAAAATAAAAATCCATGTAAATACAATTCTGGGTTTATTGTCTCAAGCATATATTTTAAAGTAATCTTCATGGCATTAAATGGTGTGAAGTTCTGAGAATATCATTGTTAAAAATCAACAAATGAAAATATTTTGAACCTAAAGTATATCTTTTTATCCTAGTTGTCTAACTTAAACTTCAATATACGTGAAATTAACACTGCATGTGTACAACATCATATTTCTACTTCTGTATACCCTACAGCATGCTCACCACCAAAAATTTAGTTTTCATCTGTCACCAGACAGTTGATTCCCGTCACCCATTTAGCATTGCCACCTCTGCCCCATCTCCTCTGGTAACCACTACTCTGCTCTCTATGTCTTTGTTTTTGTTTGTTTTGACTTGTTCCTTTATTTTGTTTTGTGTGTTTGTCGCATATGAGTGAAATCATACGATACTTGTCTCTCTCCATCAGAATTATTTCACTTAGCATAATACTCTCAAGGTCCATCCATACTGCTGCAGATGGCAAGATTTTATCTTTTTTTTTTTTTAATAGCTGAGTGGTATATCATTGTATATAGATACTACATCTTCTCTATCCATTTATCGGTTGATGGGCACTTAGGTTGTATCCGTATCTTGGCTATTGTAAATAATGCTGCAATGAACATAAGGGTGCTTATATCTTTTCAAATTACTGTTTTTGGATTCTTCAGATAAATACCAGAAGTTTAATACAGAATATTTTAATTCTTTGAGGAATCTTCATACTGTCTTCCATGGTAGCTGCACCAATTTACATTCCCACCAACAGTGTATGAAGGTTTCCTTTTCTCCACATCCTTGCCAACACTTGTTAATTCTCACCTTTTTGATTACAGCCATTCTTATGGGCATAAAGTGATACCTCATTGTGGTTCTCTTTCAGGTCTTGTAGTTTCTTTTTGTCTGGAACTAATTTATTTTTATTTTATTTTTTAGCATCTTTATTGGAGTATAATTGCTTTTCAATGGTGTCTTCTTGTAGTTTCTTGAAGCCTGAGATAGTCATATTTTGAGTCCCATTTTCTCTTGGAAACAGATGTTAGGACTCTTCTCCTCATTTGCCTCCTTTCTTATTTTCCTCGAATCTTTAACTTGACGTCTGATGTAAAGGGTTTAGAAATATTGCTGGTCCACAGTAGAACTTTCATTGGAAACCTGCTCTGGAGGATGTGATCCTCAAAATTTTCAAAGGTTATGTTTGTGAAACATTGAGTGTGTTTCTAAATCTTCTCTGCCATCTGAAATTTGGTTGCTGTCTCTTTAGCAACAGAAAAATTTCATTCTTCCCCATAAGAATCATTTCTTGTCAAACTCCTCAAGACCCTATGTCAAAGAAAGTGTAAGCAGTTGAAGCAATGCTGTTATGACCAAAGAACAAACTCCTATCCCTACACTAATTCTAAATAGATTTAATCCCCTCATGTAAGAAGCAGAGGGACATTTTCTAGTATGTTAACTGATTTCCTCTACTGATGAAAAACACTTTGGACTGCTTATTTCTCCAGTGCAAATGTCTAAACTACATTAGTAATTTCTGGATTACTAAAGATCAGATTAAAAAAAAATGCTCTTAGAAATTTGTTTGAATTTCTATGACTTCTTCTATGAATAATATTTCCAAAAGAGATGGTAGTACATCCCCATGGGTAGTTTCTTATAACTATAACACAGGCACATAGTAGTAGTCTAATTCTTTATGTTTACTTATTTTTATGTTTATGACTCTTTTAGAATGATGGATTTCTCAGAGTATATGCCCAGTAGTGGGATTGCTGGGTCGTATGGTAGTTCTATTTTTAGTTTATTGAGGAACCTTCATACTGTTCTCCATAGTGGCTGTATCAATTTACATTCCCACCAACAGTGTAACAGGGTTCCCTTTTCTCCAAAACCTCTCCAGCATTTATTGTTTGTAGATTTTTTGATGATGGCCATTCTGACTGGTGTGAGAAGATACGTCATTGTACTTTTGATTTGCATTTCTCTAATGATTAGTGATGTTGAGCATCTTTTCATGTGTTTGTTGGCAATCTGTATATCTTCTTTGGAGAAATGTCTATTTAGGTCTTCTGCCCATTTCTGATTGGGTTCTTTGTTTTTTTGATATTGAGCTGCATGAGCTGCTTGTAAATTTTGGAGATGAATCCTTTGTCAGTTGCTTCATTCGCAAATATTTTCTCCCATTCAGAGGGTTGTCTTTTTGTCTTGTTTATGGTTTCCTTTGCTGTGAAAAAGCTTTCAAGTTTCACTAGGTCCCACTTGTTTATTTTTGTTTTTATTTCCCTTACTCTAGGAGTGGGTCAAAAAGGATCTTGCTGTGATTTATGTCTTAGAGTGTTCTGCCTATGTATTCCTTTAGGAGTTTTACAGTGTCTGGCCTTACATTTAGGTCTTTAATCCATTTTGAGTTTATTTTTGTGTATGGTGTTAGGGAGGGTTCTAATTTCATACTTTTACATTTATACGTCCAACTCTCCCAACAGCACTTATTGAAGAGGCTGTCTTATCTCCATTGTATATTCTTGCCTCCTTTATCAAAGAAAAGGTGACCATATGTGCATGGTTTTATCTCTGGGCGTTCTATCCTGTTCCATTGATCTATACTTCTGTTTTTGTGCCAGTATCATACTGTCTTGATTACTGTAGCTTTGTAGTATAGTCTGAAGTCAGGGACCCCGATTCCTCCAGCTCTGTTTTTCTTTCTCAAGATTGCTTTGGCTATTCAGGGTCTTTTGTATTTCCATACAAATTGTGAATCTTTTGTTCTAGTTCTGTGAAAAATGCCATTGGTAATTTGATAGGAATTGCATTGAGTCTGTAGATTACTTTGGGTAGTAGAGTCATTTTCACAATGTTGATTCTTCCAATCCAAGAACATGGTATATCTCTACATCTGTTTGTATCATCTTTAATTCCTTTTATCAGTGTCTTATAGTTTTCTACATACAGGTGTTTTGTCTCCTTAGGTAGGTTTATTCCTAGATAATTTATTCTTCTTGTTGCCATGGTAAATAGGAGTGTTTCCTTAATTTCTCTTTCAGATTTTTCATCATTAGTTTATAGAAACGCAAGAGATTTCTGTGCATTAATTTTGTATCCTGCTACTTTACCAAATTCATTGATTAGCTCTAGTAGTTTTCTGGTAGCAACTTTAGCATCTGCAAAGACTGACAGCTTTACTTCTTCTCTTCCAATTTGGATTCCTTTTATTTCTTTTTCTTCTCTGATCGCTGTGGCTAAAACTTCCAAAACTCTGTTGAATAATAGTGGTGAGAGTGGGCAGCCTTGTCTTGTTCCTGATCTTATTGGAAATGGTTTCACTTTTTCACCATTGAGAATGATGTTGGCTGTGGGTGTGTCATATATGGCCTTTATTATGTTGAGGTAAGTTCCCTCTATGCCTACATTCTGGAGAGTTTTTATCATAAATGGGTGCTGAATTTTCTCGAAAGCTTCTTCTGCATCTATTGAGATGATCATATGGTTTTTCTCCTTCAATTTGTTAATATAGTTTATTGCATTGATTTGTTTGAGTATATTGAAGAATCCTTGCATTTTGCTAGTATTTTGTTGAGGATTTTTGCATCTATGTTCATCAGTGATATTGGCCTGTAGTTTTCTTTGTGACATCTTTGTCTGGTTTTGGTATCAGGGTGGTGGTGGCCTCGTAGAATGAGTTTGGGAGTGTTCCTTCCTCTGCTATATTTTGGAAGAGTTTGAGAAGGATAGGTGTTAGCTCTTCTCTAAATGTTTGATAGAATTTGCCTGTGAAGCCATCTGATCCTGGGCTTTTGTTTTGTTGGAAGATTTTTAATCACAGTTTTAATTTCAGTGTTTATGATTGGTCTGTTCATATTTTCTATTTATTCCTGGTTCAGTCTCGGAAGGTTGTGCATTTCTAAGAATTTGTCCATTTCTTTCAGATTGTCCATTTTATTGGCATATAGCTGCTTGTAGTAATATCTCATGATCCTTTGTATTTCTGCAGTGTCTGTTGTTACTTCTCCTTTTTCATTTCTAATTCTATTGATTTGAGTCTTCTCCCTTTTTTTCTTGATGAGTCTGGCTAATGGTTTATCAAATTTGTTTATCTTCTCAAAGAACCAGCCCTTAGTTTTATTGATCTTTGCTATCATTTCCTTCATATTGTTTTCATTTATTTCTGATCTGATCTTTATGATTTCTTTCCTTCTGCTAACTTTGGGGTTTTCTTGTTCTTCTTTCTCTAATTGCTTTAGGTTTAAGGTTAGGTGTTTATTTGAGATGTTTCTTGTTTCTTCAGTTAAGATTGTATTGCTATAAATTTCCCTCTTAGAACTGCTTTTGCTGCATCCCATAGGTTTGGGGTCATCTTGTTTTCATTGTCATTTGTTTCTGGGTATTTTTTGATTCCCTCTTTGATTTCTTCATTGGTCTCTTGGTTATTAAGTAGTGTATTTCTTAGCCTCCATGTGTTTGTATTTTTACGGAATTTTTTCCTGTAATTGATATCTAGTCTCATAGCGTTATGGTCAGAAAAGATACTTGATACGATTTCAATTTTCTTAAATTTACCAAGGCTTGATTAGTGACCCAAGATATGATCTATCCTGGAGAATGTTCCATGAGTACTTGAGAAGAAAGTGTATTCTGTTGTTTTTGGGTGGAATGTCCTATAAATATCAATTAAGTCCATGTTGTTTAATGTATCATTTAAAGCTTGTGTTTCCTTATTTATTTTCATTTTGGATGATCTGTCCATTGGTGAAAGTGGGGTGTTAAAGTCCTCTACTCTGATTGTGTTACTGTCGATTTCCCTTTTTATGGCTGCTAGCATTTGCCTTATGTATTGTGGTGTTCCTATGTTGGGTGCATAAATATTTACAATTGTTATATCTTCTTTTTGGATTGATCCCTTGATCATTATGTAGTGTCCTTCTTTGTCTCTTGTAATAGTCTTTGTTTAAAAGTCTATTTTGTCTGATATGAGAATTGCTACTCCAGCTTTCTTTTGATTTCCATTTGCATGGAATAACTTTTTCCATCCCCTCACTTTCATTCTGTATGTGTCCCTAGGTCTGAAGTGGGTCTCCTGTAGACAGCATATATATGGGTCTTGTGTTTGTATCCATTGAGCCAATCTATGTCTTTTGGTTGGAGCATTTAATCCATTTACATTTAAGGTAATTACCAATATGTATGTTCCTATTACCATTTTCTTCATTGTTTAATATTGTAGGTCTTTTCCTTCTGTTGTGTTTCCCACTTAGAGAAGTTCCTTTAGCATTTGTTGTAAAGCTGGTTTGGTGGTGCTGAATTCTCTTAGCTTTTGCTTGTCTGTAAAGGTTTTAATTTCTTCATCGAATCTGAATGAGATCGTTGCTGGGTAGAGTAATCTTGGTTGTAGGTTTTTCTCTTTCATCACTTTAAATATGTCCTGCCACTCCCTTCTGGCTTGCAGAGTTTCTGCTTGAAAGATCAGCTGTTAACATTATGGGGATTCCCTTTTGTGTTACTTGTTGTTTTTCCCTTGCAGCTTTTAATATGTTTTCTTTGTATTTAATTTTTGATAGTTTGATTAATATGTGTCTTGCCATGTTTCTCCTTGGAGTTTTCCTGTATGGGACTCTCTGTGCTTCCTGGACCAGATTAACTATTTCCTTTCCTATATTAGGGAAGTTTTCAACTATAATCTCTTCAAATATTTTCTCAGTCCCTTTCTTTTTCTCTTCTTTTTCTGGGACCCCTATAATTTGAATGTTGGTGTATTTAATGTCCCAGAGGTCTCTGAGACTGTCCTCAATTCTTTTCATTCTTTTTTCTTTATTCTGCTCTGCAGTAGTTTTTTCCACTATTTTATCTTCCCGGTCGCTTATCTGTTCTTCTGCCTGAGTTATTCTGCTACTGATCCCTTCTAGAGAATTTTTAATTTCATTTATTGTGTTGTCATCACTGTTTGTTTGCTCTTTCCTTTTTCTAGTTCCTTGTTAAACTTTTCTTATATTTTCTCCCTTCTATTTCCAAGATTCTGGATCATCTTTACTGTCATTATTCTGAATTCTTTTTCAGGTAGAGTGCCTATTTGCTCTTCATTTGTTAGGTCTGGTGGGTTTTTACCTTGCTACTTCATCTGCTGTGTGTTTCTCTGTCTTCTCATTTGCTTAAGTTACTGTGTTTGGGGTCTCCTTTTTGCAGGGTGCCGGTTCATAGTTCCCGTTGTTTTTGGTATCTGCCCCCAGTGGCTAAGGTTCGTTCAGTGGGTTGTGTAGGCCTCCTGGTGGAGGGGACTAGTGCCTGTGTTCTGGTGGATGAGGCTGCATCTTTTCTTCCTGGTGGGCAGGTCCACGTCTAGTGGTGTGTTTCGTGGTGTCTGTGGCCTTACTATGATTTTAGGCAGCCTCTCTGCTAATGGGTGCGGTTGTGCTCCTGTCTTGTTAGTTGTTTGGCATAGGGTGTCCAGCACTGTAGCTTGCTGGTTGTTGAGTGGAGCTGGGTCTTGGTGTTGAGATGGAGATCTCTGGGAGTTTTTCGCTGTTTGATATTACATGGAGTTGGGAGGCCTCTTGTGGACAGTTGTCTTGAACTTGGCTCTCCCACCTCAGAGGCACAGCCCTGATGCCTGGCTGGAGCACCAAGAGCCTGTCATCCACATGGCTCAGAATAAAAGGGAGACAAAAAGAAAGAAAGAAAGAGGAAGATAAAATAAAATAAAGTTATTAAAATAAAAAAATTATTAGAAATTTTTTAAAGGTAATTAAAAGAAAAGGAAAGAAAGAAAGAAGAGAGCAACCAAACCAAAAACAAGTCCATCAATGATAACAAGTGCTAAAAACTATACTAAAAAAACAAAAGAAAAGAAAAAAAACCAGACAGACAGAACCCAGGATATATGGTAAAAGCAAAGCCATACAGACAAAATTGCATACAGAAGCATACATATACACAGTCACAAAAAGAGAAAAAGGGAAATATATATATATATATATATATATATATATATATATATATATATATATATATAATTGCTCCCAAAGTCCACCTCTTCAATTTGGGTTGATTTGTTGTCTATTCAGGTATTCCACAGATGCAGGGTACATCAAGTTGATTGTGGAGATTTAATCCGCTGCTTCTGAGGCTGCTGGGAGAGATTTTTCTTTCTCTTCTTTGTTTGCACAGCTCCCGGGGTTCAGCTTTGGATTTGGCCTCGCCTCTGCGTGTAAGTCACCTGAGGGCGTCTGTTCTTCGCTCGGACAGGATGGGGTTAAAGGAGCAGCTAATTCGGGGACTCTGGCTCACTCAGGCCGGGGGGAGGGAGGGGTATGGATGTGGGGCAAGGCTGCGGCAGCAGAGGCCGGCGTGACGTTGCACCAGCCTGAGGCGCATGGTGTGTTCTCCCGGGGAAGTTGTCCCTGGATCACGGGACCCCGGCAGTGGCGGGCTGCACAGGCTCCCGGGAGTGGAGGTGTGGATAGTGACCTGTGCTTGCAGACAGGCTCCTTGGTGGTGGCAGCAGCAGCCTTTGTGTCTCATGCCTGTCTCTGGCTGCGGGTGGTGGAGGTGGGGAGCTTCAGAGCCGCGGAGGGGCTTCCTAGTGTGTGGAAACCTTTCCTCCTTCACAGCTCCCTCCCACTGGTGCTGGTCCCATCCCTATTCTTTTGTCTCTGTTTTTCCTTTTTTCTTTTGCCCTACCCACGTACGTAGGGAGTTCCTTGCCTTTTGGGAGGTCTGAGGTCTTCTGCCATTATTCAGAAGGTGTTCTGTAGGAGTTGTTCCTCGTGTAGATGTATTTCTGATGTATTTGTGGGGAGGAAGGTGATATCCACATCTTACTCTTCTGCCATCTTGAAGCTCCTCCCTGTGGTTTAGTTCTTATTGCAGCATGCATAGTCTTGTGACTAATAGAGGCAGGAATTTATGGCATTTCACAAAAACAGAATTAAAATGATTTGTTTATTGCCTAAGATCAGATAAAACAGTTATTAATATGCTACTGGACCAGAAACTCACATGAACTACCTCAGCTATGCAGACCCAATGTTAACATAATCTAAATATCTTATTGTAGCACAAATAGCTTGAATTGACTTAGAATTTCTAAAAAGTATTTAGGACTTTGCCCTCCACACATGTAAGTTACTTCCCTAAATTATTAAGTCTAAAGGCAAAGCTCTTGCATTTTTATAGTTTTTTTTCTTTCAGTAGACACTTTCTTAATTTCCTGTTTTCCAGAAACTCTGCTGTTTGCTCTGTCCAGAGCAGGCACCTTTCATTCTTTGTCACACACCTCATGCTGGTGCATAAGAACTGAGATTACACCCCAGTCCCATTCCCTCACATTTAACCTAGTATTTCTAACCATGATTTGGTCTCTGTTTCATCTATAAGTATGAGAAGACCCACAAGGAAATAGAAGTGCAAAGAAATGACACATATTTAATGGATACAGAACAGTTCAATGTACACATTTCATATGGCACAATGGATCAACCCTCTTTATTCTCTTTGCTAAGAAAAGATACGATTTTCTTATCACTTTTGAAAGGAAAAAACCCCGGAATTTTCTTTGATAGTTGATTAATGTATGGGTCTCTGAGACTAAGTAGACACTATACAAATGGTGCTGTTTCAACTCTATTTTCCATAATTGGCATGCCAGCCTCCCCCATTAAATATCCAATTCAGGAAGCCACCCTACAACTGTTTGTGTTTGAAAGTTTTGAAAACAGCAGTGGACCCAAGTTAACCTGGTCCATACAAGAGACATTAGTGTGGCACCAGCTCCTCCAAAGCTTCTCATCTCACCACCGATACTCAGAATTCCATTTGAGAGAAGTGGTACCCAGACCAGAAGCATCGGCATCAACTGGAAACTTTTTAGAAATACGAAAGTTTGGGCCCCACTCCAGACCTGCTGAATCAGAAGCTCTATGGATGGGGTCCAGCAAGCTGTGTTTTAACAAGCATTCCAGATGATTCTGATGCTAAAGTTTGATATTTGCTGAAAGCACTGATACTTATCAGACATGTATTTATCAATGAAATATGGATGTTCAGACTAGACTTAATGGGGGATGGAGGGAAGTAATAAGAAGGGTATAATCTTGCAGTGGGAGGAGTCCTGATGAGACGGCAAAGAGTAGGCTTTTCAGGGAAGCAAATACCCCAGTTTGGTTTATGTACTTTCAGAGAAAGCAGCCAAGCCAAGAAATACTTGACTATTACAGTGAGTTTAAAATGGAAAATGAGCCGGGGAGGGATTATCGGTTCTGGAAGGAAAAATGTTAGTGGACATATATGCATCCAGGCATCCAGCTCTGTGACATCCATCCTTTCTAAGGGAGGGAGAACTGTGAGTCACCGCATCTTTTCCAGATCCTCCAGACCCTCTAGACGCCCCAGCCAAGCCAGATGGGCTCAAGGCTCCTCTTCCTCCTCAAACAGTCTTTGCAAATGCCTGTGAAATCTTGGTATTGTAGGAATCTATTCCTCAAATGCTGTAGGGCCAACACCAAGGTCAGATATTATATGGGGAGAGATGGTTGTAGTAGGATTTATAGAAAACCCCCTTCTTTACCTGCCTTGGGTGATGCTGCTCTTTATCCCTAACCCTGGGAAGCAAGAACAAAGCTGAATAGACCTTGAATAAGTTTAGGTTTTAGCCTTTGAAGAAACCATTTTCTTGGTATGCTCTTCTTATCTTAAGGGATCTAGATTTTCTCAGGAAAAAAGTGCCATATTGTTAACCAACGTAATAGTAATAGTTATAAGCGCTGCTTCTCAGTCGTTAATGTGCATGAGAATCACCTGGGGATCAAGTTACACATGCAGATTCTGACCCAGCACATCTGCACTGGGACCCAAATTGATGCCAGTAATGCAGAGTTCCTGGACCACACTGTGAGCATGAAAGACAGGAAGAATGAAAATGGCGCCAAGTTTCTTTCTGAGCAGGAGAAAGTGGTGTGTCACACTCATCAGTGTCTACAACTAGCAAGAAGTTATTATCTCTGCTACTCACTGTTTCTCTGGCAAAAGAACTTTGCAGTAAGTATTATGACTTCACTGAGACCACATGAGCAGGATGTACAGGCTAATTTGTACAACAGTTCTGCACAGCAACCAAAGAATAAATGGACTTGCTTTAGATTCAGAATCAGAAAGCACTTGTGATTAATGGAGGAAAAATTAAACTTCTCATAAGTTGTGGAAGTTTAAGTTCTCAAGCCAGCTTCTATCCTTTAACTCTGTAGAGCTCTTGCAGAAGCAATCTGCTCATCAAAGCTTGGGAGAGCCATTAAAGAGGCCATTACAGCCAGTGTATACTAGAAAGCAGCAAGACATGATACTTTCTAAATGTCTGGGAAAGTGGATCAGTATTTCAAATTTAACAGGGCTACCAGACCAGAAGTCCCGATTGTCAACTAAGATCTAATGCTGATGCTTACTAGCTATGGATATAATGAAGTTGAAGGTGAATATAGTGTAATGGATAGATGAAGAGCTTCTAAAAATGGAGTGGCTAATCTTGTTCTTGCGTGTTGATAGGATATTATCCATTTGCCTTTTAGTGGCTGTGACAGTCAAATTACATTTTCTCCTTTTGAATTGTACCTAAGACTTCATTTATGAAGCCAAACATTCTAGAGTTACATAAACGGGGTGAAGAGAGATTAAAATAATTTCCTTTTTACTGTTTCATACTTGACCCATGATTACAATATGCATATTTGCCAAACAAATAAGTAAATATTGATCTTATTTTAAAGAGGGAGGCATTGTCCTAATGTCACATATTTTGATGATATTTACTGACTCAAAATTTAGAGTGAGAGGCTTCCAGTGTTGTGCAAAGAAAGTACCATGCTGCTCTTCTGGGAAAAAGTGATAGCTTAGAAAAGGAGTACCAAGAAGAATAACCAATCATGAAAGCTGCAGATATATTGATCTAGTAAGTAGTTATTCACCATAGCACAGATTCAATACAGTTTTTTTTTAATACTCACTTTATGGTCTGAAAATGTTTTCGTTTATCCTGCCCTGCCTCTTAGTTCTCAGTTGTATATAGATCTGTTTGCAGAAGTTGTGAATAGGGTGAGGTCGGAGTACTTGGGGTAGGCAGAATTGAAAGTTGGTCTGCAAGATTTCTGCCCCCTGGCGTAACTGCCCTGTATAATCCCCTTCCCTTGAGTGTGGGCAGGGCCTGTGAATATGATGGGATTTCACTCCTCCAACTAGGTTACTAATTTATTTTACTAGAACAAGGCACTACATGGAAAAGAGTTTAAATGAATAACTCTCCAATAGAGGAAACCAGAACTCCTTGGACAAATGGCTAAATTCAGGGCTGGAATAGGGAAAATACAAGATTAGCCTGAAATATATTGTGGTGCCATAAAATGAGAAAGTGCTCAGAAATGATGGGAACATATTAAAGGACATAGGCAATAACTTGAAGTAGCCCCCAACAACCATATCAGTAACAAAATTAATAATGATAATAATGGCTTATAATCCATTGAATAAAATATGAATCCATGAGTCCATAGTGATAGAAATAATTTTTTAAAAATCAAAAAAAAATCAGTGGGAGAGAAAGAAACCTCTTTTTTTTATAGTAGAATTCCAAAGATTAAATGTAGAGAATGATGAAAATAGAAAATTCCATTTGTCAAATACAGTAATAATTGCTTCAGGCAAGAATCATCAATGGATGCTAAAATTAGTCGCTGAAAGTGTGGTAGAAAAGAAAATATTGAGACTGTGTAGTGTTAACTTATCTCCCCATAAGATACATAGTAAGTACAAAGGGAAGGAGTAATTTTATGATGGAGAAATCAGACAGACACCACCTGTTGTGGGTTGAATTGCGTTCTCTCTCTGCAAACTCGTAAGTTGAAGTCTCAGAACCTCAGAATGTGACCTTATTTGGAAATAGAGTCATTACAGATATAATTAAGAGGAGGTCATATTGGAGCAGGATGGCAGTACATGATCCAATGTAACTGGTGTTCTTATAAAATGGAGAAAGTTGGACAAACATAGATGTGTACCAGGAGAATGCCACATGAAGATGAATGCAGAAATCAAGGTGATGCTTCTACATGCCAAGGAACACCAAACATTGCCAGCAGACTGCCGGAAGCTAGGGGAGAGGCATGGGACAGGTCCTTCCTCACAGCCCTCAAAGAAACTGACTCTGCCAGCAGCTTGAGCTCAGACTGCTAGCTTTCAGGATTCTGAGACAATCAATTTCTGTTGTTTAAGCAAATCAATTTGCTGTATTTTGTCACAGCAGCCCTAGCAAACTAATACAAAACTCTAAGTGATCATAGTTAACATGGCCAGTAATAGAACAAATGGACATTATGCTCTCCTTATAGAATATACCAAGAAAGACACAATATCACTTTTGTGAGATTTTGCCAAAAATGAAAAACCTGAATTTTATAACGATGAAGTGGCAGATAAATTCATATTGAGGGACATTCTATTTTTAGAAAACCTGGCTAGTATCCTTCATATATGAGTATGAAAGACATCATGAAAGACAAGGAAAGGATGAGGAATTGTTCCGGGTTAAAAGAGACAAATGAGACATGACACGTAAATGCAATGGTGGACCTAGATTAGATCTTAGACCAGAAATAGCACATTAGTGGAACTGTTGGAAAACTTTGAATGAAGTCTCTAGATCAGCTAATATTATTGAATCAATATTAATTTCCTCATTTTGATAACTATCCTATGATTATATAAGATATTAATATTTGCGTAATCTTGATGGAGGGTATACAGGAATTCTTTGTACTATTTTTTCAACATTTTTCTGTCTGAATTTTTTTTCGGTGTGAAAGTTAAAAACATTCAAACAAAAACAAAAGCAAAAATAAAGTCATGCTATAGACGCAAACCACCAGAGAAAACTTTTTTCCGCATTGATTTGCAAGTTAAACCCTTCCAATTCTGTGAGGGAGTGGGTTAGAGGTAATTTTGAAAAGTTGTGTGTTACCCTCACGGCCTTAGGCAGCATTATAAGCCATCATAGCCCAGTGATTTGGCAGTAAGATTCAAATGTTAATTCTCCCTTCTTATGCCATTTAAAAATTCTTTCTCTGAGGTTTTTTCTGATTTTTAATTATTTTAAAGTCCTCAAAGATAAGAATGAACTCTTTTGAGTATTCACAACTGCATTTAAACATAGCATTGAAGGTACATTTCAAAATCCTGAATAGGATTTCATTACATCACATTGATAGGTCACAGAAATGTTTATTGACCTTTTAGATACTGAAGATACGCTGGTGATAGAACAGAGAATCTTCTGATGAAACCAAATGATTTCTCAACACAAGGTAATCTCCCCAGCCACAGCCTTAATGAAGAGAATTTAAACCTCTTTTCAGAAATCAATAACACATTTGGATAGAAAGGCTGATCATATGTAGTGGGCACCCAAGATAAGGTAACAAATTTCATCCTCTTAAAATGACAAATTTCAGACTTCTATTTATACATATGCTGTACTTAAATTTGTTTTCTAAGGGTGGCTAGTGGGGTTTGGAAATGTTTCCTACTATAAATGAAGTCTGTCTAGCATAGAGAGAAATGGTTTCTCACAGTGCAGTTGGGTATTTGGTATTGCTACAACAATACAACAGCAGCTGGTAGGGAGCACCTGCCATCTGGCACAATTAATTTACAGTTAAGCTTCTGAGTCATTGTCTGCAATTAGAGAACAGAGAGTAAGACAGAAGCTGTTCACAGAGACATTCAGCTGGGTAAAGTATTAGAGGAAACATGACCTGGGTGGTGTTCTCTGAAAGGGAAAAGAGTCACCATACCTATGTGTCCATTCACTTTCCATGGGAGCACGATGCACATCTTTTGGTTCTATCAGTGTGTCCATTTCTTCTTGTGGCAGACACACCTAAATTGACTCCCCCAGTGAATCATAGCCTCATATGATCTCCTCTACTCAGGTGTGGGTGGGTCCTGTGACTTGCTTCTAACCAATAGAATATGGCAAAAGTGATGAGATATCATTCCCTGGATTGAGTCACATTATATAAGACTTCCTCTTAGCAGACTGGGTAGAGAGACTCCCCTTGCTGGCTTTGAGTAAGTAAGCTGCCATGTTCTGAGGGCCTGTGGAAAGAATCGAGAGTGGCTCCTAGAAAACAGACAGAAAAAAAAAAAGCAGGGGCCTCAGTCCTAACGCTGCAAGGAGGTGAATTCTGCTAACCATCTGAGGAAGCCTGGAGGTAGCTCTTTTCCAGCAGTGCCCCAGATGAGAATGCAACCCTAGCTCACATCTTGACTTCAGGTAGTGAGACCCTGAAGCAGAGAATCCAGCTAAGGGTACTCAGACTCCTGACTCAAGGAAACCTATGAGATAATAAATGTGTGTTGTTTTAAGCCATTACATTTGCAGTAATTTGTTACACATCAATAGAAAACTTACCCTCCCTCCGCCCAAATCCTTGTATTACCATGAAATACTTGACCTTACTTCAGTAGATAGCCCTGTATTTGTCCTTCACTAGAGGCATGGAGTGCTTCCTGGTGGTACTTTGTTTTGTTTTCCCATGTAGATAGGAATGGTAGGTGTTACGTTGTAAATTTAAACTTAATTTTACACAAACAATTCTTGAGCACTAAAGGTCAAGATTCGTTCACTGACCTAAGAAAATGCCTGTGGCAAAAACTAGTGCTACTCATCAAACATCAGATGTGTTTCTCCAGATTTCTCACCCCCTGCCAGGGGCCATGTGACTATTCCGTGCCATTTACATGTGAGCAGAAATGCTGTGGTCACTTCTGGATTGGGGAAGTGGAAAGCCTCTGAATGATGGCAATTCCTTTCTCCCTTGCGATGACAACTGCTGTGGGCACATGCTCCAGATGGCACAGCTAAAGATGATGAAAGCTTCCTTCAGCCCATGTCCTGGAGATGCCTTGGGAGAAGAGCCCCTGCTGACCAGTATGGTGGATCTAGCATGATGGAGAAATAAAGATTTGTTGTCATAACTCACTGGGATTTGGAGGTTGTTTCCACAGCACAATCTAGCCTATCTTTATTAGTTTAAATGCTCTCATGTTAAGTTTAACACACAGGATAAAATATTGTTTTACACAGAGAAAAGAACTAAAACACAAAGAGAGAGGTTGGACTATATGTTAAAATGTCAATAGTGGGTATTTCTGGTTGGTGAGCTGGATGTTGAGAGTACAAGTGATCGCTGATTTGTTACATAAATCTGGAATTAAATTCAAGAAGAAAGTCAGCATTATTTTCAAAATATTATTGATACTTCCATGGTCACTGAGAAAAAAATTCTTCAACAAGGAATGTCAGAGTTAAAGGTTTAAATAGTAATCCACTTAAAAGAGCATTTTCAGGACATGCTACTGATTAAAACTTAGGTTACTTTTTTTATGAAGATAACTTACTGCGATCGTAGTTATAATCATTTCAGATAGAAAGAATAGGGTTATTGTTTCATTTGTTACTGTAGTTCAAAACTTTACAATATATATTAGTCCTTTAACCATGTCTGAATAAAATGTCTCTTTCCAGAATGTGGATATGGTGTTGTTTTTATCCTTTCTGATACAATATATATGTATATTTAAATTCATCTTCAGCTGTCAACACGTACATCAGTGTGATAAAACATTCTTAGGGGAAATCATATTTTTAATAACTTATCGTCAGAGAAATTCCAAAGAACACCATCTTATTTTCAAAAGTCAATGTTACCAAAAGACAAATATTTATGTGTTTTAAACTTCAGCTTTATTTTGCTTGTCTCTCAGCTAAAATGCAAGCAAGAAGAAAGAAATGATTGTTTCAATGGTGCAGGAGAGCAACGTAAGGAACTAAGCTATAAAAATCTCTGTTGGAAAGTAACATCAAGTTTTGACATCACACAAAGATATACAGAATTCCTGAGATAGTCTGATTTATAGTTTTGCTGAATATATATAGTAATTGACAATAGTCACTGAGGAAACATCTTTACTTCCTATATCTGAGCTGGGTCTTTAAAAAGTCTATAGACTTTCAGTTATAGAAAGTTTTAGAGTTCATCTAGTTAAGCTACCTCGTTTACCAGATAAAATTATTGAAACTCAAAGACTAAGCAACTTTTCCATGGTTAGAAATAGCTGGTCATAGGCTTCTGACCTCCAATTTCATTAAATTTGTTTATGTCTGACCTCTTTCTCTCAAGTGCATTTAATTTTGTTCTTTCTAAGTATTCTCTTAACTATATTTGGTGCTTTTGGATTTCTCTCATTTAAGAAACAAATTATACTTTTCCAAGGATGCAACCTTCTGTTTCCTTAGGGATGTAGTGTCCAGTGTTTGTTAAAAGTAAACTTGCAGTGAAACTGACCTGAGTTAACATCAAGGCCCCATCACTGACTATCTTTGTGATTTAGGGAAATTATCTAACCTTTAAAAGCTTTAGCTTATCCAAAGATAATAAGTCAAACTATTGCTTTTATTTTTATGGTAAAATATAAAATTATGTGAGCTGTTATTATTATCACTCAATCAGTATGCATAGTGTTAACCCTTAATATATGTGAAGATGATTTTCAGATATTTTGGTGAAAAAGCCAGAAAATCAAATAACTTGCTTTTAGATAATGCTGTTCAATACCAGTTTTTGCAAGTATGTATTGTTGCTATGATGAAATTTAAAACCAAAGTAACAAATTTGCACCATCCTTGAGGGGTTTATCATTTACTGAAGAAGACAGCTAAATGAAGATAGAAGATAGCAGTATGGTGTTGGGATTCAAGAGTAGAAAATCAAAATATTTGAGAAGTGTTAATTTGTAAAATGTTCATGGAGGATGGAAACTGAAAGAAGAAAAGTACACAGTTTGCCAACATAAAAGAAGGACATTCTACATAGGAAGAACAGCAGGTGAACTAGCTCAAAGATTTGATTAGAGGAACCGGAGGAACAGTTTCTGACTGTAGTATACCTCACACAAAATCAGTTTTAAAATTCATTTATTCCTTATTTCCAAAAATTATTTAAAACAGTGAATGCTGAAAAAACACATATTATAAAGCAACATAAAAATAAGCATAAGGGTTCCCTGGTGGCGCAGTAGTTGAGAATCTGCCTGCTAATGCAGGGGACACGGGTTTGAGCCCTGGTCTGGGAAGATCCCCCATGCCGTGGAGCGGCTGGGCCCGTGAGCCACAACTACTGAGCCTGCGCATCTGGAGCCTGTGCTCCGCAACAGGAGAGGCCGCGATAGTGAGAGGCCCGCGCACCGCGATGAAGAGCAGCTCCCGCTTGCCACAACTAGAGAAAGCCCTCGCACAGAAACGAAGACCCAACACAGCCAAAAATAAATAAATAAACTCCTACCCCCAACATCTTAAAAAAAAAAAATCATAAAGTGATATAAGAGAGAATCCAGAGGAGAGGCATTTGACCATATTTACTACCAAGAGAAACTTTTTTTGAACAAACATTGCTGCGATGAGAAGCTTTGTTGTGGCCCCTTGAGAGGCTCTAGATCTTTCCCCAGCCCAAGTTTTACATCCTTGTTCTTCACTTCCTTCTTCCTTATTGTTATTCTATTCCTAAGTAAATGTTAAGTCAGTAATAGTTTGTCATTCATATATTAACGTGGTGCTGAACTCAGACAGAATACAGAACAAATAGAAAACATGCTTATTATCTTCAAGATGATCAACATCAAATTGGGGTTCTAGACTATTACATTGTTTATGTGGTAATTTACCTCAAAATACTTCATTTGAATTGTGTGATGTAAGTGGGTATTTTAACTTTAATGTGTAACCTTTTCTCTATTGTATGAACTATAGTATGATAGTACCATTTGGAAGACCTTGATTAGAAATTCTTACTCCAATTGTGTTTGCATATGTTCTTTAAATAGTATAGTAGTCTACTCCAAAGGATTCACTAATTAGCATCAGCAATGTTAGAAAAAAGTTTCCTTTGGTGAAATGACTGAAGTTCAAGATACGTGATTGCCTATAAAACACTGATGTAGGTGCCATCACATTTCATGATCCAGATATGAGTCCATTAAGCCTAGATGCCTAGCACTTATGGTGAGCAGTGTTGTAGATCTCAGAGATTCATTCGGTAGTGTGTATACTGCATTTTGTTTGTTTCTTGTCCCAAAAGAATTTGGATGATATGGTTAGGTATTATTCTATGTGCCTTAGAATAAGGATCTCCTGTGGTAGGCTTGTTGGAGTGTATATGGATAGACATTACTTAGCATCTGAGCATGAAATGATAAGTTGTATGACTGTTTTGGGTCTTCTGGCTAGTAAATGTTTATAAGTTTGTCAGACTTTGCTCTGACACTTACTTTCACTATAATACAGCAGAAAGATTATTGGGGAAGGAGATGCACAGATTCCTCTTTCTTCATATCACCAGAGGCCACTGATATTTACAGTAAAGAACTTGGTATTACTACCTTCCAAATTGGTTGAGATAAGTACATAGCAGACCGCCGAAAAAAAAAAAAGTCTTTGAAAAAAATACAAGAATACATTCAGCATTTTTTTCTACCCCTCTGTTAATGAACTGATTTTTTACTCCTTCTGCCATGAATACATGTGATTTCAACTACAAAGAAAACTATATCATATACTTACTTTTTAGAATATTTTGATAAAACCAAACTATGGAACTGAAATAGAATTGTGTCTTTTTAAAATACAGATGTATAAAGATCTATTAAGAGAAACGAAGGTGGGAAGCAGCTGCATAGCACAGGGAGATCAGCTCGGTGCTTTGTGACAACCTAGAGGGGTGGGATAGGGAGGGTGGGAGGGAGACGCAAGAGGGAAGAGATATGGGAACGTATGTATATGTATAACTGATTCACTTTGTTATAAAGCAGAAACTAACACACCATTGTAAAGCAATTATACTCCAATAAATATTAAAAAAAAAAAAAGAGAAACGGAGGAGTTCAAGATGTCAGACGTGGAAAATTTTGAGATTTTCTTGGCTAGTAGGGTGAGAGTAGGAAAAGACAGAAAGAAGCCATGACACAATAGAACAAAGATCATCATCTTGAACAACAGAAATTTTTGGAGTTCCTACTGTATAGAGAACACTGACAAAGAGGTAAAAGATTTAAAATAAAAATCTGTGCCTTTAAGGGGTGATAATAACAGAAATATAAGTAGAAGACAATGAGGATGTCTAAGATGAGAAATCAGTGTGTGGTAACTGTTAGATGAAGACTAAACAGCATTTTCCTTTCCTTTTCTTTGTTTAACCAAAGAAAAGTTTCATCTCCTCTGCAGAAAAAAGATGACATTAAAACACTTATTTGGAACTGAGGTGCAAGGAATGATTGAAATGACTAGGAATGGGACAAGGATCTCTCCAGAAAGGTCCCTTCTCCTTTGAGCTCCTATTGTCTGTTTTGAGAGCACACTGGCTTTTTGTCCTTTTATTTATTACCAGTATTTCTTGAACCCCAAAGTACACTCAACACCCAAATATAATTTTAATACCAATGAGTGGAAGCCAGAGAAAAATTAGCTGTCACCCAACTGCTTTATCTACTTCCAAGAAGTCATTCTTTCAGGAAAGAGCAAACAAGACATTTTTAAATTAAGAACTCGGATGAAGAATTATTCTTTTCACTTTGGGTTGAATGAGCTGTGACTTTTATAGTGTGTTATCTAAAGATATGGGGTCATAATTCACATACTGTATTCTTAATAGCACATCCCTCTGACTATATTTCCTAGCTTTTTAATGAAGGCTAAAAATACCCTTCCGTCTTCCCCTTGTTCCATATACAAAGACACATTTGTTTAGTTGTTCAAGACCTGAAACCTTTTAAGGTCTATCTTTCCAGTATAAGCCTTATTTAATGCAATTAGGACTTAAAAAGTAATATATCAAATGAGATAAAATTATGGCAATAATCTAAAAGAGAGGGGATCTGTAATGTTACTTCTTAGATTAGTCCAGGATGCCTCATGGGACAAATTTAAAATATCATCTGATATCTCTGGTACTTTTCATGCCTAACTCATCAATAAAATAAATATTACTTGCATATTAATTATGTGCCCATTACCCTTTTATATAATTTAATAATAGGAAACAAAAAATAAGAAATAGTCTGTGCCTCATACTCCAGCACTTCGGACCTATTGGAATCTATCCTTTTTTATTACTTATACTCTTTTTATTTTTAAATTTTTTTAATATATATTTTTAGTCTATGGGTTATAACTTCCTTACTGGAGTATATTTGCTTTACAATGGTGTGTTAGTTTCTGCCCCACAACAGAGTGAATCAGTTATACATATGATGAGATGTTCCCAAATCTCATCCCTCTTGCATCTCCCTCCCTCCCACCCTCCCTATCCCACCCCTCTAGGTGGTCACAAAGCACAGAGCTGATCTCCCTGTGCTATGCGGCTGCTTCCCACTAGCTATCTGTTTTACGTTTGGTAGTGTATATATGTCCATGCCACTCTCTCACATTGTCACAGCTTACCCTTCCCCCTCCCCATATCCTCAAGTCCATTCTCTAGTAGGTCTGTGTCTTTATTCCCGTCTTGTCCCTGGTTCTTCATGACCTTTTTTTTTGTTGTTGTTCTTAGATTCCATATATATGTGTTAGCATATGGTATTTGTTTGTCTCTTTCTGACTTACTTCACTCTGTATGACAGACTCTAGGTCCAGCCACCTCAGTACAAATAATTCAATTTCCTTTCTTTTTATGGATGAGTACACTTCCATTGTATATATGTGCCACATCTTCTTTATCCATTCCTCTGTTGATGGACACTAAGGTTGCTTCCATATTCTGGCTATTGTAAATAGTGCTGCAATGAACATTTCGGTACATGACTCTTTTTGAATTATGGTTTTCTCAGGGTATATGCCCAGTAGTGGGATTGCTGGGTCATATGGTTATGACCTATTTTTAGTTTTTTAAGTAACCTCCATACTGTTCTCCATAGTGGCTGTATCAATTTACATTCACACCAACAGTGCAAGAGGGTTCCTTTTTCTCCATACCCTCTCCAACATTTATTGTTTGCAGATTTTGTGATGATGGCCATTCCGACTGGTGTGAGATGATATCTCATTGTAGTTTTGATTTGCATTTCTCTAATGATTAATGATGTTGAGCATTCTTTCATGTGTTTGTTGGCAATCTGTATATCTTCTTTGGAGAAATGCCTATTTAGGTTTTCTGCCCATTT